>NC_090246.1:102370052-102688802 GCF_037325665.1 Littorina saxatilis | reverse complement strand
GTCAGTTCACACACTTCATCGAACTGATAGAATGGCAGACACACTGTTCAGTAACAAAGTTATGTGGGCCAAGTCAGTTCACACACTTCATCGAACTGATAGAATGGCAGACACACCGTTCAGTAACAAAGTTTTGTGGGCCAAGTCAGTTCACACACTTCATCGAACTGATAGAATGGCAGACACACTGTTCAGTAACAAAGTTATGTGGGCCAAGTCAGTTCACACACTTCATCGAACTGATAGAATGGCAGACACACTGTTCAGTAACAAAGTTATGTGGGCCAAGTCAGTTCACACACTTCATCGAACTGATAGAATGGCAGACACACTGTTCAGTAACAAAGTTATGTGGGCCAAGTCAGTTCACACACTTCATCGAACTGATAGAATGGCAGACACACTGTTCAGTAACAAAGTTATGTGGGCCAAGTCAGTTCACACACTTCATCGAACTGATAGAATGGCAGACACACTGTTCAGTAACAAAGTTATGTGGGCCAAGTCAGTTCACACACTTCATCGAACTGATAGAATGGCAGACACACTGTTCAGTAACAAAGTTTTGTGGGCCAAGTCAGTTCACACACTTTATCGAACTGATAGAATGGCAGACACACTGTTCAGTAACAAAGTTTTGTGGGCCAAGTCAGTTCACACACTTCATCGAACTGATAGAATGGCAGACACACTGTTCAGTAACAAAGTTTTGTGGGCCAAGTCAGTTCACACACTTCATCGAACTGATAGAATGGCAGACACACTGTTCAGTAACAAAGTTTTGTGGGCCAAGTCAGTTCACACACTTCATCGAACTGATAGAATGGCAGACACACTGTTCAGTAACAAAGTTTTGTGGGCCAAGTCAGTTCACACACTTCATCGAACTGATAGAATGGCAGACACACTGTTCAGTAACAAAGTTTTGTGGGCCAAGTCAGTTCACACACTTCATCGAACTGATAGAATGGCAGACACACTGTTCAGTAACAAAGTTTTGTGGGCCAAGTCAGTTCACACACTTCATCGAACTGATAGAATGGCAGACACACTGTTCAGTAACAAAGTTTTGTGGGCCAAGTCAGTTCACACACTTCATCGAACTGATAGAATGGCAGACACACTGTTCAGTAACAAAGTTTTGTGGGCCAAGTCAGTTCACACACTTCTCGAACTGATAGAATGGCAGACACACTGTTCAGTAACAAAGTTTTGTGGGCCAAGTCAGTTCACACACTTCATCGAACTGATAGAATGGCAGACACACTGTTCAGTAACAAAGTTTTGTGGGCCAAGTCAGTTCACACACTTCTCGAACTGATAGAATGGCAGACACACCGTTCAGTAACAAAGTTTTGTGGGCCAAGTCAGTTCACACACTTATCGAACTGATAGAATGGCAGACACACTGTTCAGTAACAAAGTTTTGTGGGCCAAGTCAGTTCACACACTTATCGAACTGATAGAATGGCAGACACACTGTTCAGTAACAAAGTTTTGTGGGCCAAGTCAGTTCACACACTTATCGAACTGATAGAATGGCAGACACACTGTTCAGTAACAAAGTTTTGTGGGCCAAGTCAGTTCACACACTTATCGAACTGATAGAATGGCAGACACACTGTTCAGCAACAAAAACACTTCATCGAACTGATAGAATGGCAGACACACTGTTCAGTAACAAAGTTTTGTGGGCCAAGTCAGTTCACACACTTCATCGAACTGATAGAATGGCAGACACACCGTTCAGTAACAAAGTTTTGTGGGCCAAGTCAGTTCACACACTTCATCGAACTGATAGAATGGCAGACACACTGTTCAGTAACAAAGTTTTGTGGGCCAAGTCAGTTCACACACTTATCGAACTGATAGAATGGCAGACACACTGTTCAGTAACAAAGTTTTGTGGGCCAAGTCAGTTCACACACTTATCGAACTGATAGAATGGCAGACACACTGTTCAGTAACAAAGTTTTGTGGGCCAAGTCAGTTCACACACTTCATCGAACTGATAGAATGGCAGACACACTGTTCAGTAACAAAGTTTTGTGGGCCAAGTCAGTTCACACACTTCATCGAACTGATAGAATGGCAGACACACTGTTCAGTAACAAAGTTTTGTGGGCCAAGTCAGTTCACACACTTCATCGAACTGATAGAATGGCAGACACACTGTTCAGTAACAAAGTTTTGTGGGCCAAGTCAGTTCACACACTTCATCGAACTGATAGAATGGCAGACACACTGTTCAGTAACAAAGTTTTGTGGGCCAAGTCAGTTCACACACTTCATCGAACTGATAGAATGGCAGACACACTGTTCAGTAACAAAGTTTTGTGGGCCAAGTCAGTTCACACACTTCATCGAACTGATAGAATGGCAGACACACTGTTCAGTAACAAAGTTTTGTGGGCCAAGTCAGTTCACACACTTCATCGAACTGATAGAATGGCAGACACACTGTTCAGTAACAAAGTTTTGTGGGCCAAGTCAGTTCACACACTTCATCGAACTGATAGAATGGCAGACACACTGTTCAGTAACAAAGTTTTGTGGGCCAAGTCAGTTCACACACTTCATCGAACTGATAGAATGGCAGACACACTGTTCAGTAACAAAGTTTTGTGGGCCAAGTCAGTTCACACACTTCATCGAACTGATAGAATGGCAGACACACTGTTCAGTAACAAAGTTTTGTGGGCCAAGTCAGTTCACACACTTCATCGAACTGATAGAATGGCAGACACACTGTTCAGTAACAAAGTTTTGTGGGCCAAGTCAGTTCACACACTTATCGAACTGATAGAATGGCAGACACACTGTTCAGTAACAAAGTTTTGTGGGCCAAGTCAGTTCACACACTTATCGAACTGATAGAATGGCAGACACACTGTTCAGTAACAAAGTTTTGTGGGCCAAGTCAGTTCACACACTTATCGAACTGATAGAATGGCAGACACACTGTTCAGTAACAAAGTTTTGTGGGCCAAGTCAGTTCACACACTTATCGAACTGATAGAATGGCAGACACACTGTTCAGTAACAAAGTTTTGTGGGCCAAGTCAGTTCACACACTTATCGAACTGATAGAATGGCAGACACACTGTTCAGTAACAAAGTTTTGTGGGCCAAGTCAGTTCACACACTTCATCGAACTGATAGAATGGCAGACACACTGTTCAGTAACAAAGTTTTGTGGGCCAAGTCAGTTCACACACTTATCGAACTGATAGAATGGCAGACACACTGTTCAGTAACAAAGTTTTGTGGGCCAAGTCAGTTCACACACTTCATCGAACTGATAGAATGGCAGACACACTGTTCAGTAACAAAGTTTTGTGGGCCAAGTCAGTTCACACACTTATCGAACTGATAGAATGGCAGACACACTGTTCAGTAACAAAGTTTTGTGGGCCAAGTCAGTTCACACACTTCATCGAACTGATAGAATGGCAGACACACTGTTCAGTAACAAAGTTTTGTGGGCCAAGTCAGTTCACACACTTCATCGAACTGATAGAATGGCAGACACACTGTTCAGTAACAAAGTTTTGTGGGCCAAGTCAGTTCACACACTTATCGAACTGATAGAATGGCAGACACACTGTTCAGTAACAAAGTTTTGTGGGCCAAGTCAGTTCACACACTTATCGAACTGATAGAATGGCAGACACACTGTTCAGTAACAAAGTTTTGTGGGCCAAGTCAGTTCACACACTTCATCGAACTGATAGAATGGCAGACACACTGTTCAGTAACAAAGTTTTGTGGGCCAAGTCAGTTCACACACTTCATCGAACTGATAGAATGGCAGACACACTGTTCAGTAACAAAGTTTTGTGGGCCAAGTCAGTTCACACACTTCATCGAACTGATAGAATGGCAGACACACTGTTCAGTAACAAAGTTTTGTGGGCCAAGTCAGTTCACACACTTCATCGAACTGATAGAATGGCAGACACACTGTTCAGTAACAAAGTTTTGTGGGCCAAGTCAGTTCACACACTTATCGAACTGATAGAATGGCAGACACACTGTTCAGCAACAAAGTTTTGTGGGCCAAGTCAGTTCACACACTTCATCGAACTGATAGAATGGCAGACACACTGTTCAGTAACAAAGTTTTGTGGGCCAAGTCAGTTCACACACTTCATCGAACTGATAGAATGGCAGACACACTGTTCAGTAACAAAGTTTTGTGGGCCAAGTCAGTTCACACACTTATCGAACTGATAGAATGGCAGACACACTGTTCAGTAACAAAGTTTTGTGGGCCAAGTCAGTTCACACACTTATCGAACTGATAGAATGGCAGACACACTGTTCAGTAACAAAGTTTTGTGGGCCAAGTCAGTTCACACACTTCATCGAACTGATAGAATGGCAGACACACTGTTCAGTAACAAAGTTTTGTGGGCCAAGTCAGTTCACACACTTCATCGAACTGATAGAATGGCAGACACACTGTTCAGTAACAAAGTTTTGTGGGCCAAGTCAGTTCACACACTTCATCGAACTGATAGAATGGCAGACACACTGTTCAGTAACAAAGTTTTGTGGGCCAAGTCAGTTCACACACTTCATCGAACTGATAGAATGGCAGACACACCGTTCAGTAACAAAGTTTTGTGGGCCAAGTCAGTTCACACACTTCATCGAACTGATAGAATGGCAGACACACTGTTCAGTAACAAAGTTTTGTGGGCCAAGTCAGTTCACACACTTCATCGAACTGATAGAATGGCAGACACACCGTTCAGTAACAAAGTTTTGTGGGCCAAGTCAGTTCACACACTTCATCGAACTGATAGAATGGCAGACACACTGTTCAGTAACAAAGTTTTGTGGGCCAAGTCAGTTCACACACTTCATCGAACTGATAGAATGGCAGACACACTGTTCAGTAACAAAGTTTTGTGGGCCAAGTCAGTTCACACACTTCATCGAACTGATAGAATGGCAGACACACCGTTCAGTAACAAAGTTTTGTGGGCCAAGTCAGTTCACACACTTCATCGAACTGATAGAATGGCAGACACACTGTTCAGTAACAAAGTTTTGTGGGCCAAGTCAGTTCACACACTTCATCGAACTGATAGAATGGCAGACACACTGTTCAGTAACAAAGTTTTGTGGGCCAAGTCAGTTCACACACTTATCGAACTGATAGAATGGCAGACACACTGTTCAGTAACAAAGTTTTGTGGGCCAAGTCAGTTCACACACTTATCGAACTGATAGAATGGCAGACACACTGTTCAGTAACAAAGTTTTGTGGGCCAAGTCAGTTCACACACTTATCGAACTGATAGAATGGCAGACACACTGTTCAGCAACAAAGTTTTGTGGGCCAAGTCAGTTCACACACTTATCGAACTGATAGAATGGCAGACACACTGTTCAGCAACAAAGTTTTGTGGGCCAAGTCAGTTCACACACTTATCGAACTGATAGAATGGCAGACACACTGTTCAGTAACAAAGTTTTGTGGGCCAAGTCAGTTCACACACTTCATCGAACTGATAGAATGGCAGACACACTGTTCAGTAACAAAGTTTTGTGGGCCAAGTCAGTTCACACACTTATCGAACTGATAGAATGGCAGACACACTGTTCAGTAACAAAGTTTTGTGGGCCAAGTCAGTTCACACACTTATCGAACTGATAGAATGGCAGACACACTGTTCAGCAACAAAGTTTTGTGGGCCAAGTCAGTTCACACACTTATCGAACTGATAGAATGGCAGACACACCGTTCAGTAACAAAGTTTTGTGGGCCAAGTCAGTTCACACACTTATCGAACTGATAGAATGGCAGACACACTGTTCAGTAACAAAGTTTTGTGGGCCAAGTCAGTTCACACACTTATCGAACTGATAGAATGGCAGACACACTGTTCAGTAACAAAGTTTTGTGGGCCAAGTCAGTTCACACACTTATCGAACTGATAGAATGGCAGACACACTGTTCAGTAACAAAGTTTTGTGGGCCAAGTCAGTTCACACACTTATCGAACTGATAGAATGGCAGACACACTGTTCAGTAACAAAGTTTTGTGGGCCAAGTCAGTTCACACACTTATCGAACTGATAGAATGGCAGACACACTGTTCAGTAACAAAGTTTTGTGGGCCAAGTCAGTTCACACACTTATCGAACTGATAGAATGGCAGACACACTGTTCAGTAACAAAGTTTTGTGGGCCAAGTCAGTTCACACACTTATCGAACTGATAGAATGGCAGACACACTGTTCAGTAACAAAGTTTTGTGGGCCAAGTCAGTTCACACACTTATCGAACTGATAGAATGGCAGACACACTGTTCAGTAACAAAGTTTTGTGGGCCAAGTCAGTTCACACACTTCATCGAACTGATAGAATGGCAGACACACTGTTCAGTAACAAAGTTTTGTGGGCCAAGTCAGTTCACACACTTATCGAACTGATAGAATGGCAGACACACTGTTCAGTAACAAAGTTTTGTGGGCCAAGTCAGTTCACACACTTATCGAACTGATAGAATGGCAGACACACTGTTCAGTAACAAAGTTTTGTGGGCCAAGTCAGTTCACACACTTATCGAACTGATAGAATGGCAGACACACTGTTCAGTAACAAAGTTTTGTGGGCCAAGTCAGTTCACACACTTATCGAACTGATAGAATGGCAGACACACTGTTCAGTAACAAAGTTTTGTGGGCCAAGTCAGTTCACACACTTATCGAACTGATAGAATGGCAGACACACTGTTCAGTAACAAAGTTTTGTGGGCCAAGTCAGTTCACACACTTATCGAACTGATAGAATGGCAGACACACTGTTCAGTAACAAAGTTTTGTGGGCCAAGTCAGTTCACACACTTATCGAACTGATAGAATGGCAGACACACTGTTCAGTAACAAAGTTTTGTGGGCCAAGTCAGTTCACACACTTATCGAACTGATAGAATGGCAGACACACTGTTCAGTAACAAAGTTTTGTGGGCCAAGTCAGTTCACACACTTATCGAACTGATAGAATGGCAGACACACTGTTCAGTAACAAAGTTTTGTGGGCCAAGTCAGTTCACACACTTATCGAACTGATAGAATGGCAGACACACTGTTCAGTAACAAAGTTTTGTGGGCCAAGTCAGTTCACACACTTATCGAACTGATAGAATGGCAGACACACTGTTCAGTAACAAAGTTTTGTGGGCCAAGTCAGTTCACACACTTATCGAACTGATAGAATGGCAGACACACTGTTCAGTAACAAAGTTTTGTGGGCCAAGTCAGTTCACACACTTATCGAACTGATAGAATGGCAGACACACTGTTCAGTAACAAAGTTTTGTGGGCCAAGTCAGTTCACACACTTATCGAACTGATAGAATGGCAGACACACTGTTCAGTAACAAAGTTTTGTGGGCCAAGTCAGTTCACACACTTATCGAACTGATAGAATGGCAGACACACTGTTCAGTAACAAAGTTTTGTGGGCCAAGTCAGTTCACACACTTATCGAACTGATAGAATGGCAGACACACTGTTCAGTAACAAAGTTTTGTGGGCCAAGTCAGTTCACACACTTATCGAACTGATAGAATGGCAGACACACTGTTCAGTAACAAAGTTTTGTGGGCCAAGTCAGTTCACACACTTCATCGAACTGATAGAATGGCAGACACACTGTTCAGTAACAAAGTTTTGTGGGCCAAGTCAGTTCACACACTTCATCGAACTGATAGAATGGCAGACACACTGTTCAGTAACAAAGTTTTGTGGGCCAAGTCAGTTCACACACTTCATCGAACTGATAGAATGGCAGACACACTGTTCAGTAACAAAGTTTTGTGGGCCAAGTCAGTTCACACACTTCATCGAACTGATAGAATGGCAGACACACCGTTCAGTAACAAAGTTTTGTGGGCCAAGTCAGTTCACACACTTCATCGAACTGATAGAATGGCAGACACACTGTTCAGTAACAAAGTTTTGTGGGCCAAGTCAGTTCACACACTTATCGAACTGATAGAATGGCAGACACACTGTTCAGTAACAAAGTTTTGTGGGCCAAGTCAGTTCACACACTTCATCGAACTGATAGAATGGCAGACACACTGTTCAGTAACAAAGTTTTGTGGGCCAAGTCAGTTCACACACTTCATCGAACAGATAGAATGGCAGACACACTGTTCAGTAACAAAGTTTTGTGGGCCAAGTCAGTTCACACACTTCATCGAACTGATAGAATGGCAGACACACTGTTCAGTAACAAAGTTTTGTGGGCCAAGTCAGTTCACACACTTATCGAACTGATAGAATGGCAGACACACTGTTCAGTAACAAAGTTTTGTGGGCCAAGTCAGTTCACACACTTATCGAACTGATAGAATGGCAGACACACTGTTCAGTAACAAAGTTTTGTGGGCCAAGTCAGTTCACACACTTATCGAACTGATAGAATGGCAGACACACTGTTCAGTAACAAAGTTTTGTGGGCCAAGTCAGTTCACACACTTATCGAACTGATAGAATGGCAGACACACTGTTCAGTAACAAAGTTTTGTGGGCCAAGTCAGTTCACACACTTCATCGAACTGATAGAATGGCAGACACACTGTTCAGTAACAAAGTTTTGTGGGTCAAGTCAGTTCACACACTTCATCGAACTGATAGAATGGCAGACACACTGTTCAGTAACAAAGTTTTGTGGGCCAAGTCAGTTCACACACTTCATCGAACTGATAGAATGGCAGACACACTGTTCAGTAACAAAGTTTTGTGGGCCAAGTCAGTTCACACACTTCATCGAACTGATAGAATGGCAGACACACTGTTCAGTAACAAAGTTTTGTGGGCCAAGTCAGTTCACACACTTCATCGAACTGATAGAATGGCAGACACACTGTTCAGTAACAAAGTTTTGTGGGCCAAGTCAGTTCACACACTTATCGAACTGATAGAATGGCAGACACACTGTTCAGTAACAAAGTTATGTGGGCCAAGTCAGTTCACACACTTCATCGAACTGATAGAATGGCAGACACACTGTTCAGTAACAAAGTTTTGTGGGCCAAGTCAGTTCACACACTTTATCGAACTGATAGAATGGCAGACACACTGTTCAGTAACAAAGTTTTGTGGGCCAAGTCAGTTCACACACTTATCGAACTGATAGAATGGCAGACACACTGTTCAGTAACAAAGTTTTGTGGGCCAAGTCAGTTCACACACTTCATCGAACTGATAGAATGGCAGACACACCGTTCAGTAACAAAGTTTTGTGGGCCAAGTCAGTTCACACACTTCATCGAACTGATAGAATGGCAGACACACTGTTCAGTAACAAAGTTTTGTGGGCCAAGTCAGTTCACACACTTCATCGAACTGATAGAATGGCAGACACACTGTTCAGTAACAAAGTTTTGTGGGCCAAGTCAGTTCACACACTTATCGAACTGATAGAATGGCAGACACACTGTTCAGTAACAAAGTTTTGTGGGCCAAGTCAGTTCACACACTTATCGAACTGATAGAATGGCAGACACACTGTTCAGTAACAAAGTTTTGTGGGCCAAGTCAGTTCACACACTTATCGAACTGATAGAATGGCAGACACACTGTTCAGTAACAAAGTTTTGTGGGCCAAGTCAGTTCACACACTTATCGAACTGATAGAATGGCAGACACACTGTTCAGTAACAAAGTTTTGTGGGCCAAGTCAGTTCACACACTTCATCGAACTGATAGAATGGCAGACACACTGTTCAGTAACAAAGTTTTGTGGGCCAAGTCAGTTCACACACTTCATCGAACTGATAGAATGGCAGACACACCGTTCAGTAACAAAGTTTTGTGGGCCAAGTCAGTTCACACACTTCATCGAACTGATAGAATGGCAGACACACTGTTCAGTAACAAAGTTTTGTGGGCCAAGTCAGTTCACACACTTCATCGAACTGATAGAATGGCAGACACACTGTTCAGTAACAAAGTTTTGTGGGCCAAGTCAGTTCACACACTTCATCGAACTGATAGAATGGCAGACACACTGTTCAGTAACAAAGTTTTGTGGGCCAAGTCAGTTCACACACTTATCGAACTGATAGAATGGCAGACACACTGTTCAGTAACAAAGTTTTGTGGGCCAAGTCAGTTCACACACTTCATCGAACTGATAGAATGGCAGACACACTGTTCAGTTAACAAAGTTTTGTGGGCCAAGTCAGTTCACACACTTCATCGAACTGATAGAATGGCAGACACACTGTTCAGTAACAAAGTTTTGTGGGCCAAGTCAGTTCACACACTTCATCGAACTGATAGAATGGCAGACACACTGTTCAGTAACAAAGTTTTGTGGGCCAAGTCAGTTCACACACTTCATCGAACTGATAGAATGGCAGACACACCGTTCAGTAACAAAGTTTTGTGGGCCAAGTCAGTTCACACACTTCATCGAACTGATAGAATGGCAGACACACTGTTCAGTAACAAAGTTTTGTGGGCCAAGTCAGTTCACACACTTATCGAACTGATAGAATGGCAGACACACTGTTCAGTAACAAAGTTTTGTGGGCCAAGTCAGTTCACACACTTCATCGAACTGATAGAATGGCAGACACACTGTTCAGTAACAAAGTTTTGTGGGCCAAGTCAGTTCACACACTTCATCGAACTGATAGAATGGCAGACACACTGTTCAGTAACAAAGTTTTGTGGGCCAAGTCAGTTCACACACTTCATCGAACTGATAGAATGGCAGACACACTGTTCAGTAACAAAGTTTTGTGGGCCAAGTCAGTTCACACACTTCATCGAACTGATAGAATGGCAGACACACTGTTCAGTAACAAAGTTTTGTGGGCCAAGTCAGTTCACACACTTATCGAACTGATAGAATGGCAGACACACTGTTCAGTAACAAAGTTTTGTGGGCCAAGTCAGTTCACACACTTCATCGAACTGATAGAATGGCAGACACACTGTTCAGTAACAAAGTTTTGTGGGCCAAGTCAGTTCACACACTTCATCGAACTGATAGAATGGCAGACACACTGTTCAGTAACAAAGTTTTGTGGGCCAAGTCAGTTCACACACTTATCGAACTGATAGAATGGCAGACACACTGTTCAGTAACAAAGTTTTGTGGGCCAAGTCAGTTCACACACTTCATCGAACTGATAGAATGGCAGACACACTGTTCAGTAACAAAGTTTTGTGGGCCAAGTCAGTTCACACACTTCATCGAACTGATAGAATGGCAGACACACTGTTCAGTAACAAAGTTTTGTGGGCCAAGTCAGTTCACACACTTCATCGAACTGATAGAATGGCAGACACACTGTTCAGTAACAAAGTTTTGTGGGCCAAGTCAGTTCACACACTTCATCGAACTGATAGAATGGCAGACACACTGTTCAGTAACAAAGTTTTGTGGGCCAAGTCAGTTCACACACTTCATCGAACTGATAGAATGGCAGACACACTGTTCAGTAACAAAGTTTTGTGGGCCAAGTCAGTTCACACACTTCATCGAACTGATAGAATGGCAGACACACTGTTCAGTAACAAAGTTTTGTGGGCCAAGTCAGTTCACACACTTCATCGAACTGATAGAATGGCAGACACACTGTTCAGTAACAAAGTTTTGTGGGCCAAGTCAGTTCACACACTTATCGAACTGATAGAATGGCAGACACACTGTTCAGTAACAAAGTTTTGTGGGCCAAGTCAGTTCACACACTTCATCGAACTGATAGAATGGCAGACACACTGTTCAGTAACAAAGTTTTGTGGGCCAAGTCAGTTCACACACTTATCGAACTGATAGAATGGCAGACACACTGTTCAGTAACAAAGTTTTGTGGGCCAAGTCAGTTCACACACTTATCGAACTGATAGAATGGCAGACACACTGTTCAGTAACAAAGTTTTGTGGGCCAAGTCAGTTCACACACTTATCGAACTGATAGAATGGCAGACACACTGTTCAGTAACAAAGTTATGTGGGCCAAGTCAGTTCACACACTTCATCGAACTGATAGAATGGCAGACACACTGTTCAGTAACAAAGTTTTGTGGGCCAAGTCAGTTCACACACTTTATCGAACTGATAGAATGGCAGACACACTGTTCAGTAACAAAGTTTTGTGGGCCAAGTCAGTTCACACACTTCATCGAACTGATAGAATGGCAGACACACTGTTCAGTAACAAAGTTTTGTGGGCCAAGTCAGTTCACACACTTCATCGAACTGATAGAATGGCAGACACACTGTTCAGTAACAAAGTTTTGTGGGCCAAGTCAGTTCACACACTTTATCGAACTGATAGAATGGCAGACACACTGTTCAGTAACAAAAACATAAACACGTTGCAAACGGCGGACACACTCACGCACACTTCAGTCACACAACTCTGACTGACGGACACACTCACGCACACTTCAGTCACACAACTCTGACTGACGAACACACTCACGCACACTTCAGTCACACAACTCTGACTGACGGACACACTCACGCACACTTCAGTCACACAACTCTGACTGACGGACACACTCACGCACACTTCAGTCACACAACTCTGACTGACGGACACACTCACGCACACTTCAGTCACACAACTCTGACTGACGGACACACTCACGCACACTTCAGTCACACAACTCTGACTGACGGACACACTCACGCACACTTCAGTCACACAACTCTGACTGACGGACACACTCACGCACACTTCAGTCACACAACTCTGACTGACGGACACACTCACGCACACTTCAGTCACACAACTCTGACTGACGGACACACTCACGCACACTTCAGTCACACAACTCTGACTGACGGACACACTCACGCACACTTCAGTCACACAACTCTGACTGACGGACACACTCACGCACACTTCAGTCACACAACTCTGACTGACGGACACACTCACGCACACTTCAGTCACACAACTCTGACTGACGGACACACTCACGCACACTTCAGTCACACAACTCTGACTGACGGACACACTCACGCACACTTCAGTCACACAACTCTGACTGACGGACACACTCACGCACACTTCAGTCACACAACTCTGACTGACGGACACACTCACGCACACTTCAGTCACACAACTCTGACTGACGGACACACTCACGCACACTTCAGTCACACAACTCTGACTGACGGACACACTCACGCACACTTCAGTCACACAACTCTGACTGACGGACACACTCACGCACACTTCAGTCACACAACTCTGACTGACGGACACACTCACGCACACTTCAGTCACACAACTCTGACTGACGGACACACTCACGCACACTTCAGTCACACAACTCTGACTGACGGACACACTCACGCACACTTCAGTCACACAACTCTGACTGACGGACACACTCACGCACACTTCAGTCACACAACTCTGACTGACGGACACACTCACGCACACTTCAGTCACACAACTCTGACTGACGGACACACTCACGCACACTTCAGTCACACAACTCTGACTGACGGACACACTCACGCACACTTCAGTCACACAACTCTGACTGACGAACACACCCGGCTGCACAAGTGAATAAGGCCTAATTTTCCACACCATCCGGCCTCGCCGATGCACCTCATCAAAGGGGACTTTACACAGGACTGATAGCCGTGTACACCCCACGAATGACACTAAGGCAATTGTACAGTACTTGGTAACCAGAGCGGAAAACAAAGGCATTCCAGGCACACCAGTATCACTGAAGCTCCTTACATGTTCCGCACTCAGGTAAACTTGCTGTGTGTGTGGGGGGGGGGGGGGGGGGAGAGAGAGACTCAGACTCAGACTCAGAACTTTATTACAAAAGGATAAAGGTTTTAGGCAAAGCCTATTATTCCAACCTGTCCTTTATACAACACATAAAGACAGACGGATATAAAAAATAAAAATTCAATCATATAAGATACAGAATTACATTGTATGGATTGCAACACAATGTGCATTTAAGAGAGAGAGAGAGAGAGAGAGAGAGAGAGAGAGAGAGAGAGATGGAGAGGGATAGAAACAGAGACAGAGACAACCAGACAGCCGGACAGCCAGACGGACGGGCGGGCGGACTGACGCCGGACGGAAGGACGGAAGAACGGACAGACAGACAGACTGACATACAGATTGACCGAGACAGAAACAAGGGCAGAGAGGCACAAGAGGGAGGAAGGGGCAGTAGTTATGGAGAGAAAGAGATTGCATGGGGGGGGGGGGGGGAGGCGGCGGCGAGCATCAGGTATGCAGCTTTCACACCTGGCCTAACGAGTTGAGTCACGCTTGCTGGACACGATGCTAATGAATCGTGAATGCATGGTATGCTGATTATCTTTAATTGCCGGTCTAACACAGCTGACTGTAACTTCGGAGCTTTGGTGTACATACACTTCAATGACTGCGAATACAGGGCAAAGAGCGTGGTGTGGGGGTATGGAATAGGGATATATGTGTGTGTGTGTGTGTGTGTGTGTGTTTGTGTGTATGTCTGTGTGTGTGTCCGCGTGTGTGCACACATCTGTATATGTGTGCGGGAGTGCGTGCGTGCAGTAGTTTGTGTGTGTTCGGGTGTCAGTGCTACATACATAGATCTGTGTGCGTGTCAGTGTGTGCGAGTGACCAACTATTCTATATGAGATAATGCAACTATTCTACTTGCATATTCATGAATGATTTCGTCTCCAATATCCAACTGAATCATTCTAATCGAATATAAACAATGGCATATAGAATTTCGAGGCCAACCACTGTCCCCACTGAATAGCGAACGAACTGTGTTCCATATATTTCATTATGTAACACCTTCAGGTGATGTTGCCAATTAGAGTGGTTACAGTAGACCACAGACACAGGTGTTCTCGTGCAATCATACTTACGAATAATAGAATATGTTCTTATATGGCGCTAGTCACCGCCAAATATCAGACTCAGGGCGCTTTACACACATTAAGAATACCACACATAACAATAGTTCAGGCAAGTACAAAGCTCTGATCATTGTGAACAAAACGCTCAATCAGTAAATGCACAGCAGCCACGTTCAATAACTTATTCATCCAAAGCAGTAGGCTGAGTAGCGCAGCCTGTTCTCTTTGAACCTCGTTTTGCCGTGAAGATGAAAGGAACGTGAAAGGTGTAGGCTATCACCGCTCACACCCTTCTTCACAAGAGCGGTTAGGTGCAAGAAGAGCATGATAGAAACACTGAATTGTTTATTGTGAGTATTCAGCGGACTAGCCGAGGTAAAAGTCGTTAAAATAGGGGGAAAAAAGTACATTAATCGTATCATTGCTCACCGGTGACCAAACCGACAAAAGGCTTGAGTGCACGAAGAGCGGAAGCATACTATCTATTTTGAGTATTATCATGCACATTGGCCGCTGAGAGAAACGTCGTTGAAGATATTTAGAAGTACATGATATTTATTGTATCATGCACATTGGCCGCTGAGAGAAACGTCGTTGAAGATATTTAGAAGTACATGATATTTATTGTATCATGCACATTGGCCGCTGAGAAAAACGTCGTTGAAGATATTTAGAAGTAAATGATATTTATTGTATCATGCATACTGGTGGACAGACCGACGAAAGGCGAGAGTGTTTACTAAAGGTAGGCATAACTGTACATGAATCGCATTATACCAATAAACCAAATAATACGGACGGCGTTGTTTCCCCCGAAAAAGGCTCAGATAATACATGAACACAAGCGTTGGCTCTTCCTCGCGTTGTGTAGCTGTTGATTTGATAAAGCTGCTTCAAAACCAACAACTTTTCTTGAGAATGCATCATCTTTAGCTCTGCTTTAAATAATGACAGAAATATAGCCAACTTTCGGTCGCCGATTATCTCGACATGTACAGTGTAGCATCAGGCCTGCTTGCAGGATATTCCACTGCGTGCGCTCGAGGTCTTGCCGTGGAAGGATTTCTACGATTTGTAACAGTTTTAAAATCGTGCCGAAATAAATAACTGATAAGCAGATAAATATGGCATTACCGGCAAAATATTAACTCCTAAGCTGCCGTTTGAGTCCTAGAAACTTCTAACTTCTAAAAATATCACAAGACACCATACAGAAACAGACGCGTTTTGGACGTATTTGTGAACGTAATGTTTTGTTTTGCCACAAATTAAATGTCTTAGCTATCCTCGTATAGAACTGTGTATACTCAAGCCTTACTACAGCTAGTTTATTTTATTTTATAAGTCTACGTTATTTACATTTTTTGGGCCCTGCGAGGTGGTATACTTGTGCAGTAGAAGTTTGGGCCAGGTGTTTTACGAGGGGAGCTCAGTAAGCTCTGACTGGCGATAATTGGCAATCAAACTAACGTAGCACCTTTTCATTCTTCCTGTGCAGGATGTTTTGCACGTGAAATCAAAGCGCAAGAATCAAAAACCAAGACTGGTAGGTTATTGGAACGTTTAACTATGGTTTAAGCGTGTTTATTCAAATTCTCATACACACGTTTCAAACAATAACAACATTGAGAACGTTAACAAGCAGATTGCTTATGGACACGTTCTTGAACTTATAATCAATACACATTCAGATAGCAAAACATGGCGAACAAGTGATAGCTTCAACACTTATCTTGATAATCTTTAATTATATTTTATACAAATAGGGTAAAGAGAGAGAGAGAGAGAGAGAGAGAGAGAGAGAGAGAGAGAGAGAGAGAGAGAGAGAGAGAGAGAGGGAGAGGGAGAGGGAGAGAGAGAGAGGGAGGGAGAGAATGCCTGGCTACATCAATTGCACAGTTAATATAATATCAGCCGAAGCGATTAGTTAACATAACATAGTCTTGTACAACAGAGAATATTTTCGTGTTCAAAGATATAGTTAAATCAGTATTTCCAAACAAGAGTGTTTTGCAGTCCAGAACGTGTGTTGGCAGACTATTGAATAAAATGGTTCTATGTTCTTTAAATTTTGGACAGTGTAATAAGAAATGTTCAGAATCTTCCGGGCATGCTCCACACGTACATTCTAAATTATCAGAGAGGTGTCGGTTAACTAAGTCTTGTTGCAAATCGCTCATGTTTAATCTCAACCTGCTGTGAAGTACCTGTCCCTGGCGGTTGCCTAAATAATAATACGGTGGAACAACAACATCTCCATCGGTCAAATACCTTTTAAATTCACCAACTGACTGCGTTTGTTCTATATTTTCTGGAAGATTATTCCACAAAGCTGTCGTTGAAGGAAAAAATGAAGATTTATATAACTCACTTCTGCACAATGGAAACTTACGTTCAAGAGGGCGTCGTCTGTGGTAAGGATTTACATCGGAAACCAGGACCGGCAGTTTGGAATATAAATATTCTGGGGTTAAACGATTTACAATTTTATAATACAGCAAAAGTTTATGACGACGTCGCCTTTCTTTCAGGGGCACAAAACCCGATTCGTTATACAGTTTTTGGTGGCTTGTGCCACGTACTGCACCTACAATGATTCGGATTGCATCGAGATGCAATGTCTCCAACTCGTCTGCCAAACACTGTGTACAGTTATCCCAGATAACGTCCGCATAATCAAACAATGGTAACATAAAGGATTTATATATAACTTCAAGTGATTTTCTGTTTAAACGATGCTTGAATAAACCAAAACACGCAATTGACTTTCTACATTTAGCAATTAGACTTTTTATGTGGGAATCCCATTTACAATTACCTTGTAGAATGACGCCAAGGTGCTTGTGATTTTCAACATCAACTAAGTGTGCATCTTCGAAATACAATGGTGGAAGTAAAACATTTTGTTGCCTACAAATGTCCAACAATTCTGTCTTTTGACAATTAAAAGTGACTTTCCATTTAGAAGCCCATGTGCGAATTTTTATCCAAATCAGAATTCAAAATCTCTGCTCGTACATCATCGTTATCTAAACTTAAGTACATACTCGTATCGTCTGCAAAGAGTTTCAACACTGATTCAAGACCAACACCAATATCGTTAATATAAATGAGAAATAAAAGAGGTCCTAAGACAGAACCCTGAGGGACACCAGCAGAAGGGGTAGCATAACTTGATTTGGTTCCTTTCAATACTACTGCTTGTCTGCGATCGCTCAAGTAATGTTCAAACCAAACAAGCAAGGGACCTCTTATACCTATCGCCTCAAGCTTGTGGAGCAGACCGCGATGCCAGACTTTATCAAAAGCTTTGGATACATCAAAAAATATTGCCTGTGACATAATGTTTTTATCAAGTGCAACACAAAAATCATCATATATACTCAATAGTTGATAAACAGTCGAATCACCAGCAATAAAACCAGATTGGCAGTGTGTAATCAAATCATAATTTTTCAAATAACCAAACACACGGATTTGTATACATTTTTCAAGCACCTTCCCAATACAACTCAGCAAAGAGATTGGACGGTAGTTGGAACAAGCACTCCTATCGCCTTTCTTAAAAATGGGCGTAATGTGAGCAGTTTTCCAGACAACTGGAAAAACACCCTCAGACAAGGATCTGTTAAAGAGAACTGTAAGCGGTGGAACGATAACAGGTAATCCATCTACAAGCAATTTATTATGTATTCCGTCAGGGCCCACGGCCTTGGATAAATTTAAATTCCTTAACACTTGGACAACTTCAGCTTCTGTTAATTCAAAAGTCGATAAAGATGTATTACACCAATTTGCCTCGGGCAGGGGATCGTCTGGATTTTCAACTTTAGACTGGCTTTCAAAATAATTATTAAACAAAATCGTTTTTTCACAAATGTTATCAATAATTTTTCCATTATCTTCTAGCGGTGGAATTTCGTTACATGCAACACCTTTTTTCTTCAAGAAGGAATTAACAAGTTGCCACCAATTTTTGCTTCCGAAGTTCTGTTTACAATTTATCCTCTCATCAAGTTCTAGAAAATAATCTCTTTTTCTTTTACGAATTTCATCTGTATACTGATTTCTAGTCAGGCGGAATAATGCCCACTGCTCAGGTGTATTTAAGCGCTTAGCAACTTGATGTATACAATTTTTTGCGTTTCGTAATTGTAAAATATGTTCAGTCATCCATGGGGCATCATCTTCACGTACTGTTATTATCTTAACAGGCATACATGTTTTTGCAACACGGAATAAATGTTCAGAAAACAAGGCAGCAGCTTCGTCAATGGACGCATTTAAAACTGTGTTCAAAAGATCAATTTTGTTCAATTCAAACAAAAATGTATCAACATCTAACTTGGCATAATTATATATAGTCCTTTTGAACTGACCTTTTTTTAGTCTCTGTGACGTTAATTTTACACATGGCACAGAATGGTCACTACAAATGAGGGGTAACACTACAACTTCACTGATTAAGTTTATACTCGTGGTCAGGATCAGATCGATGCATGAGGATTTAGTTTCTGTAATACGTGTGGGTTCAGTAACGAGCTGGTGCAGATTGTTTTTTTGTATTAAATTAAGAAAGTGGGGAGATGGATTATTCAAAAAATCTTCGTTAAAGTCTCCAAGAATTAGAAATTTATGTGGTGTTCTCATTACTTGCTTTACAGATTCGTCAACCAAGTGCCAATAATCAATCCGAGAGTCTGGTGGTCGGTAAAATGAACCAACCAGCACAGTTTCTTGCAATAATTTAGTTTCTACCCAGACTGCTTCAAGGCCTGGAATTAACAAATCAGGCCTTGGTTTGCAAATAAAATCGTTTTTCACATAAACAGCTACCCCTCCATATCCATCTGGCCTATCAAGACGCACTGGGGGATGAAATCCTTTGAGGCATAAACTGTCGTTTGATATCGAGTCACACAACCAAGTTTCTGACAAAGTCACAATATCGTGCTCTTTAACTTCACATTGTAAAATATCAATCTTGTTTCGCAAACTACGTACATTTATATGCAAAATAGAGGTATCTTTAACATGCTCTCTACCAGGCGGGCCTGGGTTTGGGTGGACATCTCCTGACAATAAAACCATCAGCAAAATGACAAAAACATGTGTCACAAAACTATGCACGAATATAATGTTCCAAAGCATATGCCCGTAACGCTTACTTCCAATTGGTTGACTAAAATAGGAAGGTTGCGATTTTGAGTCGGGTATGGGGTTTAAGGGTGTGGAGTTGAAACATTCAATATTTTTCTCGTAGTACACACACAAGAAATGTGCATGGAAAAAGATGAAGAGAGCTGTTCGAAAACCATTTTGTCCGTGAAAAACTAAAAACATATATACCAGGACGGTGTCAAGATCAAGAAAAAACAATTTTTGCGAGCACCTGGCCGATATTGCGTAAAAACAACCAACCCTGGATCTGAAATTAACGATGTCTAAAGGCATTCAAAATTTAGGTTACAACTTCTTTGAAGAAGAAGAACCAGGGCTGGGCATCGGTAGCTAGGCATGGGACAAGCATCAGTGAACGGGTCTCTCTCTCTAAAAGGGAATAACAGTGGTTAAGGAGCGAAAAACAGGGGAAAGCTATAGCGAAAAGCAGGTAAACAAAGAGGTCATAAACGTTTTTATACAAAGTAGGAAAACAAAATGAATGAACATGACACAATTTTGACATGGTCCTGTCAAAATCGCTGACGCGGCTGTCGGAAAAAAGTTTACAAAATGAACGGAGATGAAATGGTCCTGAGTGTATACAACATGAAACAAATGACGAGGAAAGAAAACGACTGTTTTTAGTCATTTGAAGCAACAACAAGAACAACACTTACTAAGAAATAACGTTTTAACTATCAACAAAACAAAACGTTACATTTACAGTACGTCATTCCAGTGGTCTTTTAACTATCAACAAAACAAAACGTTACATTTACAGTACGTCGACCCAGTGGTCTTTTAACTATCAACAAAACAAAACGTTACATTTACAGTACGTCATTCCAGTGGTCTTTTAACTATCAACAAAACAAAACGTTACATTTACAGTACGTCGACCCAGTGGTCTTTTAACTATCAACAAAACAAAACGTTACATTTACAGTACGCCATTCCAGTGGTCGTTTAACTATCAACAAATCAAAACGTTACATGTACAGTACGTCGACCCAGTGGTCTTTTAACTATCAACAAAACAAAACGTTACATTTACAGTACGTCGACCCAGTGGTCTTTTAACTATCAACAAAACAAAACGTTACATTTACAGTACGTCGACCCAGTGGTCTTTTAACTATCAACAAAACAAAACGTTACATTTACAGTACGTCATTCCAGTGGTCTTTTAACTATCAACAAAACAAAACGTTACATTTACAGTACGTCGACCCAGTGGTCTTTTAACTATCAACAAAACAAAACGTTACATTTACAGTACGTCGACCCAGTGGTCGTTTAACTATCAACAAAACAAAACGTTACATTTACAGTACGTCATTCCAGTGGTCTTTTAACTATCAACAAAACAAAACGTTACATTTACAGTACGTCCACCCAGTGGTCTTTTAACTATCAACAAAACAAAACGTTACATTTACAGTACGTCGACCCAGTGGTCTTTTAACTATCAACAAAACAAAACGTTACATTTACAGTACGTCGACCCAGTGGTCTTTTAACTATCAACAAAACAAAACGTTACATTTACAGTACGTCATTCCAGTGGTCTTTTAACTATCAACAAAACAAAACGTTACATTTACAGTACGTCATTCCAGTGGTCTTTTAACTATCAACAAAACAAAACGTTACATTTACAGTACATCGACCCAGTGGTCTTTTAACTATCAACAAAACAAAACGTTACATTTACAGTACGTCATTCCAGTGGTCTTTTAACTATCAACAAAACAAAACGTTACATTTACAGTACGTCATTCCAGTGGTCTTTTAACTATCAACAAAACAAAACGTTACATGTACAGTACATCGACCCAGTGGTCTTTTAACTATCAACAAAACAAAACGTTACATTTACAGTACGTCATTCCAGTGGTCTTTTAACTATCAACAAAACAAAACGTTACATTTACAGTACGTCATTCCAGTGGTCTTTTAACTATCAACAAAACAAAACGTTACATTTACAGTACGTCATTCCAGTGGTCTTTTAACTATCAACAAAACAAAACGTTACATTTACAGTACGTCATTCCAGTGGTCTTTTAACTATCAACAAAACAAAACGTTACATTTACAGTACGTCCACCCAGTGGTCTTTTAACTATCAACAAAACAAAACGTTACATTTACAGTACGTCATTCCAGTGGTCTTTTAACTATCAACAAAACAAAACGTTACATTTACAGTACGTCATTCCAGTGGTCTTTTAACTATCAACAAAACAAAACGTTACATTCACAGTACGTCATTCCAGTGGTCTTTTAACTATCAACAAAACAAAACGTTACATTTACAGTACGTCATTCCAGTGGTCTTTTAACTATCAACAAAACAAAACGTTACATTTACAGTACGTCATTCCAGTGGTCTTTTAACTCTCAACAAAACAAAACGTTACATTTACAGTACGTCATTCCAGTGGTCTTTTAACTATCAACAAAACAAAACGTTACATTTACAGTACGTCATTCCAGTGGTCTTTTAACTATCAACAAAACAAAACGTTACAATTACAGTACGTTGACCCAGTGGTCTTTTAACTATCAACAAAACAAAACGTTACATGTACAGTACGTCGACCCAGTGGTCTTTTAACTATCAACAAATCAAAACGTTACATGTACAGTACGTCATTCCAGTGGTCTTTTAACTATCAACAAAACAAAACGTTACATTTACAGTACGTCGACCCAGTGGTCTTTTAACTATCAACAAAACAAAACGTTACATTTACAGTACGTCATTCCAGTGGTCTTTTAACTATCAACAAAACAAAACGTTACATTTACAGTACGTCATTCCAGTGGTCTTTTAACTATCAACAAAACAAAACGTTACATTTACAGTACGTCGACCCAGTGGTCTTTTAACTATCAACAAAACAAAACGTTACATTTACAGTACGTCGACCCAGTGGTCTTTTAACTATCAACAAAACAAAACGTTACAATTACAGTACGTCATTCCAGTGGTCTTTTAACTATCAACAAAGCAAAACGTTACAGTTACAGTACGTTGACCCACTGGTCTTTTCACTATCAACAAAACAAAACGTTACATTTACAGTACGTCGACCCAGTAATAAACAAAACGTTACATTTACAGTACGTCGACCCAGTAATAAACAAAACGTTACATTTACAGTACGTCAACCCAGTGATCGTTTAACTATCAACAAAACAAAACGTTACATTTACAGTACGTCATTCCAGTGGTCTTTTAACTATCAACAAAACAAAACGTTACATTTACAGTACGTCATTCCAGTGGTCTTTTAACTATCAGCAAAACAAAACGTTACATTTACAGTACGTCGACCCAGTAATAAACAAAACGTTACATTTACAGTACGTCAACCCAGTGATCGTTTAACTATTGACAAAACAAAACGTTACATTTACAGTACGTCGACCCAGTGATCGTTTAACTATTGACAAAACAAAACGTTACATTTACAGTACGTCGACCCAGTGATCGTTTAATTATTGACAAAACAAAACGTTACATTTACAGTACGTCGACCCAGTGGTCTTTTAACTATCAACAAAACAAAACGTTACAATTACAGTACGTCATTCCAGTGGTCTTTTCACTATCAACAAAGCAAAACGTTACAGTTACAGTACGTTGACCCACTGGTCTTTTCACTATCAACAAAGCAAAACGTTACAGTTACAGTACGTTGACCCAGTGGTCTTTTCACTATCAACAAAGCAAAACGTTACAGTTACAGTACGTTGACCCAGTGGTCTTTTAACTATCAACAAAACAAAACGTTACATTTACAGTACGTCATTCCAGTGGTCTTTTAACTATCAACAAAACAAAACGTTACATGTACAGTACGTCGACCCAGTGGTCTTTTAACTATCAACAAAACAAAACGTTACATTTACAGTACGTCGACCCAGTGGTCTTTTAACTATCAACAAAACAAAACGTTACATTTACAGTACGTCATTCCAGTGGTCTTTTAACTATCAACAAAACAAAACGTTACATTTACAGTACGCCATTCCAGTGGTCTTTTAACTATCAACAAAACAAAACGTTACATTTACAGTACGTCATTCCAGTGGTCTTTTAACTATCAACAAAACAAAACGTTACATTTACAGTACGTCATTCCAGTGGTCTTTTAACTATCAACAAAACAAAACGTTACATTTACAGTACGTCCACCCAGTGGTCTTTTCAAAGTGCAAGAAGTAATCGTTCATTGACGCCAAGATTTGTGCGATATACAGACTGAAAAGTGTTTGTAAAACTGAGGTTTCTGCAATCTGTGGACTGAAAAGTGAAGTATGTACGTGCGTACAATATTGTGCAGACATGTCTGTATGAGGTTAATGCAATTCGCAGACCAAAGCAACATGTCTTTGTGAGGTTTATGCAATAAACAGACGGAAGCAAAGTATCTGTATGAGGTTAATGCAATTCGCAGACCAAAGCAACATGTCTTTGTGAGGTTTATGCAATAAACAGACGGAAGCAAAGTATCTGTATGAGGTTAATGCAATTCGCAGACCAAAGCAACATGTCTGTATGAGGTTAATGCAATTCGCAGACCAAAGCAACATGTCTGTATGAGGTTAATGCAATTCGCAGACCAAAGCAACATGTCTGAATGAGGCTAATGCAATTCGCAGACCAAAGCAACATGTCTGTATGAGACTAATGCAATTCGCAGACCAAAGCAACATGTCTGTATGAGACTAATGCAATTCGCAGACCAAAGCAACATGTCTGAATGAGGTTAATGCAATTCGCAGACCAAAGCAACATGTCTGTATGAGGTTAATGCAATTCGCAGACCAAAGCAAGATGTCTGTATGAGACTAATGCAATTCGCAGACCAAAGAAAAATGTCTTTGTGAGGTTTATGCAATAAACAGACGGAAGCAAAGTGTCTGTATGAGGTTAATGCGACAAATAGACTGACACGGGTCTGTACTAATGAGGTTAATGCGACAAATAGACTGACACGGGTCTGTACTAATGAGGTTTATGCAATAAACAGACAAAAGCAATACTCCAAAAACGATGTACCGTGCTTGTGTGAAGGTCTTATTTTGTCAAAAATCAAACGTTCCAATAACAAATCTTTGTTTCAAGTTTATGCAATTCGCACACCAAAGCAAAGTGTCTGTAAGAGGTTTATGCAATTCGCACACCAAAGCAAAGTGTCTGTAAGAGGTTTATGCAATTCGCACACCAAAGCAAAGTGTCTGTAAGAGGTTTTTGCAATTCGCACACCAAAGCAAAGTGTCTGTAAGAGGTTTATGCAATTCGCACACCAAAGCAAAGTGTCTGTAAGAGGTTTATGCAATTCGCACACCAAAGCAAAGTGTCTGTAAGAGGTTTATGCAATTCGCACACCAAAGCAAAGTGTCTGTAAGAGGTTTTTGCAATTCGCACACCAAAGCAAAGTGTCTGTAAGAGGTTTATGCAATTCGCACACCAAAGCAAAGTGTCTGTAAGAGGTTTATGCAATTCGCACACCAAAGCAAAGTGTCTGTAAGAGGTTTATGCAATTCGCACACCAAAGCAAAGTGTCTGTATGAGGTTTATGCAATTCGCACACCAAAGCAAAGTGTCTGTAAGAGGTTTATGCCATTCGCAGACCGAAGCAAAGTGTCTGTAAGAGGTTTGTGCCATTCGCAGACCGAAGCAAAGTGTCTGTAAGAGGTTTATGCCATTCGCAGACCGAAGCAAAGTGTCTGTAAGAGGTTTGTGCAATTCGCAGACCGAAGCAAAGTGTCTGTATGAGGTTTATGCAATTCGCACACCAAAGCAAAGTGTCTGTAAGAGGTTTATGCAATTCGCACATCAAAGCAAAGTGTCTGTAAGAGGTTTATGCAATTCGCACACGGCAAAGCAAAGTGTCTGTAAGAGGTTTATGCAATTCGCACACCAAAGCAAAGTGTCTGTAAGAGGTTTATGCAATTCGCAGACCGAAGCAAAGTGTCTGTAAGAGGTTTATGCAATTCGCAGACCGAAGCAAAGTGTCTGTAAGAGGTTTATGCCATTCGCACACCAAAGCAAAGTATCTATATGAGGTTTATGCCATTCGCACACCAAAGCAAAGTGTCTGTAAGAGGTTTATGCCATTCGCAGACCGAAGCAAAGTGTCTGTATGAGGTACATGTATAATGCAAACTGACCAGTATATACCCTACTCCCTGTTTGTCCCGGAACATCCGCCGGTGGCAACAGCAGGTGAGGATGGCTTGAGGACGTCATTGAGTCCTTCTCACCTCCCTGATAACATTGTTTTGCTGCTTAAGGGTCCTTAGCATTCTTCGCGGCGTTGGCGATAGGTGCTTGTCTTGGGTCAAGAGGTCTTTGCTGAAGTGGTGTGGAGGTGGTGTGTGCTCTTGACATTTGTTTTGATTCACCGTTATCTTTTGTGGTTTGTTGCGCTGTTGTTGTTGTTGTAGTTGTAGTTGTTGTTGTTGTTGTTGTTGTTGTTGTTGTTGTTGTTGTTGTTGTTGTTGTTGTTGTTGTTAAAAAACTGTCATATCTATGTCAGTGACAGGGAGACTACCGTCGCCTTTCACAGCAGACTCTGCAGAGTTGTTCGCCTTTGAAGTAGGCAACACCTGTGGATTGTAGAGTTCTGTTTGTGATGGGGTGTGGCGGCTTTTGTCTCTCTGTATGTTCATGGATTCCTTTGCGAATGCATAACAGTTTATATAGGGCTTAGAAATAAGCTCTTACATTCTCAATCCTGTTTGATTGGACTTCGCCTCCGAAGGACTGGTGATTGTGGTGTTTCGGCGTTACATTTACAGTAACTGACTTACTTTGCTTATTTTCTTTCCTGAATTACTTTGGTCTTTCAAGATGATAATGTCTAATTGAGTTTTTCTGGCCAGTGACTGCTAAATTAATAACACGTTACAATCTTAGAGGATCTTTCCTACATTGACAGAAACCGAAATAAAAAATAAAAAAAATCTACGATCAAAATTTGGATTGGTTTCTGTGATAAGTTCTTTGAATCTGCGATTATTTAAGAAAAACACTCTCTCCTTTGACTAGCCTGCATCCTTCCAAGCTTTATTTACTAGTGTCATAGACAGGAGTTCTTGTAGCAAACATGTTTAGAGAGTCAAGTGCAATCTCACATCATCAAGTGTAGGAGGCTCTCGACTATTTAATTGAGGATCGACATCACAATGCAGAAACATCGCATGCATCTTGCACATACAGTTGTATTGAGCTTGGAGTTGACAAGTTCCATTCAGCCTAGCGTTCGCATGGATTAAATAAGGTCACTTATCATCATAGGTCATCGCAGCACTTGTCAGTTTGGAAAGCCGGGTTCTATTTCAAGTAGAGATCTTTATCGGGAGAGAGAGAGAGAGAGAGAGAGAGAGAGAGAGAGAGAGAGAGAGAGAGAGAGAGAGAGAGAGAGAGAGAGAGAGAGAGAGGGTGCACCGAGAGAGAGAGAGAGAGAGAGAGAGAGAGAGAGAGAGAGAGAGAGAGAGAGAGAGAGAGAGAGAGAGAGAGAGAGAGAGAGAGAGAAATTCAAGTTTTACGCCCTCAAGGCAAAGCCATTAGGGGCAGGTTCGCGGGTTTTACCCCGACTTTGGATGAGATACACAAGTGTATGCGTGTGTATGTGGTATCAGCCATCTGCACTTATGGCAGAATGACCGAGGTCTTTAAAGTGCCACTGTGGTGACACGGGGGTGGGATATGGATACCGTCTCTGGGTCTGCACATAATGTTGACCCGTGTCCGTCCCGGCCCAGATTCCGTAGAGAGGCATATGGGTTGCTTTAAGTGTAGAGCGTCAGCCCACAATCCCAAAGCTGTAAAATACAACTCGCACACACAAGTCACCCCCAACCCGCTGTGACGTCCATCCGTTCGACTGAGCCCGCATATGCAGTTGTACGTTGTCGAGAAGTCTGCTAAATAGCGGCTTAAAAAACTTATTTGTCCAAGTCCACACTAAAACACTAGGCCTTGCTGGACACAAAGAGAATACTAAATGCTTGCAGTGTGATACCAGATTTACACGAGTTTTTTTCTTCTTCAAATATTGAAATGCGAACGAAAGCGAGATATTCGATGTTTGAAAAAGCAACGAGTGTAAACCTTGTATCACACAGCAAGCCATTTAGTATTCTGTTTATAGGGAAAGGGCTCCTAATATGGACCGGCTCCTAATATGGACCACCTCCTGTTCTGACAAACTAACGGCGGCGCTAGAGCGCTCAATTTTTTTTATTGGCTGTATTCACCCTCTCTGGACAACTTGGACATGTCAAAAGAGTTGCAGAAACACAAACCTCAAAACCGTTAGGCTTTTTCTCTTTTTTTCACTTTTGGCATGGTTTAAATTTGCCGCCTAAAACGGACTCGTTTCTGTCCACAGCCAACGCTTTTATAACACAAAAATTGCTTTATATGACAGCTAAGACCGTATTTGTTACAATTTAGCAGTCTTGACCCCGAGTTTCTCCTGCAAACAAAAAATAATAGCAAAATCTCAAAGTATGTGTGAGTCCCCTAATATGGACCACCTTCAACAAATCGAAGAAAATAAAAGCTAAAGCCTATTTTCATTAATTCATTAAGAAGCTTGCTGGAAATAACCCATAACTCGCCCTCGAGATTTAAAAAAAATATCACAAATAGTCTTATTTTCGTGGAAGTTGATAATTTCACTTATTTTCACTCTGTTTTTGATAAGCTTCTTTAGTTTCCTGGTGTGCTTCAAATAATGCTCTCATCAACCCGAAACAGCTAAATCTAAAGCATATTTGAATTAGTCTGACTTGCACACTAAGTTGTATCATGTTATTTTGAAGTATAGGGGGCTTTTTACAGTGATTCGTGAAGGCCGTTTCACTGGTCCATATTAGGCGCCCAGGCTCCTAATATGGACCCTTTGTGATTTTTTCTGTATTTAAGTTTTGCTGAATATCTATCAAAGCTATTTTACTCTAATTAGGCCTAACGGTTCACCTAAGAGAGAAGGACTACCAAACACAAAATGAAACTTCTTCGCAAGAAAACAAGCAAGTTATCAGCATGAAACAAAAAGTGGTCCATATTAGGAGCCCTTCCCCTACTACCTTTTGTGATTGCGTGCCTTCTGCTCCAAACGTCTCGGAGTCAAAGCATCTAGAAATTATAGCCTCACATGTAAGTTCTCAAAATTCTTCGAGAGGAAACAGCAAACGCGAAAGTGTTTCGAGAATGGTTTGTCTGGATGACTTTGCCATCATGAGCAGTGCCAGTGGCAAATTAGGTCCTTGCCAGACAGTACTTTGACACGACCTCATTTACATGATATGCACACGTGTGAGTATATGGTTTAGTTATAACATAGGTGTTCTCTCTCACGTATGTGGGATACAAACAATTCTAGCTGCCATGCCAACGGGTCTATACTCTGCACACAATACTGAAGTGTCTATAGAGTCTCAGTCGAGTAGATTTACGTTTTTGAGTCAATACACAAAGTTCTACAAAGTTAAACTTTTCTTGAAATGGAATACTACTATTCCAAATCCCAGTGCCGAATTATAAAGCTACTGGGACCTTTGAATGTGCAAAAGGAGATTGATGACGGAACATCGCTTTACACATGAACAAAATCTGCATCGTGCTTTCCTTCTCATATTTTTACCCCCCCCCCCTCTCTCTGTGTCTTGCTGTCTCTCTCTCTCTCTCTCTCTCTCTCTCTCTCTCTCTCTCTCTCTCTCTCTCTCTCTTAAGTTGTAGTGGTGCGTGTGCGTGCCTGTGTTTTCGTGATTGCGTGTGTGCGTGCCTGTGTGTCTGTCTGTTGGTCTATTCCGAGGTTCGCATTGATACGTTTGTCAGTCGTAATCTTCTCGGCGTTCTTCGGCGAAGTGCAGTTCTGATTTCGAAAATGCATGTAGCCCTATCATATGTCAGTGCCATCAACAAACAGACTGTCAGGTTCAATGGCTTTGCAGTGATTGATGAATCAGCCACGCCGCTTTGTCCTCACTTTGCCTTGTGCTCTGCTGCTTCTTTTGTCTGGGCTAGGTGGGTGGCTATGCCCCACACTCGTATATATATATATATATATTGCTGTGCCTCAGCAAATAAATTTAGCCTTTAAAGAAAGACTTTCTTCTTTTTCTCGATCGCTCAGACAGGGACTCCGGAACTTCTGATGAACTTTGCAGTACAGCGAAGACTCAGCAGGGTGCCGAAGATCTTCTCCTGAACTGGTGTGTCCAAAGAAAGCCTTTTAAAACGCCCTAGGTTCACATTTGAGCCAATCTTCTGCATGGTTTGACTAGTGCATCGCCACATAAATTCAGACTATTCTAAACCTTTCAAATCTCCACGTGTTTATACATTTAGCCGGGTCAACGCTCTTCGTCGCTTCACTACTATGACGCATCATGAATCATCGACGGTTTTTTCCAAAATGTGTTTTGTTTAATCAAAACAAGTCAAGGCTACAAACGCCAAAGCAAAGCCCCCCACGGTAATTCTTAATTTGTCAATATCCACTCAAGTGTTTCAAGGGTTTTCCTTATGGGACTTAGTGGCAATTCAGTGACACCGCAATTGGTCTTAATGGCAATAAAAGCCGTAGCCAGACCATAGAAAACACGATAGCGTCGTAAAAAGGTGAAGAAGGTATTACAATGAAAAATTGATAGACGGGAAAACTAAGCGAGATATTGATGGGCAAATACAAAAATAAAAACCATGAAGGCAAACGTCAGCACAGGTCAATCAGGACATTGGGAGATACGTATCAATGCTTTCAGTGGATCATAAAACTGAGTTGATAAACTACTGTCTCTATTCCCCTATTTGTTTTAACCCGAAAGATAGTGCCTGAGAAAATTTAAAGATACAGTGTCCACTGCGCCATTTTAGAGACGTTCCATGGCAAACCTGAACCTATATAACCTCCATATATCTATGATAATTAATGAATACAATGACTGGGAATGTAAATAGTGAAACCGCCCGGCTCTTCAGCGTCAGAATCCCGATTCTTGCTCCTACATTTTTGTCAACACTGTCTCGTACGCATACGTCTAGCAGACGAAGCCCGTAATATAACTGAGTCCGGCGAGTTCTAATGCTGTCAGAGGAGAACAAGTAGTGAGAAGCGTAGTTAAACACTGGGATACATGGCGAATTGCAGTCTGAAAAGACAACCGCAACACAGCGTTTAAATTTGGGATAACTGAATGTTCAAACACCAATTTCAAGGTACTCCTGGTGCGTGGTGTCATTATTCCAAGCGCCAAACAAAATTCTGTACCTCTGGTGTCTCATTTGAGACATGTTCTTAGCCACGAATATGTGCCTTTAATATTTGATTGCGAAAGTAAGGTTACAAGTGTAGCTTTGCCCACACCCGTACCCACTGACGGCAAACAGTCTGGTCCAATTCATGCATACAGTTCTCGCCAGTCTCCCACTGAAACGGACACACTTCACTGACAACACGACTGCTTTTCTCTCAGTCAACAACAGAGGCAATTATGTTTACCGAGAATCAAAATTATGTTTACCGAGAATCAAAATTATGTTTACCGAGAATCAAAATTATGTTTACCGAGAATCAAAATTATGTTTACCGAGAATCAAAATTATGTTTACCGAGAATCAAAATTATGTTTACCGAGAATCAAAATTATGTTTACCGAGAATCAAAATTATGTTTACCGAGAATCAAAATTATGTTTACCGAGAATCAAAATTATGTTTACAGAGAATCAAAATTACGTTTACAGAGAATCAACACTGGAAAGAACCGGACAGCGGAATAAAGGAAAAGGAGAAGCGGGGAGTGTGTGTGTGTGTGTGTGTGTGTGTGTGTGTGTGTGTGTGTGTGTGTGTGTGTGTGTGTGTGTGTGTGTGTGTGTGTGTGTGTGTGTGGGTGTGTGTGTGTGTGTGTGTGTGTGTGTGTGGTGGGGGGGGGGGGGGCGGGGAGTACAACTTGAACACCGCTAGTGCTTACAACGACATTGACTGACTCGGGTCAACGCCCGATGCCCCTAGTTTTGTTTAATTCGTCTATCACGCTTGGTGGTCTCGCCTCTTTATCCAAAGGACTAGTGCACTGACCGCCCCCCGCGGGTTAGGGGGAGTCCCATATTGGTTGGGACGAGAAAGAATTTACCCGATGCTCCCCAGCATGTCGTAAGAGGCGACTAACGGATTCTGTTTCTCCTTTTACCCTTGTTAAGTGTTTCTTGTATAGAATATAGTCAATATAGTCAATGTTTGTAAAGATTTTAGTCAAGCAGTATGTAAGAAATGTTAAGTCCTTTGTACTGGAAACTTGCATTCTCCCAGTAAGGTAATATATTGTACTACGTTGCAAGCCCCTGGAGCAATTTTTTTATTAGTGCTTTTGTGAACAAGAAACAATTGACAAGTGGCTCTATCCCATCATCCCCCCTTCCCTCCGTCGCGATATAACCTTGAACGGTTGAAAACGACGTTAAACACCAAATAAAGAAAGAAAGTGCACTGACCTACGTCAATCACTTGGCAGCAGTTCGCTATACTATGGGGGTCCTTTACGTCCTCACAGATACTAATATCTATTAGGGACATGAAAATAGGTAATGTGTTAGGGAGGGGGGGAGGGAGGGAAGGAGTGAGCAAGGGAGGATGTCGGAGCGGGTAAGAGTGGTGATAAAAGTTTATTAAAAGATTTTCGGTTCGTTTCTTCGTTTCTGTGTATATTGTCTTCAAAAGCGTTTTTGGGGTAAGGTTCGTTTTTTGTTTAAAAGAAAACGTTTATTTCGAAAAAGAATACTTTTTAAAGAGATAAAAATTTCAGATCCACTTTATAAAACCAAAGGTTAAAAAAGATGATCCCGCTTTATACAGAGAGAAAATAAGAACCAGTATATACAGTATGCACGTCTTGTTATATTTACATTTTAAAAGGCTATGCCACAGTGACACAACGAACATTGAGCAGTTCGCTGAACAGGCACCTCAAATGTAGGTAAAACGTGCGCTGCACTGACTAAGGTGTAAGCTTTGGTCAGCAGCTACCAGGTAGAAATCTTCCTTGGTTCTAGTCATCCCACAGTGACACAACGAACATTGAGCAGTTCGCTGAACAGGCACCTCAAATGTAGGTAAAACGTGCGCTGCACTGACTAAGGTGTAAGCTTTGGTCAGCAGCTACCAGGTAGAAATCTTCCTTGGTTCTAGTCATCCCACAGTGACACAACGAACATTGAGCAGTTCGCTGAACAGGCACCTCAAATGTAGGTAAAACGTGCGCTGCACTGACTAAGGTGTGAGCTTTGGTCAGCAGCTACCAGGTAGAAATCTTCCTTGGTTCTAGTCATCCCACAGTGACACAACGAACATTGAGCAGTTCGCTGAACAGGCACCTCAAATGTAGGTAAAACGTGCGCTGCACTGACTAAGGTGTAAGCTTTGGTCAGCAGCTACCAGGTAGAAATCTTCCTTGGTTCCAGTCATCCCACAGTGGACACGCTCCGTTTGCTGACTCAACATTTGCGGGTACTGACTCTGTAAATACAGGTTGTGATCAAACGGAACCCACCCCCTTTCCTCACTGCCTGTGGAGATAAATGGGTAGGAATCCAATTTGTTTCCATTGCTGAAGAAGGAATGGCAGTGCACTTTCATAAACTGGGATATTTTAAATGCTCGAAAGGTTGTCCCTTCAACGCAGAGGTTTTGACATCTACACACGCATCACATACAACCTTCCAGCACACAACGCAGAGTTTTGACATCTACACACGCATCACATACAACCTTCCAGCACACAACGCAGAGTTTTGACATCTACACACGCATTACATACAACCTTCCAGCACACAACGCAGAGGTTTTGACATCTACACACGCATCACATACAACCTTCCAGCACACAACGCAGAGGTTTTGACATCTACACACGCATCACATACAACCTTCCAGCACACAACGCAGAGGTTTTGACATCTACACACGCATCACATACAACCTTCCAGCACACAACGCAGAGGTTTTGACATCTAAGTTTTGCTTAGTGCTTGGGTTCTTGGTGTTATGTCTCAGTTAAATGTATGCTTTGTATGCTTGTTGATTTGTGCTAGTTTATTCTATAATGAATTTGTAAAGCGCCTGGAGCCAATTGATGGGACTCGCGCTATAGAAAAGTTATTTATTATTATTATTATTATCTACACACGCATTACATACAACCTTCCAGCACACAACGCAGAGGTTTTGACATCTACACACGCATTACATACAACCTTCCAGCACACAACGCAGAGGTTTTGACATCTACACACGCATCACATACAACCTTCCAGCACACAACGCAGAGGTTTTGACATCTACACACGCATCACATACAACCTTCCAGCACACAACGCAGAGGTTTTGACATCTACACACGCATCACATACAACCTTCCAGCACACAACGCAGAGGTTTTGACATCTACACACGCATCACATACAACCTTCCAGCACACAACGCAGAGGTTTTGACATCTACACACGCATCACATACAACCTTCCAGCACACAACGCAGAGGTTTTGACATCTACACACGCATCACATACAACCTTCCAGCACACAACGCAGAGTTTTGACATCTACACACGCATTACATACAACCTTCCAGCACACAACGCAGAGTTTTGACATCTACACACGCATTACATACAACCTTCCAGCACACAACGCAGAGGTTTTGACATCTACACACGCATCACATACAACCTTCCAGCACACAACGCAGAGGTTTTGACATCTACACACGCATCACATACAACCTTCCAGCACACAACGCAGAGGTTTTGACATCTACACACGCATCACACACAACCTTCCAGCACACAACGCAGAGGTTTTGACATCTACACACGCATCACATACAACCTTCCAGCACACAACCTCCGGCACAATGTTGATATGAAACAACAAAGGATAAAAGCTTATTCAAACGAATGGAACATTGTTGCTTTCGAGCTTTGTTTGGAGATGCTGCAAACATCCACAGAAAGCCAGTCAAGACACAAAGGCGTCTTTGTGAAGCATGGCAAGGAGAGCTTGCTGTGTCCATCGGAGATTGAACGTTGCATGCTGACTCTTGTGCAATTTCTCTTTTAAACACCGGAGTGTCTTTACGTACTGGCGGAAGCCAGCGATTAGCAAATACTGGCTGTTAACACGATTAGCAAATACCGTGACTGGCTGTTAACAGGCCGTTTTTTGACTTCGTGTGTTGCTTCGCGCTTGATGTTCGTGCTTGGTAATCGTCTGCAACTTTTCTGATTGAAAGTGTTGTTACTGTTGTCAGTGTTGTTGTCAATGTGCCGTGTTTCGCATGCAAAGCAGACACTGATGCTGTGGTCTGGGGGAGGGGCCGGGGTGTAGTGGGGGGAGGGTGGGGGGGGGGGGGGGGGGGGGGCGGTCATATTAGTTGTAAACTGGACTAGGACTCGGATCAAATTAAATATCTGAATCACGTGATCAGTTTTACACATTTAATTGGGTACAGTGAATTATATACTGTTCAAAAAAAGAAACGCATAGTTGCTACTTGCCAAATTTGTTTTATTTTTCGAAAAAATGAACAGAAAATCCAATATTTAGATTATTTGTTTGAAATTTGGTATGGACACAGTTGAATGCACACACAGTTCATTTGCATCTTCAAATCAATCAGTCAATCAATACGATTGGGTGCCGAGGCTGTCAAGTCAGTAGGGGGTGTGACTGCCTTGAGCAGCAACAACTGCCCGGCACCTTCTGGGCATGGACTGGATCAGATGCCGGATATCTTGCTGTGGGATGGTGTCCCACTCCTCCTGAAGTGCCTGCAATAGATCGCGGTGATTTGCCGGCGCTTCTTCTCGCCTGCGCACACGTCTGTCCAATTCATCCCAGAGGTGTTCTATCGGGTTCATGTCTGGCGACATGGATGGCCAGGGAAGCACCTGGACATGGTGGTCGGTGAGGAACTGGGTGGTGAGTCGTGCTGTGTGCGGGCGAGCGTTGTCCTGCTGGAATATGGCATCCTGGTCAGCCAGAAGAGGAAGGGCGTGTGGGCGCAGAATTTCCTCCACGTATCGCTGGGCAGTTATGCGCCCTTGGACGTGCACCAGGGTGCTCCTTCCAGCGGTATTGATCGCCCCCCACACCATGACGCCTCCACCACCATGAACGGGTGCCTCATCCACACAGTTGGGCGCGTAACGTTCGTTTACTCTCCGGTAGACCCTCCTCCGACCATCATGTCGCTGGAGCAGGAAGTAGGACTCGTCGCTGAACCACACGTGTCTCCAGTGATTCCGGACGGTCCAGCGAAGGTGCTGGTTGCCCCACTGCACTCGGTTCTGGCGATGGCGGCGGGTGAGGACAGCTCCTCTGTGAGGTCTGCGAGCTCTCAAACCAGCTTCATGCAGGCGGTTCCGCACGGTCTGGTCCGATAATCGGTGTGGCCCGGGGAGAGCCTGGACAGAAGATGAGGCCGACAGGAAACGATTCCGGAGGTGGCGGAGCCGTAGGAAGCGGTCGTGAGCAGCAGTTGTCGCCCTTGGTCTTCCCGCTCGTGGCAAGTCAGCAACGGAGCCAGTGGCTTGAAACCTGACCCACAGTCTACTGATGCTGCTCTGGGACACGTGGAAGTGCCTGGCGATTGCACTTGGACTTTGGCCTGCTTGTACACGACCCAATGCAATTTGGCGGTCTTCTCTGCTCAATCGGGCCATCTTTCGTCGCTGAATTGTCGTCTGATTTCTTTGTGGCGAACAATCCGCTTTTATGGGTTTTGGAAGACATGGTGAGAGCTCAATATTCCCCGAGTTTCACGAGATTACACTGAAGCATGACGAGTGGTCATGCCAAATGAGCAATTTTGACATTGTAGCCACTGATAACGCATGCGTCACGTGCAGAGCTCACTTGTGGCAATGGACGAAAGGTCGACGACCAGATAAACATTTTCTGCAGTTTGGTGGATATCCTTGTAGCCATATAACTAAATTAACCAAATATTACAAGCTATGCGTTTCTTTTTTTGAACAGTATACGATTTAAACTGTCAATGTTTTACAGAGTTTAAAGTGAAACAAACGAGTTCGCAGAGTGGCATGCAAGTCAGACCCCACACACCCTGATCTGCTGCACATGTCAGCCCGTCGATCACAGCTAGTTTTATCAGTAGTTTTTTTAATTTTAATGCTCCGGCAATGTATCTTCATTATTCGGATTTGAGTCATTTTGCCTACCTTTATGTGTTGGGTACTATGAAAAGAGAAGAAAAAGAAAAGAGAGACAACAAATATATAACTTATATAGATGGGGCCTGGGGCCTAATGCTTGGATTCACTGAGCAGGAGCAAGCCGCCAAGGAAATAAACCCACACTACTGAGCTAAGATGTCAGGAGCTAATTTTATTTCGCAGAAGAGGCAAGCAGAGAAAGTGTTCATATAGAGTTACAACAATAGTGTTTCTACAAGGTGAGGGCTCGGACGCGAGCAAAAGATGAGTTCACTCAGAACTTGCCTGGCTGTTTTCCCGCCAACTTTCCCATGCAGTCATGTGAATGGGTGGTGCACGTGCCAGAACTGGCGCGAGGAAAAACAATGATGGTGGTGTGCGCAACTATTTCTTTCTTTGCTGTGCCAAGGAAAAGGTTCATTGTTGTTAATTTAGGATAAACATTTTCCGGTAAAGACAGTTAATTTTGAAGCGTGGTATTCTTGGATGTTCGCGCACGTATGTTTGTGTGTGAGTATGTGTGTGTGTTTGTGTGTGTGTGTGTGTGCCGGTGTGTGTGTGTGTGTCGTGTGTGTGTGTGTGTGTGCCGGTGTGTGTGTGTGTGTGTGTCAGTGTGTGTGTGTGTGTGTGTGAACTCTCTCTGCTAAGCAATTAGAAGATCCAAAGTCGGCCACAACTTGAAGCAGACTGAAAAACTCGTAATAAAGATTACGCGTAAGCACACTTTTATCAAAAAGGCCGCGCCGAAAATAGCATTCATATCAGACGCAAGACAACTCATCCCCTTCCATTAAGAGAAAGGCCGCGCCGAAAATAGCATTCATATCAGACGCAAGACAACTCATCCCCTTCCATTAAGAGAAAGGCCGCGCCGAAAATAGCATTCATATCAGACGCAAGACAACTCATCCCCTTCCATTAAGAGAAAGGCCGCGCCGAAAATAGCATTCATATCAGACGCAAGACAACTCATCCCCTTCCATTAAGAGAAAGGCCGCGCCGAAAATAGCATTCATATCAGACGCAAGACAACTCATCCCCTTCCATTAAGAGAAAGGCCGCGCCGAAAATAGCATTCATATCAGACGCAAGACAACTCATCCCCTTCCATTAAGAGAAAGGCCGCGCCGAAAATAGCATTCATATCAGACGCAAGACAACTCATCCCCTTCCATTAAGAGAAAGGCCGCGCCGAAAATAGCATTCATATCAGACGCAAGACAACTCATCCCCTTCCATTAAGAGAAAGGCCGCGCCGAAAATAGCATTCATATCAGACGCAAGACAACTCATCCCCTTCCATTAAGAGAAAGGCCGCGCCGAAAATAGCATTCATATCAGACGCAAGACAACTCATCCCCTTCCATTAAGAGAAAGGCCGCGCCGAAAATAGCATTCATATCAGACGCAAGACAACTCATCCCCTTCCATTAAGAGAAAGGCCGCGCCGAAAATAGCATTCATATCAGACGCAAGACAACTCATCCCCTTCCATTAAGAGAAAGGCCGCGCCGAAAATAGCATTCATATCAGACGCAAGACAACTCATCCCCTTCCATTAAGAGAAAGGCCGCGCCGAAAATAGCATTCATATCAGACGCAAGACAACTCATCCCCTTCCATTAAGAGAAAGGCCGCGCCGAAAATAGCATTCATATCAGACGCAAGACAACTCATCCCCTTCCATTAAGAGAAAGGCCGCGCCGAAAATAGCATTCATATCAGACGCAAGACAACTCATCCCCTTCCATTAAGAGAAAGGCCGTAAGAAAGTGAAGAAAAAACACACAGAAAAAAGCCCAGAAACTCTGAAGTGAGACAACTTAACTTAATTTATACTACTTTGAAGCGTGATCTTATATCATGGCAGTATTTTATAGTTTGTGTGTTGTGTTTTTATTTTAATTTTATTTTTTTCGTTACAGAAGAAGCTGAAGAATGATACTAAAAAGCAGAAAGCAACAATGACATTCTGGTTTAAAACTGACTCCGTGAAGGACCCGTTCAACACTAGTAACCTTGTCGACGGCAATGACTCTTGTGCAACAAATCTTGAGACAGTGGAAGGTGGGTGGGCAGACTGGAAGAATAGCTTGCACATGGCTGACACGTGTGTTTCGTTGGCACCGGAAACTGTGACTGTGGAACTGGGTCGTTCAATGGTTGCGTCACCTCAGTACTTTTAGTGGCAATATAAGCCTTGGTCTTTGCCGTTTCTGCCACAGCTTGCTGTGAGTGCTGGTAAACGAGGAGTTATCGTAGTGGCAATATAAGCCTTGGTCTTTGCCGTTTCTGCCACAGCTTGCTGTGAGTGCTGGTGGTGAACGAGGAGTTATCGTAGTGGCAATATAAGCCTTGGTCTTTGCCGTTTATGCCACAGCTTGCTGTGAGTGCTGGTGGTGAACGAGGAGTTATCGGAGCAGATACTTCTGCACGAAAGCGAAGATAATGATGACGATGGTTATGAAGAAAATGATGATGACGACGACGACGACGATGATGATGATGATGAAAAGGACTGAGGAGGAGGAGGAGGAAGAGGAGGAGGAGGGTTGCTGACGTTTTGATGCAAAAACGTAAATTCTGATATAAATTATGATGATGTTGATGCTGGATGATGTTGATGTTGATGACGTCGACGACGACGATGATGGTGATGACGACGACGACGACGACGACGACAGTGACGACGACGACGACATTGACGACGACCAAAACGACGATGTTAACTGAAATAATGTATTTAAAACATAACTTGTGACAAAACGTGCCCCTCCCCCCCCCCGAAAAAAAAACCCGCCAGTGTACGCAGAATAAGCATAAAAGATGAGCGTGTATACGTGAAAAATTACATTTAAACTGTTCTAAATTAAGATGCTTCATTACAGCCAGTCTACCGGTTGTATGTCAAATATGTGGGAACAATCTATGTAGTATAATTTGGGACAAATTTACTTCATGTTTCCCTTCTCTTTGTTAGGTTTTTAAAGCCTTCTGCGCACAAAGAAAACAAAGACACTGTTTGACATTGTTTGGTATTTTGCCCACACTTTGAATCACGTCAATATTCATTACTTCCCTTCGAGTACACACTACTTCTCAGAAATGTCCATTAACTTGGCAAATATGCAATTTTACAGGAAGATACTCACGAATATCTTTGGGCTGTTTCTTGTTTAATTCTTGAAACGAAAACCTGACAACACCACAATCAAACGGTACCCCCCCCCCCCCCCAACCCCAACTAAATGCAGCATTTTAGGGTTTTGTTTTCAATGGGCCATCGTGCATGTGACAAAGTCAAGTTTCGTGTTCTTCATCCGATTATTGAAATTGCTTTGAAGTATTGATTGAAATACTAAGATACCCAGCTTTTTACATTTAGTCACGTGTCGGCGTTTTCTCGGCCACGGGGTATAAGTGAAGTCTTGGTGAACAAAATCTGCAGTGCGTTCTGTTTCATTGGTCGACAGATTGACTAAATGTATTGTAATTTTGCTTAACGTAACCTGATTATTTCTAACATCAGCGTGGATTGAGCCAACCTTTCAGACTGGAGTGTACGTTTTACTGGGATACGAAGCCATCGTGTAGCCAACTACCTGCCTATCTTGGGACAGATGGCGGTAAGAATGATACTATTGTCATTGTAGGGCTCACAATCACTAGCCATCGTGTAGCCAACCACCTGGCTATCTTGGGACAGATGGCGGTAAGAATGATACTATTGTGATTGCAGGGCTCAGAATCAGTCCAGGTTGAAGTTTTCCACACCAGCCACAAGTGAACGGTGTTTCACCATAACACTGACTGAGTCATTTGCCCTTTCGGCTGCCTTTGTCTTGTTATTAAGGAAATAGTGCACACGGTTTTGATGACTGCGGATGTTGCGTTTGAACAACAGGAAGAGAAACAAGCACCACAACTGCAGCGCTATACGCACGCACACACACACAGACAGTTAGCAGACTGTCCACACACACAGACAGTTAGCAGACTGTCGACAAACAGACAGACAGACACACACACACACACACACAGACACACACACACACACACACATAGTCCACATACACACACACATACACACACACACACAGAACCCACACACAAAACACGCACACACACACACACACACACACATACACACACAGAACCCACTGGCACACACAAAACACACGATATAAAGTATGGCCAACTGCGGCTGCCAAGGAAAATATCTAAACGGTTATCTGCCTCAAATTTCGGCCTGCGTCGAGCAAGGTGAGCCTGTGGAAGAAAGAATTTCCTTGTGGACATATTATAGAGTTTATTTCATGATATTATTCATGCAGCTGGTGCAATCCCAGCAACACACAAGGTTGAAGTCATACTTGGTCTAACATTTTTAGTTACAACAAGATCTTGATATTCTGATGGAGCAAGCATGCAAAGAAACTAACAAACAGACACAAAAAACAGTCCGGCAAAACAAGCAATTAGCTAAGCTGATGGTAAGATTTTGTTTCGGTGGTTAGTCCGTGTTTCCTGTGTGTTGACGTTGGTTTAAAGAGTGTGTTCATTTTATTACACATAATTATCTTCCACTTTTCTTAAAAGATTCAGTATTGGAGTGTTGTGTGCATAGAATGACAAAGATCCAACACTCCCTTGTCCACATGTTACAGGTGGTTGTGCGGTATAGTCACTGATCCACATGTTACAGGTGGTTGTGCGGTATAGTCACTGATCCACATGTTACAGGTGGTTGTGCGGTATAGTCACTGATCCACATGTTACAGGTGGTTGTGCGGTATAGTCACTGATCCACATGTTACAGGTGGTTGTGCGGTATAGTCACTGATCCACATGTTACAGGTGGTTGTGCGGTATAGTCACTGATCCACATGTTACAGGTGGTTGTGCAGTATAGTCACTGATGTCACTTTGTGTCCACATGTTACAGGTGGTTGTGCGGTATAGTCACTGATGTCAGTTTTTGTCCACTTGTGGGTAGTGTTCAATCCTTATACTCTTAAGAAAAGACCTAATTAAGTCTTCACCCGTGTACATATTCACACATCCTTTTGATGTCAGGTTACGGAATCTTGGCTCTCTCTTCAAACCGGGGTCACAGTTTTAGTATGAGAAAACAGAAACCTCGTTTGGGTCTACGGAAACGTGGTAGTGGTTTTACACATTACTGTGTCTAGAAGGCACGCCAGAGGTCGGGAAAGCTGTAGTAAGACATCTGAAGGCACGACGTACGTTTGTTACATTTCTCGTCGTCTCGCGAAACCCGTTGTCGACTACTTGCCGTGCTGGAGTGTGCGTGTCGCGTCTGTGGTGCGTGGTGACACAGATTCCTACTCCGGTCATTTTGTTACAATTGTTTCTCATTTTCCTTGAAGGTTTGAGGAAATTCTCGAACGAAAATTGCAAACCATTCTCGTGAACCTTTGCAATCTGCACTGATCGATACCTGCCTGTAAAGATGATGCTCGGTGTCGTCAGCTCCTCGTGAGGGTGTTTTCCTTGTCCTCTTGAATACCGGGTCACGGTTCTTCGTTTATTTACCACCCCCCCCCCCCCATTTATGTGCTAGAGGACCTTTGATGTATTGAAGTATTTTGTGCTAAGCTTTTACTCAGTCTTGTGAATTCATCAAACATTTCCCTCCTTTGGATAAATGTCGGCGTAACTGGAACTTCCAGCTGCTTCTTGTAAAGACTGGTTCCCTTGCCTGCATTGTTCTGGGATTTCTGTCATTTTTCTCTGGCGATTGCTCGTGCTACGCCTCACGATAAACGCCGTTCGGTTTTGGGGTCATTTCTGCACTGTCAAAGGCGCTGTACCCGCTTTTAGTAAAACAAGACAGAAGGTGGAATTTCATACACCAACGAGAGCAGCAGGGGCGCGTGAGGTTGGCATGTTTTGGAGAAGAGGCGAGCAGGGCCGAAATATGGCTTTGCGCTTATCATATTATATAGTCGGTGCATCTGCGCTATCAGTAAAATCTTTTGTCCGGGGTGTTATACAGTTTCTCCAATTTGACTTTCGATGGCAGTGTGATTTGTTAGCGCCTGTCGCCCTGGCTTCTTCTATACGATGCATTCTCCACAATCGTTGCACACTCGTTTAAGATTCCATAGAGTGACCTGGCGGCCGGTAGCATGGGTAAAACACCAACGCAAAGCACGCACAATCGGTTAAACAAGTAAAGTCGACATGCAATTGCATTTGAAGCAAGGAAACAAACAAACAAACAACAAAAGACAAAAACAAAGACAATAAAAACGAATTAAAACGGCTACACGGTCGTATCTACGTCGAAACGACTTTCGCCAAAAGAAAGCAAGCAAGGGAAAGCGGTCCTTGTCGCTACTACGTTAAGTTTGCAGCAAAGAAGGTGCACCGTCGCCCACATATTTATTTTAGCGTACGTTTGCCCTTTAGCAACGATGCTGTCAAGTTGATAGTTCCGCTGAGTTTCGTAAGCGGCGGCAAGGAAGTGGAGGATCGGTGTTAGTTTGTTGAACAAGTGGCCCGACGGTGAAAAGGCTTCGTGTCAATGACTTACTTGTGACTGCACGTGAAGGCTTACTCAAGTTTCTATTGTTGAAACAAGACTGGTACAGTGTGTATAAACTGATGTATGTCTGTGTCGCTTCCCGTTTGTTTACAACCGGACATTGGCATTTGAGATGATTTTGATTTTTAGATTGGGGAAGGAGGACGGGTATGGGGTGTGGTAAGCATTAATTTAATGGGGTTTGTCTGGGCTCCTGACACTCGCAAAATGGAATGTCGGTGCTGCTGCTGCTGAGTGTGAGTCCGAGAAGGAAAGGTGATGGTGGTGATGATGATGATGATGATGATGATGATGATGATGATGATGATGATAACGACGACGACCAACCACCACCACCACGGTGATCATGATGGAGATGGGCCAATCAGTTATGATGATGCCGAACACAATGCCATTGCCCTTGACGATGGTAGTGCACAGCTGTACCCAATAATACAGTCATATCAATCAGACATTCAAAAAACCCAGTCACTTACATTTGCAACGAGAGCCAGTGGACAGCACAGCTGATTAGCTGATTGTTGAAATGACAGCAAGGTCAGTCGGTGTCGCTGACTAACCTTTCAGTATCTAGGTATAAAAGTCACCTCATATTGGCTTACAGTGTCACGTCCGTTACAGATTCTTGGCATACCCACAAAAAGAAAGGAAGATCATGTATCTAAATAACTGTAGGCTAAATATAATATGACACTGGGCTGCTCCTTAGTCACAATGATACGAAATGTCGACCTTTTATTCGATTATTCTTGTGTATGCATTGAGAGTGAGCTTATCTGATTTGAACTGTTATAACGGGTGTCTCCGGTTATGAGTTGCCACTTTAGCTGTAATCAGAGAGTTGGGGTCTAACCTTAACCCTAACATTTTTTTTTCATTACTTTATTGTCCCATCGCTGGGAAATTCGGGTCGCTTCCTCCCAGTGGAAAGCTAGCAGCAACGGAGTCGCGCTACCCAGGTGTCTGCGTGTTTAGGTGTATTCAGCCACCTGCACTTATGGCAGAATGACCAAGGTCTTTTACGTGCCATTGTGATGACACGGGGGTGGGACATGGCTTCCGTCTCTGGGTCTGCACATAAAGTTGACCCGTGTCCGTCCCAGCCCGGATTCGAACCAGCGACCTTTCGATCACAAGTCCAGTGCCTTACCAACTGAGCTACCGGGCCCAAAGCCAAGGCAAATTTCCGGATGAACAGATCAGCTTAATCGCGATCCTATAATGTTATTTTCCTGAGAGGAAAAACTGCATTAAAGATGTAGGTCACAGGTGGGCGACTTAAATCACACGTTTGGAGGATGTTTAGAATTAAGATAATGAGGTTGTGGGTGTTTCCCTGCAGGCTGAAAAACATGATGCACACTGCACAGCAGCGAGGAAAGCACAGCAACGAAGAGCAAAGTGCTGGTGCACGGTGTTGCACGTGTGTGTGTGTTTGTGAGTGTGTGTGTATGTGTGTGTGTGTGTGTGTGAGTGTGTCAGTCTGTGCGAGAGTGTGTGTGTGTGTGTGTGTGTGTTTGAAAGGGAGAGAGGAGGAGAGGGAGAGAGAGAGAAAGAAACTGAGAGAGAGAGAGAGAGAGAGAGAGAGAGAGAGAGAGAGAGAGAGAGAGATTAAGGCTCTAAATTTTGTCTAAACACACCGACGGTAACAGTAACATCAACAAGAAAACAGCAGTGAAACAACAACGACAACAACAGCAATCACCACCACCACCACCAACAACAACAACATCAACAACAACAACAACAACAACAACAACAACAACAACAACAACAACAAGACAATAATCTCTAATCAAAGACAAAAGCTACATAGACTGGCTGAGTATCCCAGCAGCCTTGTTCAAGCAGGCTATGTTAGTTTCATTTCCACGGCAACCGGGGGCCTAAACTAACAAAATTCCCGAAGACCGATATGCGAACAAGCCGTTATCAGCTCGTTGAAAGCGAGTGTCCAGAAATAGCTCACATTTTGAGATGGGATCGTCAGCCGGTCTGGCATGGGATGCTTCACCTCTCCTGTGACGGATCAAGCACCCAGTCTGTTTGTTTGTCGCCCGAGAAATCAGCGAGAGCAAATAGTCATGCAAAGGATGTACTTCGGCAAACTGATAAGATCGAGGGCGTGCATGCGTACCGACACAATAACAGAGAGAGGTGACAGAGAAAAGGGGGTGGGGAGAGACTGAGAGAGAGGGAGAGAGACTGACACTGACACTGATTTTATTGTGTAGTCCAACGACCCATTCAAAAACATGGTGGAAAATAGATTTAATTAAAGAGAAAGACAACAAGTCGCGTAAGGCGAAAATACAACATTTAGTCAAGTAGCTGTCGAACTAAACTGAACGCAATGCAACGCAGCAAGACCGCATACTCGTAGCATCGTCAGTCCACCGCTCACGGCAAAGGCAGTGAAATTGACAAGAAGAGCGGGGTAGTAGTTGCGCTGAGAAGGATAGCACGCTTTTCTGTACCTCTCTTCGTTTTAACTTTCTGAGCGTGTTTTTAATCCAAACATATCATATCTATATGTTTTTGGAATCAGGAACCGACAAGAAATAAGATGAAAGTGTTTTTAAATTGATTTGGAAAAATTAATTTTGATAATAATTTTTATATATTTAATTTTCAGAGCTTGTTTTTAATCCAAATATAACATATTTATATGTTTTTGGAATCAGCAAATGATGGAGAATAAGATGAACGTAAATGTGGATCGTTTTATGTAAAAAATTTTTTTTTTACAATTTTCAGATTTTTAATGACCAAAGTCATTAATTAATTTTTAAGCCACCACGCTGAAATGCAATACCGAAGTCCGGGCTTCGTCGAACATTACTTGACCAAAATTTCAACCAATTTGGTTGAAAAATAAAGGCGTGACAGTGCCGCCTCAACTTTCACGAAAAGCCGGATATGACGTCATCAAAGACATTTATCAAAAAAATGAAAAAAACGTTCGGGGATATCATACCCAGGAACTTTCATGTCAAATTTCATAAAGATCGGTCCAGTAGTTTGGTCTGAATCGCTCTACACGCACGCACGCACACACACACACACACATACACACACACACACATACACCACGACCCTCGTCTCGATTCCCCCCTCGATGTTAAAACATTTAGTCATAACTTGACTAAATGTAAAAATGACACACTCAAACCGACCAATTGTTCAACTAGAGGAATCCAGTGTGACACAATATGTTTTCCTTTTTGTGATAGCTAAGGAGAAGCACGACGACCATAAGCTGATTTGTATTTACTCCGCACAGCTAGAATTGAGAATTTCTTTAATTTTTGTAAAAGATGGACCCTTAGCAACGGCTACACTAACATGCATTTATCTGTGAGACTAACTATGCCGTCACTACACTATTCAAACAAAATAAAAAATCATTTTTGACTGTATGATTTTATCACTCTACAGTTTGGGAGAACGGACAAAGTAATTGTACCGTTTATTTTACATACTTACTATACAGGGGAAAAAGGACCACATGACTTAAAATAAACCTACAACTTGTATGAAAGTGAAACTTCTGACTAAACGGGGAGGGTAGCACGACCGGAACTGTATGCAAATCATATCCTGTTGCTAAAAAAAAAGTATTAAAAAAAAGGGACAAAGGCAAAAGGGAGAATAACAATCTGTACTGATGACTAAACTCGGTGGACAACAAAAAAACAAACTATATGACTCACTTATATAATTACTGACTGACATTTTCATATATCCGTCAACGTGGGCCTATATCTGTCTGAAAACAGAAAACAAAGCTGAATAGAATCAACTGTGAGACATAGTGAAGTTATTTTTACTGTCGAATGTAAGCCTTACATCCGGTTGTTCGCCTATTTCAAGGCTGACAACAAATAATGGGGCTGCTTACATTAAATCATAGTTCAGAATTGTTTTTTTTCTGGTCAGGATTTCATATTATTAATCGTTGATCTACATTGACAAAGGCAGGTTATTTGGAAGCGTAGATGCCACTCAAGTTGTTTTACTGTATTTCCCAATATTCAATATAGAGACAGATGTGGACGGCAGTCCATGTTCTCGACACTTTATTTCTTATTTTTCTTATGTTTGGTCCTTGGTTTAACAGGCTAGTTGTTGTTTGTTGTTTGTTGTTGTTGTTGAATTTTTAGCTATGACAGCCTCGGCCTCAGGGGACTGTGAAAAGGTGGTACTGGGAACAAGACAACAATAACAACGACGACGAAGACTTCGACAACAACAACAAGAACAACTACAACAACAACAACAACAACAACAACAAGAACAAGAACAACAACAACAACAAGAAGAACAACAAGAACAACAACAAGAACAACAACAACAAGAACAAGAACAACAACAACAACAAGAACAACAACAACAACAACAACAACAACAACAACAACAACAACGTCGTACGTCAACACACTCACAAAGGACACACCCAACAACACACTGACGTGATGCCAACCTGCTGAATATTAAGACAAGACTAGGCTTGTGCAACAACATTTTTTCCGGTCTTGTTTCCTTCAGGGAACGGCACTTCCAACAGACCCGAACAGCGTAAAGCGGGCAGCAGCAGGCGCGTAGGGTGACACTCTGGGGAGGTCCGGACAGCTTTCGTTAAAAGGAGAGAGAGAGAGAGAAACTGAAACTGAAACTGAAACTGAACTTTATTACCAAAGGATAGAGGTTTTAGGCAAAGCCTAATCTTACAACCTGTCCCTTATACAAACACTTAATACAGACGCACATAATATAGATAGTAAAATTGACAAGGTTATTGTTACTTACAGACGTACATAATGTAAATAGGAATAAGAAAAGGGTTATGGCTTTGTATACACATTCAAAAATGGAAAAAAACAATATAGTTTGGAAATTGCAGCATAGTTGCAATAATGCATTGCATATAAACATCCAAAACAACTAATAACAAAAGGGAGAAAACAAATGTGGGGAGGAATTGTCCCAATCATTCGCATGTATATCATTATCAATACATACACATAAAGAACAAATCAAAATACAAACATAACTTGACTAAATGTAAAAAGCACTAAAATATCAGACATGAAAAGTGTTCTATTTACCCATTAAGCGGGAATGAAACTGGCGCCTAAACGTTTTCACAGAAGAGGCATTTCGGAGGGGTAGGGGTATGGAATTCCATAGAGACGCTCCTGAGAAGGCTAAACTTGACTTATACAAGTCTAGACGAGGGATGGGGGGAATCAGGTTCTGGGACCCATATCTTTTTGTGGCATGTCTGAAATGTGATTTTAAATATCCAGGAACATTATTGTTAATTACTTTGTACATAAAGACAGCCTTGTTTAGCGTCAACTGATCTTTCAAGGGAAGGAAATTAAGGAGCTTTAATTTATCATCTGTTGGCTTATTTGACTCATGCAGAATTAGTTTTGCAGCACGGCGATGAAGAGAATTGAGTCGTTTGAGATGAACATCACTGCAGTTATCCCAAAGTGTTGAAGCAAAGTTGATATGGGGCATTATGTGAGCGTAATAAAACAACTTGAGTGCTTCCACATCGGCATAATGTCTTAATTTAGACAATAAGTACAAATTTTTAGATACTAATTTGCAAATTTTACTCAAGTGAGTTTGCCATTTCAATTCTTGATCAACGGTAACCCCTAATAATTTATGCTCTTTAACTTGTTGCACTTGAGTTGAATCAATTGACAGTTGAAGTTGTAAGGGTTTTAATTGGTGTTTTTGTCTAGTTGTAATCACCATACTTTTCGTCTTAACAGGGTGAATAACCATTGCATTAGTGGTGCACCATTCTGTCATCTCATCTATACTTTTTTGAAGAGATTGCTTGACGGCTACCAAAGACTTCTGACTGGTGTGGATTGATGAATCATCCGCAAAGAACTCACATCTTACTTTCTCATCTGACACATGAAGAGGTAAATCATTTATATAAATACAGAACAATATAGGTCCTAATACAGACCCTTGAGGCACACCACTTTTGACAAAATCATTCGATGAAGTTTTACAGTTGATGAATACATATTGTTTCCGTTTTGAAAGATATGATTCGAAGAAGGCACAAGCAGAGTCATCTTTTAAGTAGCATTGTAATTTCTTTAATAATAAGGAGTGGTCTACAAGGTCAAATGCTTTTTTAAAGTCCAGGAATAACGCTCCTGTTACTTCGGACTCATTAATAGCTGATAACCAAGTTTCACATAAAGAGCTGAGAGCAGTGTGGCATGAATGCTTAGAGCGAAATCCAGACTGAAATGGATGAAACAAATTCATTCGTTCCATATATTCCAGTAAATATTTCTGAATATGCTTCTCCAAAGGCTTAGATAAAACAGGTAAGAGGGAAATTGGTCGAAAGTTGTTAGGGTCCGTAAGATCCTTGCTTTTTGGGAGTGGCACTACCTTGGCACATTTTAAAATAGAGGGAAAAACGTTTTGTTGTATGCCAAGGTTGTAGACATAAGTTAGTGAATCAATTATGTATGGTAAAGCAAGTTTGAGCAACCGGACAGGAATCTTATCGGGACCCATTGACTTTTTATTCGCCATCTGTTCTATCAGTTTTCCAACCTCGTGGACAGTAATGGGTGGAATAGAAAACGATTCGTTTTGAGTCAACTTTCGTCCACAAAATGTTTTTAATTTTTCTAGAGAGACATCAATATCAAGGGACTCATTCTGCGTGAGACAGGCTTTCAGTTTCTCTGCGAGCGAAATAAAGTGTTGATTAAAATCTTCTGGAGTTATTTGTGACGGAGAGAGAGAGAGAGAGAGAGAGAGAGAGAGAGAGAGAGAGAGAGAGAGAGAGAGAGAGAGAGAGAGAGAGAGAGAGAGAGAGAGAGAGAGAGAGAGAGCAGTGCAGTGAACTGAACTGACATTTCTTTAACAAAGGTTCAGATTTAAAGCTAGGTCTGTTCTTACAATTTGTCCTTGAGACACACAAACACACAATTAAAAACAATACAACATAAAAATAAAAATGATGTGTGTGTTCTTTCCATTTTTGTTTCTAGCCAAATGAAAAGTAGGTAATAGTATAAGTACTTTTCCCCCGGGGCTTTTGGCCATGTTACTCAGACAGGACACTTTTGGCCATGTTACTCAGACAGGACACTTTTGGCCATGTTACTCAGACAGGACACTTTTTGGTGATGACATCATGATGAGGGAACACACGTAACACCGTTCTGCAAACTAGTGCGGAACAGCTTGTAATGAAATGAAATTGGCAAATCAGTCACACTTGAATGCTTTTACATTTTAGCTTTCAACACAAAAAGGACGTAAGGCCTAAGGGTAAGCTTACCCTGGAACACGATACCTTGCAAAAAGGAAGTAAGGTCTGGCCAAAACTCCCCCCCCCCCCCAACCCAGCCCGGTTCTTACGCCATTGAATCATATTATAACTATCCACAGACTCTTCCAGCACTGACTGGAGATCGACGTTACACCATTGTCCTCTCCAGACAAGAGATTGAGGTCAAGAATGCTTGAAGCCTGTCAGAAGTATGACACGCCATCATCTAGCCAACAACACCGGCAGCACAACCAGACTACATTCTCCGTGGTGGGCCGCATCAATAGTATCACTGTGAGGCAGTAAGAGGAGGAAGGAAGACGTGAAGGAAGAGGCGGAAGAGAGGATTGGATTGTCGTTTCCTTTCTTCGAGCTTCGTAGAGTCTCCGACAAAGCAGCTTTCTTTCTTGATTCCACCAAAGTTAACAATATAGCACTGCTGACAGAGAGACTTGGGGGCTGCTGCTGATCAGTGGCTGTCTGAACCCTAGGTCAGTGTTCTGAACCCCTATCAGTTTGACCGAGACTATTTTCTGCAGGTGCTATTTTGGTCTCTGAAACCGTGTTTTATTTTTATTTTTATAGGATCAGCCCATCCTTGAACTCTTGTAGTTATTGGCCTTGTGAAGGTTTTGAAAACATGTGGTCTGGCATGTTCAGGGATTTTTGATGTTGTGTACCTGGTGGCTTAGTGGTTATACGTACACTCTCTCTCTCTCTCTCTCTCTCTCTCCGCTCAGACTTTCCCTCTCTTTCCCCCTCCGTCTCTATGTAATTTTGGGGAAAAGGATGAAAGCACACGTGTGCGTGTGATGTGTATGTGTGTGTGTGTGTGTGGGGGGGGGGGGGGGTGCGCGTAACGATATGATAGAAGCGGCCCGAGAGGGGCAGAGAGAGAGAGAAAGAGAGAGATCGAGTGTGTGTGTGTGTGTGTGTGTGTGTGTGTGTGTGTGTGTCAGTGTTTGTTTGTGTGTGTGACTCTGTGTGTGTGTGTGTCAGTGTGTGTGTGTGTGTTGTAGTCAATGAGATTAGGCTGTTCTTAGACCGTATATGCACGGTTCGCTTGGTGATTTATCTATTTCCTATCAGTTTTCAGCAATTGTCCAGAACAGAAGTGTGAGTATGTGTTCTTCTCATCAAGTTGTATTTTTGTCACACTTCGACAATTTTCATTCAACGATGGTCACGCCACTCGCATTCAATCCTAGGCCTTTATTCAGCGTCATACAAGCAAAGACGCATTCAATACACGACAGGAAGCATTATGTGAACCCACTGTTGATACGAGCACAACACAAAGATGCATTGATTTCAAGTCCTCGTCGTTGGCGCACATGACACGATCTGAGACAACAAAGTGTTTTGTTGTACTGACTTGTAGAAACAAGCTTGGTTTGGAGAAGAGCCCAAAGCTAGATTACAGGCAATGTGGAGCTTTAATGCAGGATTAGCCTGCTCAAAAAGCTCAACGCGACACCATTCATAATTCGCTCGATGTCAACTTTTGAAGGTTAAGATTTTTTTTTTTTTTTTTAAACAGTGTACAAACAGTGCCTCGATATTCTCGACATAATAGTGAACCGATGCACTGAGTGAAAAACTAAAATGTCGTTTACAACTGAATTTGATTGTTTTGGGGCATTTCCCTTTTGCGAATACGTTTGGTTTTGGAATGCTCCTTTTACCATAAACGTTTATATTTTTCAGATTTTTTATAATCGAAATATCACTGATAAAATGCTGAGCAGTGCCTTTTTAGACTATCCCTGTACGGCTAAATGCAAACAATCATACATCAACTCACACTATCAAGAGCAGGCAAGATCTAGAGCTGCATTTGAAGCGAGGGTATTTTCAGTCTGATGTGGGTCCATGGCACCTTGACCACGTGACAACTGTCATGACTCTCCGACGTCGACCAATCGTCATCAAGGCAGCCATCTTTAACATGATCCAAGAGAGGGAGTGAAACTCAGCCAGCAGTGCAGTGTATTTTTCAAGTCAAGAAAGAAAGACAGAAAGAATGAAAACAAATAAAGGAGACATGGGGTTTAATCCCAACAAAAGAACAAAGTAGGAAAGAATTATTTAGTGTTTTCTCAGCCCTTTTTGTTCGCACTCAGTGCAGCCGGATCAACTCGTCAACTGAATAAATATCACGATTGTTGTATTGTCGTACGTGCAGTAATATGAAGCAATTTAAAAGCGGATCTTGTCTAGAGAATGAGTGGCTCGATGTTATACTGCGACGTTTAGCGGACAGATCATATCATAAACACAGCGTGTCTTTGTGCAGCGGGTGCACTTTAGTCGCACTAGCAAAGAGACCTGACACTAACACGACGCTACAGCAGACCTGAAAGCAACGAACACGAGACCAACACTAACACGACGCCACAGCAGACCTGAAAGCAACGAACACGAGACCAACAAGCAAAGAAGAAGAAGCAGAATAATAAGACTCTTGTAAAACTGACGCACAGTAAACTGCCGTTGTGCACCAGGCTGTCTTGACACAGCGGAACTGGAACGTAAACAGTTCAAGATGAAAAGGCAACTGTGGTTATGGTAAGATAAAAGTAGCAAAAGTGAACATTGCACTAACGGTTACAATGAGCTGCATGTTAGTTTTGTCATATTAATACGAACGAAGGACCCTCATGGATAATCTATATCTTGCAATAAAATGCCTATTATCATTAGTACGCTTTCCAAAAATAAGACAAAAATGTAACAAGTAAATTAAGAAAAAGAAAGAGTGCGCGTGTGTGTGTGTGTGTGTGCGTGTGTGTGTGAGTATGTGTGTGTGTGTGTGTCAGTGTGTGTGTGTGTGTGTGTGTGAGAGAGACTGAGTGTTTGTGTGTGTTAGAGAGAAAGAGAGAGAGAGAGAGAGAGAGAGAGAGAGAGAGAGAGAGAGAGAGAGAGAGAGAGAGAGAGATCGTTGATGACTACAAAGCTCACTTTATAATTTTCACTTTTGGCTCTAATATGTCGCCATACGCTTTTTATATGGTTTCAGTCACAAAATGGGACAAGGTGAAACTCGGGTCGGCTCTTTTCAATTCTTTACTTGAATACAAAAAAGGGTGTATAAAGGTACTTATCAATGTTAAATTGCTGTTTAAAAGACAAAGTACTTCCCATAAAACTTGGTCTGTTTGATCTCATATAATTGATCGCATTTGCATTTAGCTCTAACACTTGTCGTAAATTATGGAGGGTTTCGGAAAATGCAATGACATTTCTTTAAGGCCCGACTACAAGCTAACCGGGGCTGCCAAAAGCCACGAAAGAAAATATAATTGGTCTGATAGTCTAGACATAGAAATCACGACGATAGGCGAGTTCCGGAAAATAACTGTGTCGGGTTTGTATGGGTTGTGAAAGAGTGAATGCCCTTGCTTTTACTGGGACAAACATTGGAGGGGCCAATCACTAGCGAGGCGTGTGTCGGACAAACATTGGAGGGGCCAATCACTAGCGAGGGTGTGTCGGACAAACATTGGAGGGGCCAATCACTAGCGAGGGGTGTGTCGGACAAACATTGGAGGGGCCAATCACTAGCGAGGGTGTGTCGGACAAACATTGGAGGGGCCAATCACTAGCGAGGGTGTGTCGGACAAACATTGGAGGGGCCAATCACTAGCGAGGGTGTGTCGGACAAACATTGGAGGGGCCAATCACTAGCGAGGCGTGTGTCGGACAAACATTGGAGGGGCCAATCGCTAGCGAGGCGTGTGTCGGACAAACATTGGAGGGGCCAATCGCTAGCGAGGCGTGTGTCGGACAAACATTGGAGGGGCCAATCACTAGCGAGGGTGTGTCGGACAAACATTGGAGGGGCCAATCACTAGCGAGGGTGTGTCGGAAACACGTGGACAGGAGCATGTGTGAATTTATTTGTCCGAGGAAAAGCAAGGGCATTCACTCTTTGACAACCATTACAAACCCGACAGAGTTATTTCCGAAAATCGTCTATTGTGGTCCTGCTTGCTTTACCTGAATGGGAAAGCAAGACCAGGCACACTATGATACAACTTCACTCTAAGCATCAAGCCACGACTTCTCGTTAAAGGTGTCTAAACGGTATCCGGATTGGATCGAAAGCAACACATCCTAAATCTGGCGCCAGGACAGTTCCTTTATCAGGTGAACACTGAGCGATAGAAATGACACCCGCACTGTAATAACGGTGTGCTCAGAAAGGAAAAGAGACATGGTGAATCACGTCATTTTTTGAAGAATTACAGAGTTTGAAACCCTTTTGGGCGGTGGACAGTTTACACAGCTTGTCGGTGTTTGGGGTGAGTCAAAGACAGAGAATTTGACACTGAGTCACACACAGTACTCACAAATACACAAGGTTTTTCACACACAAAAAGTTGTGTGTGTGAGTGTGTGTGTGTGTGTGTGTGTGTGTGTGTGTGTGTTTGTATGTGTGGGTTGATGTTTTTGTTTCTTTGAAGGGGGGGGGGGGAGGGGTGGAGGGGAAAAAAAAAGAATGAAAGGAAATGCTTACTCGACCTGAAGGCTCAGGGACAGACGTATTTTGTCCCTCAAAGTCTGCAGATGGTGTTTACTGCGAAGTTTACCTTGCAGCAGTCCTGTGGTTGAAAGTTCTGGACTGACTTGCTAATTTACAACTCCACCAATGATACAACACACATCATGTGCAAGCTATCAAGCAAACAGCAGTAATTACCGACAGTTCACATTCTTATCTCAAATGTATCTTGGTTGGCAGCGTATGTAATCATGCCCATACAAGATGCAGATTTCATATCATTACAAATATATAGAATAATGCCCGACAAGTGACAGCTGGCGCCTTGAAACCTCTGACTCTTTGCCATCAGACAATCTTTACTATTGACATAGCAAAACTCCAAAAGAATGGTCTATAAGTCACTTTTTCAGCACATTAGCCGAAATGCTATTTTAAGTTTCAGATAATCTTCACTGTCAAGTGGACAAAAAGTACGAACAATTATCCAAGAAACCCTATTCGAACATCGCCAGTCCCTTTATAAATAAATTACCCGAAAAAGACCTTCACACGCCGACAGATCGCAATGTCCGGTTATCTCCATGCTGAATCACCATCGCAGCATCTTAGCCAGGACACTGACTAATATAGACAGGTCCTTCGCCGCCGAGAGGACGAAGATTACGCAAAAATGTCCGGGACAAGCCATGATAAATAGTCAAACAGTTCAACGAGAAATGACTCCAACATGACCTTCCATGCCGACAGTCCGCTGGGTTGGCTATATCTTGTACCGATAACTCGGTATCTTGGCCAGGATGTCTGCGTCTTGTACCGATAACTCGGTATCTTGGCCAGGATGTCTGTGTCTTGTACCGATAACTCGGTATCTTGGCCAGGATGTCTGTGTCCTGTACCGCTAACTCGGTATCTTGGCCAGGATGCTAGCGTTTGGAGGGTCTTTTCTGTCAAAGGGACTAACACTACAAACTTAAGTTCAGAAAACGCCATTTGAATACTGTTAGTTAATGAATCTCTGAATTGCTCCAAGAAGACTTTTATTAGACGATAGACTACACGGTTCTTGTATCTTGTATCTTGTATCTTGCAACTTACACCAGGGAAACGGAAAGTAACCCCACTGTCCACGAGGGACTTTGCACCTGACTATGAGGGAAACCTCAAATACACATAATTATATTGGTAGTCCTACAATGTCGACAGCAACAGCTATTAATGTCTACGTGCACGTGCGTCTGGCGTTTGAGGACACTGGTGACAAAACGATTACTATGGGAAAACGGTGCACAGAGACAGAAGCCAACGGGGATTCCGGAAAGTCAAGTCTGGAAAACAACTTGAAGAAGCAATTTACCCCATAATGGGTGGTCCTCAAGATTGCAAAACAAACAAGGTTGGACAATCGTCATGCATGTTCAGTGGTTGGATTCGGTTATCATGATACACGAATGCACTTAAAACTTACACTGCACTATCACTTCAAACTCAAATTAAATGGAGTCCCAATGTTACCCAGAAAATCAGCGATATTTATTTGCAGTCATGCCGCTTTAAAACAAGAACACACGTATGGAGAGAAAGATATTTATTTGCCGTCACGCTTTGAAAACTAGACTAGGAAGAAGAAAACGTGTACGCAAAGAAAACTAAGAGGACGAGAAAAACTGACATTTCAACGTGGCGCATAATTGCCTCAACACCGGATGGCTCCCCGCTGGCTCTTGGGGTAGTATTACGTGGTCGTGATGAATGCACAATTTGTCTGCGCAGATCCGCTTTTTTTCCGCGTCAAACGGACAAGTACATAATTAATAGTTTTTACATCCAAAAGCCTTTGCAGCCGTTGCAATCAGTTCTAAAAGCGGTTCCCGGGCCATGGATCGTCCCGCTAGCCGGCTCTCGTCGGAGATTAGTACGGGTAGGCATGGGGTGGGGGTGGGAGCTATTGGGATGTTGGGGGAACAGAGAGCTGAAAGAAGGGCTAAGAAAGCGGTAGAGGTTTAAACCGAGGGTGGGGGTTGGGGGGGGGGGGGATACAGATTTGGGTTCAAATGAGGAGGACGAGCGGGGACGGAGAGGAGTCACTGACCCACTTTCGTCTTACACTGCTTCTCCTTCACGAGCTAAAAAACCCACGGAGCGTTGAATAGAGAAGAGACTTGAATACGTAAAGTAAATGCACAAATGCGGTGTTGTGCAGTGTTGCACACGGCCCAGGTGTATGCACACACCACAGCGACCCGGCTACCCCAGTCAGCGATGTTTCACATGCATGTCGTTGTTGACTCTGGGTTTGACTTAGTGTAGCCCTCCCCAGAAACAAGACTCCAGTGAAGTCTCTGTGAACATGTGAAACAGAGTTACAAAGAAGCTAAGCCCAAACCAAGATCATGGGTTAAAAATTCTGACCATAAAGCATTTATCAAAAGATTATATATGACTGTGACCCAGTCTGGAAAAGCGAAAAGGACATGTGCAACACGGTGTGAATAAATATCCAGGACTCTGACCTGCGTGTGCTTAGTGAGCATCTCCGTCAGTTACTTTCAGCTTCATCAGTCGACAACATAGATGCACCTTTCAAGATGGTGAACAGGGGCGGACACGGTTAGTTTGTAAGGCCGGGGTGGGGGGGTGGGGCACTTAGATAATGTAATAGTGTAAATTGAGGACAAGAAGCGCGTCCGAGACTGCCGCTAGGAAGAGGGGGCGGGTCCCCGACATTTTGTGACCGAAGCAGCAAAATGGTGCTATCTGGTACCATCTGAGTTTACTAAGTGCACCCCCACCCCCCTGGTTCATCCCTGGTGAATGTTGGAGCTTTCACTGCCAACATAATAATGATGATCTGCAACCTACCGTCTTATAACCCCAAATACAATGTAGGCAACAAGATAGCAGGATTAAATCAAAGTTCTACTTCAGCTTTGGTCGGAAGCAAACATGATAATAATAATAATAATAATAATAATAATAAAACATTATTTTATAGCGCTGTTCACCGCCAAATGGCAGTCTCATGGAGCTTTACATTAGACATTAAAATTCAACATTTTACATATAAAAAGTTTCCTCGTAAGAAATAACATACAAGCATTAAACATACTCAAATGTATCATTATTTGCGTCTTCTGTAGATCAGTATATCATCTAGCTATGAGTGAGTGGTCAAGTGGTCATTCCCTCCCTCTCTTGGTTGACAGTGACCAGTTTTGATGGATGACCGTTGAATGGTTAGTTAGACATGCTGCAAGGCGGTCCTTCGACACCATCAGGCAGCGTTCCGGCTCTGTACACTCTGTACGCTCTGTACACTCTGTACGCTCTGTACACTCTGTACGTTCTGTACGCTGTTGACATGTTGACATGTAAGGAAGTGGGGTTTCTGGTATCCATGTCTTTAAACATAGCGCTCCTGTTGTTGCTTTGAGAGCTACATTTACGCCTTGACACTTGAATAGAAATTGTGTGTGTGTGTGTGTGTGTGTGTGTGTGTGTGTGTGTGTGTGTTTTGCTCTCTCTCACACACACACACGCACACACACACACACACACACACACACACACACACACACACACACACATACACACACATACATATTTTCTTTTCTTTTCTTTGGGAACGCAGGAGAAGAAGAAGAAAAAGTTTATTTTCTCCATTCCTTTCGATTTTAACCAAATGTACCTGTCAGAGGAACTCCACTCAAGATAATACATACTGAAGTTATTGATGCTTGAACAAAATTGTCTGGCCTAGTTCGTTTCAATTTAAGGCATCGGTTATTTTTCAGAGTAATGTTAAAATACTTCTACAGAGGCAAAACCACAGCCCCAAACAGCCTCTTTCATCCATTGGGCGGGGATGTAGCTCAGTCGGTAGCGCGCTGGATTTGTATCCAGTTGGCCGCTGTCAGCGTGAGTTCGTCCCCACGTTCGGCGAGAGATTTATTTCTCAGAGTCAACTTTGTGTGCAGACTCTCCTCGGTGTCCGAACACCCCCGTGTGTACACGCAAGCACAAGACCAAGTGCGCACGAAAAAGATCCTGTAATCCATGTCAGAGTTCGGTGGGTTATAGAAACACGAAAATACCCAGCATGCTTCCTCCGAAAGCGGCGTATGGCTGCCTAAATGGCGGGGTAAAAACGGTCATACACGTAAAAGCCGTGGGAGTTTCAGCCCATGAACGAACAAACAAACAAACATCGGCATTGGAGGTTAGGTAACTAGAGTGTATGCAAAAGGTCACCGGCAACAATTGACCGGATTAACGGTTAAAGAATGGGAAGAAATAAGGTTGGACTGGGAACGGGAGCGAGAGAGCGTCCTTTCAAATGTGATGGTGGTGGGGGAGGGGGGTGGGGGAGGGGGAAAACTTCCCCCATGAACTATGAAGGATTCAAAAGGAACATAATCCATCGTGTAATCTAATAAAGGATTTGACACTTGCTCATCTCAGCGGGGGATTTTGACACGAAACGCTAAACCTTTTCCCCTCAGAGAGGCAAGCCGTGCGTGGTTTCTAAGCCCTAGTGCGGTGCATGTTCCTACACTCTGTCGTATTTCAGTGTTTCCTTTTCATCACTGGCCAACAAGATCCTCCTTTCCAACGAAGAACGGCGTCGGATCTTTAACCTGCACAAGTGGTCTTCTGATCGCAATGTAGCATCTAGGGACCACCCCAAAGTCTTCTCATCAACACTGAAAGCAGGTGGCCTGTCAGTCGAGACAGTTCTATTTTGGTCAAGTTACCAGTCGTCGGTCACCCAGCCGTCAATCAAGTATGTGTGATCTACATCCGGCCATAAGGCGACGTTTAGCCAGCAGGTTACCACTCGTCGGTCACCCAGCCGTCAATCAAGTATGTGTGCTCTACATCCGGCCATAAGGCGGCGTTTAGCCAGCAGGTTACCACTCGTCGGTCACCCAGCCGTCAATCAAGTATGTGTGCTCTACATCCGGCCATAAGGCGGCGTTTAGCCAGCAGGTTACCACTCGTCGGTCACCCAGCAGGTGCTCTACATCCGGCCAAACACGGCCAATAAGTAAGCAAGCGTACGTGATGATTTTCTTGTTTTGTGAAAACTGCCCGGGGTGCTTTTCAATGGGCTCACTGTCTGTTATCTTTGGTCCACTGTCTGCTATCTTTGGTCCACAGTCTGCTATCTTTGGTCCACAGTCTGCTATCTTTGGTCCACAGTCTGCTATCTTTGGTCCACAGTCTGCTATCTTTGGTCCACAGTCTGCTATCTTTGGTCCACAGTCTGCTATCTTTGGTCCACTGTCTGCTATCTTTGGTCCACATTTTGCTATCTTTGGTCCCGGCACAGTCTGCTATCTTTGGTCCACTGTCTACTATCTTTGGTTCACAGTCTCGGCTATCTTTGGTCCCGGCACAGTCTGCTATCTTTGGTCCACAGTCTGCTATCTTTGGTCCCGGCACAGTCTGCTATCTTTGGTCCACATTTTGCTATCTTTGGTCCACAGTCTGCTATCTTTGGTTCACAGTCTGCTATTTTTGGTCCACAGTCTGCTATCTTTGGTCCACTGTCTGCTATCTTTGGTCCACTGTCTTCTATCTTTGGTCCACAGTCTGAAAGAATTCCGAGTGGACCGGTATTGTCTTACCCATGGTGGCACATCTCTCATAAGTTGTACACAAACATAAGTTGTACTTCCTTGTCTGCTGCAGCTAAATCTTTTGCCGACAGCGAACTAACAAAGATGTCATTAAAGCATGCGTTGTGCTTATAAACTTCTCTACAGCACGAACAATGAATCGAACAGACAGGCGGAGGAGTGAACAGACCGTGAAAAACAAACAGACTGACTGAGAGACAGACACACAAACACGCACACACTGACGCGCGTACACACACTAAACATAAACACACACAGCCTGCACACACACACACAAACATGCGTGCGCGCACTCACGCACGCACGCACGCGCACACAAACACAAACGCACCAAAGCGCGCACGCACACACACACACACACTGACACACACACACACACACTCACAGACACTCACACAGACACACACTGACCCGACCTTACTATCACTACTCACGCGGCGTATAGCAATCATCTCGCTGATTAAACAAAACAACATGTCAACATGTTTACGGAGTAAGATGTGACAAATGAAGAGAAGCTATGCAAATGACAAGGTCAGACAAGAGGACACCGTGACACAACCCCACATACATACTGTTTGTGTCCTCGCTCTTTGTTTTATGGGCGGGACGTGACACACAGAAGGTCAGCTCTGGTCCTCAGGGGTAAGCTTGACGTGACACACAGAAGGTCAGCTCTGGTCCCCAGGGGTAAGCTTGACGTGACACACAGAAGGTCAGCTCTGGTCCCCAGGGGTAAGCTTGACGTGACACACAGAAGGTCAGCTCTGGTCCTCAGGGGTAAGCTTGACGTGACACACAGAAGGTCAGCTCTGGTCCTCAGGGGTAAGCTTGACGTGACACACAGAAGGTCAGCTCTGGTCCCCAGGGGTAAGATTGACGTGACACACAGAAGGTCAGCTCTGGTCCCCAGGGGTAAGCTTGACGTGACACACAGAAGGTCAGCTCTGGTCCCCAGGGGTAAGATTGACGTGACACACAGAAGGTCAGCTCTGGTCCTCAGGGGTAAGCTTGACGTGACACACAGAAGGTCAGCTCTGGTCCTCAGGGGTAAGCTTGACGTGACACACAGAAGGTCAGCTCTGGTCCCCAGGGGTAAGATTGACGTGACACACAGAAGGTCAGCTCTGGTCCTCAGGGGTAAGCTTGACGTGACACACAGAAGGTCAGCTCTGGTCCCCAGGGGTAAGCTTGACGTGACACACAGAAGGTCAGCTCTGGTCCCCAGGGGTAAGATTGACGTGACACACAGAAGGTCAGCTCTGGTCCCCAGGGGTAAGCTTGACGTGACACACAGAAGGTGGAGGCGAGCAGAATTGCTGGTGGGGGGAGAGGCTGCTTTAGGGATACACTTCGTTGTGTAAGAAACGAACAAGAAAGGAGCAAGAAACCCAGATTTCCCATGGCGAATGGATGTCCACCACCAAGAAGCAAAAAGAGGACAATCGTAATTCAGTGTGTATAACAAGACAAATGTAGTTTTTGCATTATGCACGCTTATCAACAAATGCGCTACCAAATAAGGGTGTTTTGCGTCTCCTCTTTTTGTTTCCAATCGCAGGAAAATAAGATTCGGTACACTAACAGAGTGCATGCAGATGCTGTAGTCCACTGCGTCAAGCACTGTAATATTTAAAGCCGAAGACGCCGACTACGACGACGTCTTTGACACAACAACCATCAGCGACCCTCGTCTACGACCACACAACTATTTCTATAGTTTGATGTAGGCAAAATAAGAACGAATTAATCACCATCGGTTTTAAAGGCCGGACAGTGACTGTCAAGGAGCCACAATAAATGTGGTTCCACGAAAGCTTTTATGATGGCACGCCGGGGTCAATTGTTATTTTGGCCTAGAGGGGGGTTACATTAATTAAGAACCCATTAGAGAGAGACAATTGTCTGATAAGGAACAGCCAATTAGATTGCCTGTTGATATAATTAACTAACCGTCACGCAATAATCAACGCTTGACCAAGGAAAGCACAACAAGTTAGATCTGATATTCTCCAGTTTTTTTTGTGGCAATTTCTTCTTTTTCTTCTTCTTCTTCGTTCATGGGCTTAGACTCCCACGTTCACTCATGTTTTAGCACGAGTGGATTTTTACGTGTATGGCCGTTTTTACCCCGCCATTCAGGCAGCATACGCCGAGTTCGGGGGAGGCATGCTGGGTATTTTCGTGTTTCTATAACCCACCGAACTCTGACATGGATTACAGGATCTTTTCCGTGCGCACTTGGTCTTGTGCTTGTGTGTACACACGAAGGGGGATAAGGCACTAGCAGGTCTGCACATAAGTTGACCTGGGAGATCGGAAAAATCTCCACTCTTAACCCACCAGGCGGCAGCGACCGGGATTCGACCTCACGACTTCCCGATTAGGAGTTCTGGCAATTTACACCCCTTGTCCCACAGACAGCATAAAGGATTACATCGCTAGATCGACCTAGTAACTTAACTAATTTTTATCAAATAAGTAGAAGAAGTAACCCCAAAGGGTTCATCTTTTCGTTGTAGACAATGTATCTTCAACAGTACAAGAAAGCTTTCAGAAATGACTTTATTTTAATTTACCCCGAGGGTTTTACGTACATAGAATTGATGTAAATGAGCTATTCCCAAGAGCTGTGTATATACCACTGGAAACCATGTTACGAAGGTGATATTTCTTTTTCAACCATACTATGATACACATTAATTTCATTAATGAACACTGGTTCCATACATATCCATGGCCTGCAGATAAATGATTAGAAATAATGATTAGAAATACTTGCATATGTTGTTTGTCTACGTTCAGTAAATGACAAGGGTTTTAAAGTTCATCACCTTCGTAACATCGGAAACCAAAGGCTGTGACATGGATTTGAATACTAACAATTAAAACGAAAAGACCAAAATATACTAGGTTTTTGTTTGTTGCATGTCTGTATCATTATCTAAGTGGAGTATCACACAAAAAAGTACCGAGAATTCATTCTAGCTGCCATTTAATATACGTTATAATCATTTAAAGGACTGAACTGAAATACATGTCACAAAATGGTACATAACTCCGGAGAATAACTCAAATATTACCCTTTCAGGGACCCACTTTCTCTTAAAATCAAACGCAGGTGAGATCTTCTTCTTCTTCTTCTTTGTTCATGGGCTTAGACTCCCACGTTCGCTCATGTTTTTAGCACGAGTGGATTTTTACGTGTGTGACCGTTTTTACCCCGCCGTTCAGGCAGCATACGCCGATTTCGGGGGAGCAGGTGAGATCAAATACTTACATACTCATTCAGCTTATTTTTCCAAAACACTTGACACCGCCCACGTGTTCCTTTTTACATTTAGTCAAGTTTTGACTAAATGTTTTAACGTAGAGGGGGGAATCGAGACGAGGGTGTGGTGTATGTGTGTGTGTGTGTGTGTGTGTGTGTGTGTGTGTGTGTGTAGAGCGATTCAGAGAAAACTACTGGACCGATCTTCATGAAACTTTACATGAGAGATCCTGAGTATGGTATCTCCAGATGTATTTTTCATTTTTTTGATAAATGTCTTTGATGACGTCATATCCGGCTTTTCGTGAAAGTTGAGGCGCACTGTCACGCTCTCATTTTTCAACCAAATTGGTTGAAATTTTGGTCAAGTAATCTTCGACGAAGCCCGGACTTTGGTATTGCATTTCAGCTTGGAGGCTTAAAATTTAACTAATGAGTTTGCTCATTAAAGTTGTCATTAAAATCGATTTTTTGCAAACAGATTTATAATTGATTGCATCGTATTCTTCATCACATTCTGAATTTAAAAATATATACATATGTCATGTTTACTCTTAAAATGTGATCACAATTAACGAAAATAGATTAATTAGTCTTACGATTAAAATTTAAGAAATCGATCCAAAAATGATTTCATCTTATTCTTTATCATTTCCTGATTCTAAAAACATATAGATATGATAGGTTGTATTCAAAACAAGCTCAGAAAGTTAACAAGAATACAGAAAAGCGCGCTTTCCTGCTTAGCACAATACGCCACCGCGCTAATCTGGCGTGTCAATATCACTACGTTTTGCACGTGGGAGGTGAGCGATTTCCTTCACGCGGGGATTGACGAAGCTGTACTGTCTTGGTGAAAAAATACAGTGCGTTCAGTTTCATTCCGTGTGTTGGACAGCTTGACTAAATCATAGACCAAATAAATGGTCTATGACTAAATGTAGTAATTTCGCCTTATACGCGACTTGTCTTTCCGTTTCAACTACCTGAGACTGAATAGAACTGCAGGTCATTTCTGACGGCTACCTTTCGAACAGGTTATCGGCTGTATGCGTCCAATACATCACTGATGGGCAATTTTGTTTAAACAATGAGGGGGACGGCTAAAGCAGTGTTTTAGACTGTATTCCCTTCAGTAGGCCATAACAGTTCAGAGACATCCTGCTTGCTGCCGCGTGGGCAGAGAAAATGTTCCACCGCGCTGGCAGGCCAGACACAGGTTGTCCCGGAGGTGTTTTCAGACAGGCCAGACACAGGTTGTCCCGGAGGTGATAAAGCAAAGTTTTTGTCTCAGAGGAGAGGACAACATGCATTAGACAAGCTTAGCACTGAGTGACATGCGCGTGACAGTGACAAGGTAACAGCAAGGCTTGAAAGCTGTAAATTCTGCACACCCTGCACATTGTGTCAGCGCTGGTTTATCTTATCAGTGAGGAGTAAAAACTTAAAAGAAAGGTCAAAGAAGGACGTGCTAAAGAGCTGAATGAATTAAATCTTCTCATAAGGAAGTCGTTACACGCTAGTGTTGAACTAATATAACTGTGCAATCGCTTCATAAGGAAGGAGGTTATATTGAGTGCGCTCTCTCTCTCTCTCTCTCTCTCTCTCTCTTCCTCCTCCTCCTTCTCTCTCTCTCTCTCTCTCTCTCTCTCTCTCTCTCTCTCTCTCTCTCTCTCTCTCTCTCTCTCTCTTCTACAAATGCTTCAATCAGAAAAACGTCAAAGTTCAAGACTGAAGTACAAACAGACCCATATAAAGGTATCATTTGTTTTATGTGCCAAATCCAGTGTCACTCTGCATTTGCCTAAATATGTATGTATTCTTCACGTTATAAGCTTAAATTCAAAAACATTCTCGATCGCTTTTTTTTAATTCAATGGCAGTAAAACTGCACAAAGATAAATGAATGCCAAACAAAAACAAAATCTTTGCAGCTCTTTCATTTAATTTTTACCATTTTTAAAAACTAAATTAGAGACTCTGTTTTCAGGTCACCATGTAATTATACAGGTCGTCTTCTATCACATTAGACTTGCACGTGCCGCATCCACAAGACAGTACGACTTGCACGTGCCCCATCATCCACAAGACAGTACGACTTGCACGTGCCCCATCCACAAGACAGTACGACTTGCACGTGCCCCATCCACAAGACAGTACGACTTACACGTGCCCCATCATCCACAAGACAGTACGACTTACACGTGCCCCATCATCCACAAGACAGTACGACTTACACGTGCCCCATCATCCACAAGACAGTACGACTTACACGTGCCCCATCATCCACAAGACAGTACGACTTACACGTGCCCCATCCACAAGACAGTACGACTTACACGTGCCCCATCCACAAGACAGTACGACTTACACGTGCCCCATCCACAAGACAGTACGACTTACACGTGCCCCATCCACACTGAAGACAGTACGACTTACACGTGCCCCATCCACAAGACAGTACGACTTACACGTGCCCCATCCACAAGACAGTACGACTTACACGTGCCCCATCCACAAGACAGTACGACTTACACGTGCCCCATCCACAAGACAGTACGACTTGCACGTGCCCCATCCACAAGACAGTACGACTTACACGTGCCCCATCCACAAGACAGTACGACTTACACGTGCCCCATCCACAAGACAGTACGACTTACACGTGCCCCATCCACAAGACAGTACGACTTACACGTGCCCCATCCACACTGAAGACAGTACGACTTACACGTGCCCCATCCACAAGACAGTACGACTTACACGTGCCCCATCCACAAGACAGTACGACTTACACGTGCCCCATCCACAAGACAGTACGACTTACACGTGCCCCATCCACAAGACAGTACGACTTACACGTGCCCCATCCACAAGACAGTACGACTTGCACGTGCCCCATCCACAAGACAGTACGACTTACACGTGCCCCATCCACAAGACAGTACGACTTACACGTGCCCCATCCACAAGACAGTACGACTTACACGTGCCCCATCCACAAGACAGTACGACTTACACGTGCCCCATCCACACTGAAGACAGTACGACTTACACGTGCCCCATCCACAAGACAGTACGACTTACACGTGCCCCATCCACAAGACAGTACGACTTACACGTGCCCCATCCACAAGACAGTACGACTTACACGTGCCCCATCCACAAGACAGTACGACTTACACGTGCCCCATCCACAAGACAGTACGACTTGCACGTGCCCCATCCACAAGACAGTACGACTTACACGTGCCCCATCCACAAGACAGTACGACTTACACGTGCCCCATCCACAAGACAGTACGACTTACACGTGCCCCATCCACAAGACAGTACGACTTGCACGTGCCCCATCCACAAGACAGTACGACTTACACGTGCCCCATCCACAAGACAGTACGACTTACACGTGCCCCATCCACAAGACAGTACGACTTGCACGTGCCCCATCCACAAGACAGTACGACTTGCACGTGCCCCATCCACAAGACAGTACGACTTACACGTGCCCCATCCACAAGACAGTACGACTTACACGTGCCCCATCCACAAGACAGTACGACTTACACGTGCCCCATCCACAAGACAGTACGACTTACACGTGCCCCATCCACAAGACAGTACGACTTACACGTGCCCCATCCACACTGAAGACAGTACGACTTGCACGTGCCCCATCCACAAGACAGTACGACTTACACGTGCCCCATCCACAAGACAGTACGACTTGCACGTGCCCCATCCACAAGACAGTACGACTTGCACGTGCCCCATCCACAAGACAGTACGACTTACACGTGCCCCATCCACAAGACAGTACGACTTACACGTGCCCCATCCACAAGACAGTACGACTTACACGTGCCCCATCCACACTGAAGACAGTACGACTTGCACGTGCCCCATCCACAAGACAGTACGACTTACACGTGCCCCATCCACAAGACAGTACGACTTACACGTGCCCCATCCACACTGAAGACAGTACGACTTGCACGTGCCCCATCCACAAGACAGTACGACTTACACGTGCCCCATCCACAAGACAGTACGACTTACACGTCCCCCATCCACAAGACAGTACGACTTACACGTGCCCCATCCACACTGAAGACAGTACGACTTGCACGTGCCGCATCCACAAGACAGTACGACTTGCACGTGCCCCATCCACAAGACAGTACGACTTACACGTGCCCCATCCACAAGACAGTACGACTTACACGTGCCCCATCCACAAGACAGTACGACTTACACGTGCCCCATCCACAAGACAGTACGACTTGCACGTGCCCCATCCACAAGACAGTACGACTTGCACGTCCCCCATCCACAAGACAGTACGACTTGCACGTGCCCCATCCACAAGACAGTACGACTTACACGTGCCCCATCCACAAGACAGCACGACTTACACGTGCCCCATCCACAAGACAGTACGACTTACACGTGCCCCATCCACAAGACAGTACGACTTACACGTGCCCCATCCACAAGACAGTACGACTTACACGTCCCCCATCCACAAGACAGTACGACTTACACGTCCCCCATCCACAAGACAGCACGACTTACACGTGCCCCATCCACAAGACAGTACGACTTGCACGTGCCCCATCCACAAGACAGTACGACTTCGCAATGCATGCACCGGATCCTCAGTGCGACGTTTATTGACGTGCACAGCGACAGTGATTCTTCGCAAGCCAGGAGACAGACGTCGCATCAAATACTGTATGCATGCAGCGGAGCATTTCATTTTTTTTTTATGACAGGGTTGTCTCTGTGTAGCAGGGGCACAGAGTACCAACAAGACTTTTTATTGGTTTTTCTCCCCTGCCGACGCCAACACTGTATTATATCGAGTCCCTGTTGAATATGTTAATGAGAACACGTCGATGTCGGTGGTCCCATTTATATCTTGTTCGTTATATTGCCACTACACTCAGCTGAACAAGGATTGGGATTTAGTGCCAAACGATCTTCAACTGAGGAACAATCCTTATGGAGACTTTAACACGAGTTTGATGTTTTTTTCCTGATTTGTTTTTCCTTGGGGGGTTGGGGCAAAGATCTTGTAGCGTAGCCTACAAGCTCTTTGGTTGGGGTAGGCCCTACCGTAGGGATACGGACGTATTGAAGCACAATGATAAATGTCAAAGTTTCAGACTGAACTACTGATACAAGTTTCCTGCACGAGCCCTGCGAAAGTTGTTCAAGTCCAGGTACAGCGGGTTAACGCTTGCATACACTTATGTCTAATGATGGAGCCCCTTAGTCTCAGTTTGTACCACACACACAAAAACAAAAACAAAAAACAAGGAAAAGAAACAAGGGGGAAAAAAAGGTAACGTACACGGCGGCACAGAATTCACAAGCAGATTGTTAACATTGAACTTCTACCATAAAAGTGCATCTGCATTTTGAATCATAACCAAATTACAGTGGGCAGAGTATGCGTTCAACTGGCGACAGGTACCTTTTTTTATTTCCTCAAGCTGGCAGTGCAGGCAGTTCTTCACTAAAGGAGATGATAATTTGTCTCAGTGTGTTTTGAAAAAGTAACATTTTCTTGTGGAAGGTATATGTTTCTTTTTCAGTGTTATTAGCGTACCTATAGATACTCTCTGTTTTATCTCAAGATACCTTTAGTGAAGGTTCCTCAATTAGATGACGATTCGTTCCTGTGCATTTGAAAAAAAAACCTACACCTACCCTTTTTCTGGCAGACATGTACAGGGTCACGAATTAGTTTGAAATAGACTGTTATTGTTATCTTTGGTGAGACAATTGATAATCTCTTTATATTTCCTGATAACTTTAAACGCGTGCCGGATGTCCGTATCACACTTATGAAACATGATTACTGACATGAGGGTGTCAGTGTGTGTCTGTGTGTGAGTGATACCTAACTTTCAAAAGTGCCCATGTGTATACATAATTGTGTGTCAGTGTGTGTGTGTGTGTGTGTGTGTGTGTGTGTGCACGTGTGCACGGTGTGTGTGTGTGTCACGTGTGTGCGTTTGCCACGGTGTGTACGTGCGTGTGTGTTTGTGTGTGTGTGACGGTATGTGTGTGTGTGTGTGAGTGTGAGCGATGTCAACTGATGTGTGTGTGAGTATGCGTGCAAGCGGCGCGCGGGCATGTGTCAGTGTGACGGTGTGTGTGTGTGTGTCAGTGTGTGTGTGTCAGTGTGTGTGTGTTAGAGAGAGAGAGAGAGAGAGAGAGAGAGAGAGAGAGAGAGAGAGAGAGAGAGAGAGAGAGAGAGAGAGAGAGAGAGAGAGAGAGAGAGAGAGAGAGAGAGATGTCAACTAGGGACAGAACAGACTGAGAACGGCCGGACAGTAACACTAGCGGCGATCACCACCAGAACAAATCGGCCACTGATGCAGCAAAAGGAAAACGTCCTAGACGTGACATCGACATTCAACATTGGCCTGGGGTCAGATGATACTGTACGCACAACCATACTTCGATTTGCTGTTTATCGTATCGGGGGCGGCCACCTTTCCTTTACACTGTCAGAATGCTGAGCTGAGACAACAGCAGTAGAGAGGAATGCGGCCTAACATATATAGCACAGACCGCACGACGCAGGAATGCGCTGAGCTCATCAAGCATAGAGAAGCCACTGTCAAGCCTTGAGCCCCCCACACCCCTTTTTCTTACCCCCCCCCACCCACTCCCTCACTTGACAGTCATCCTAATATAACTCCGTCACCACTCCCGGCACCACTACCATCATCACCGCTGCTAGAGCGACCAAGCCGCTTTGCCTCGCCTAGCTTTGCGGATCCAAGCCTACGACTGACCTCCAGGCCGCTTTGGACCATTATCATTATCATTATTACTATTTCTTACAAGGATTAGCAGAGAAAATACCAACCGCTCCCTTTTTCACATGAGCTTCTATTATTTCAAGTGCAATTTTTTTTAAATTCCGGGCCGCCCCTAAACACCCTCCAACGTGCACTAAACAGGAACAATTGACGACAGGAATAAAAGAGACAACACTACAGATAAGCTCCAAAGAAAACAGACAACACTACAGATAAGCACCAAAGACAAGAGACAACACTACAGATAAGCACCAAAGACAAGAGACAACACTACAGATAAGCTCCAAAGACAAGAGACAACACTACAGATAAGCACCAAAGAAATGAGACAACACTACAGATAAGCACCAAAGACAACAGACAACACTACAGATAAGCTCCAAAGAAAAGAGACAACACTACAGATAAGCTCCAAAGACAACAGACAACACTACAGATAAGCAACAAAGACAAGAGACAACACTACAGATAAGCTCCAAAGACAAGAGACAACACTACAGATAAGCACCAAAGAAAAGAGACAACACTACAGATAAGCACCAAAGAAAACAGACAACACTACAGATAAGCACCAAAGACAAGAGACAACACTACAGATAAGCTCCAAAGACAAGAGACAACACTACAGATAAGCACCAAAGACAACAGACAACACTACAGATAAGCACCAAAGACAAGAGACAACACTACAGATAAGCACCAAAGACAAGAGACAACACTACAGATAAGCTCCAAAGACAAGAGACAACACTACAGATAAGCTCCAAAGAAAAGAGACAACACTACAGATAAGCTCCAAAGACAAGAGACAACACTACAGATAAGCTCCAAAGACAAGAGACAACACTACAGATAAGCACCAAAGACAACAGACAACACTACAGATAAGCACCAAAGAAATGAGACAACACTACAGATAAGCTCCAAAGACAACAGACAACACTACAGATAAGCACCAAAGACAAGAGACAACACTACAGATAAGCACCAAAGACAACAGACAACACTACAGATAAGCACCAAAGAAAAGAGACAACACTACAGATAAGCACCAAAGACAAGAGACAACACTACAGATAAGCACCAAAGAAATGAGACAGCACTACAGATAAGCACCAAAGACAAGAGACAACACTACAGATAAGCACCAAAGAAAAGAGACAACACTACAGATAAGCACCAAAGAAATGAGACAACACTACAGATAAGCACCAAAGAAAAGAGACAACACTACAGATAAGCCCCAAAGAAAAGAGACAACACTACAGATAAGCACCAAAGAAATGAGACAACACTACAGATAAGCACCAAAGAAAAGAGACAACACTACAGATAAGCACCAAAGACAACAGACAAAACTACAGATAAGCACCAAAGACAACAGACAACACTACAGATAAGCACCAAAGAAATGAGACAACACTACAGATAAGCACCAAAGAAATGAGACAACACTACAGATAAGCACCAAAGAAATGAGACAACACTACAGATAAGCTCCAAAGAAAAGAGACAAGACTACAGATAAGCACCAAAGACAACAGACAACACTACAGATAAGCACCAAAGACAAGAGACAACACTACAGATAAGCACCAAAGACAAGAGACAACACTACAGATAAGCACCAAAGACAACACTACAGATAAGCACCAAAGACAACAGACAACACTACAGATAAGCACCAAAGACAAGAGACAACACTACAGATAAGCACCAAAGACAAGAGACAACACTACAGATAAGCACCAAAGAAAAGAGACAACACTACAGATAAGCACCAAAGACAAGAGACAACACTACAGATAAGCACCAAAGAAAAGAGACAACACTACAGATAAGCACCAAAGACAAGAGACAACACTACAGATAAGCACCAAAGAAAAGAGACAACACTACAGATAAGCACCAAAGACAAGAGACAACACTACAGATAAGCACCAAAGACAACAGACAACACTACAGATAAGCACCAAAGACAACAGACAACACTACAGATAAGCACCAAAGACAACAGACAACACTACAGATAAGCACCAAAGACAACAGACAACACTACAGATAAGCACCAAAGAAATGAGACAACACTACAGATAAGCACCAAAGAAATGAGACAACACTACAGATAAGCACCAAAGAAAAGAGACAACACTACAGATAAGCACCAAAGAAAAGAGACAACACTACAGATAAGCTCCAAAGAAAAGAGACAAGACTACAGATAAGCTCCAAAGACAAGAGACAACACTCCAGATAAGCACCAAAGACAACAGACAACACTACAGATAAGCACCAAAGACAAGAGACAACACTACAGATAAGCACCAAAGACAACAGACAACACTACAGATAAGCACCAAAGACAAGAGACAACACTACAGATAAGCACCAAAGAAATGAGACAACACTACAGATAAGCACCAAAGAAATGAGACAACACTACAGATAAGCTCCAAAGAAAAGAGACAAGACTACAGATAAGCACCAAAGACAACAGACAACACTACAGATAAGCACCAAAGACAACAGACAACACTACAGATAAGCACCAAAGACAAGAGACAACACTACAGATAAGCACCAAAGAAAAGAGACAACACTACAGATAAGCACCAAAGAAAAGAGACAACACTACAGATAAGCACCAAAGACAAGAGACAACACTACAGATAAGCAGCAAAGACAACAGACAACACTACAGATAAGCACCAAAGACAACAGACAACACTACAGATAAGCACCAAAGAAAAGAGACAACACTACAGATAAGCACCAAAGAAAAGAGACAACACTACAGATAAGCACCAAAGAAAAGAGACAACACTACAGATAAGCACCAAAGAAAAGAGACAACACTACAGATAAGCTCCAAAGACAACAGACAACACTACAGATAAGCACCAAAGACAAGAGACAACACTACAGATAAGCACCAAAGAAATGAGACAACACTACAGATAAGCACCAAAGAAATGAGACAACACTACAGATAAGCACCAAAGAAAAGAGACAACACTACAGATAAGCACCAAAGAAAAGAGACAACACTACAGATAAGCTCCAAAGAAAAGAGACAAGACTACAGATAAGCTCCAAAGACAAGAGACAACACTCCAGATAAGCACCAAAGACAAGAGACAACACTACAGATAAGCACCAAAGACAAGAGACAACACTACAGATAAGCACCAAAGACAACAGACAACACTACAGATAAGCACCAAAGACAAGAGACAACACTACAGATAAGCACCAAAGACAAGAGACAACACTACAGATAAGCACCAAAGAAATGAGACAACACTACAGATAAGCACCAAAGACAAGAGACAACACTACAGATAAGCACCAAAGACAAGAGACAACACTACAGATAAGCACCAAAGACAAGAGACAACACTACAGATAAGCACCAAAGACAACAGACAACACTACAGATAAGCACCAAAGACAAGAGACAACACTACAGATAAGCACCAAAGACAAGAGACAACACTACAGATAAGCACCAAAGAAAAGAGACAACACTACAGATAAGCACCAAAGAAAAGAGACAACACTACAGATAAGCTCCAAAGACAACAGACAACACTACAGATAAGCTCCAAAGACAAGAGACAACACTACAGATAAGCTCCAAAGACAAGAGACAACACTACAGATAAGCTCCAAAGACAAGAGACAACACTACAGATAAGCTCCAAAGACAAGAGACAACACTACAGATAAGCTCCAAAGACAAGAGACAACACTACAGATAAGCACCAAAGACAAGAGACAACACTACAGATAAGCACCAAAGAAAAGAGACAACACTACAGATAAGCTCCAAAGAAAACAGACAACACTACAGATAAGCACCAAAGAAAAGAGACAACACTACGGATAAGCACCAAAGACAACAGACAACACTACAGATAAGCACCAAAGACAAGAGACAACACTACAGATAAGCACCAAAGAAAAGAGACAACACTACAGATAAGCACCAAAGACAAGAGACAACACTACAGATAAGCACCAAAGACAACAGACAACACTACAGATAAGCAGCAAAGACAACAGACAACACTACAGATAAGCACCAAAGAAAAGAGACAACACTACAGATAAGCTCCAAAGAAAAGAGACAAGACTACAGATAAGCACCAAAGAAAAGAGACAACACTTCAGATAAGCACCAAAGACAAGAGACAACACTACAGATAAGCACCAAAGAAATGAGACAACACTACAGATAAGCACCAAAGAAAAGAGACAACACTACAGATAAGCTCCAAAGACAACAGACAACACTACAGATAAGCACCAAAGAAAAGAGACAACACTACAGATAAGCTCCAAAGACAACAGACAACACTACAGATAAGCACCAAAGACAAGAGACAACACTACAGATAAGCTCCAAAGACAAGAGACAACACTACAGATAAGCACCAAAGAAATGAGACAAGACTACAGATAAGCACCAAAGAAATGAGACAAGACTACAGATAAGCACCAAAGAAAAGAGACAACACTACAGATAAGCACCAAAGAAATGAGACAACACTACAGATAAGCACCAAAGACAAGAGACAAGACTACAGATAAGCACCAAAGAAAAGAGACAACACTACAGATAAGCACCAAAGACAAGAGACAACACTACAGATAAGCTCCAAAGACAACAGACAACACTACAGATAAGCTCCAAAGACAAGAGACAACACTACAGATAAGCACCAAAGACAACAGACAACACTACAGATAAGCACCAAAGACAACAGACAACACTACAGATAAGCTCCAAAGACAAGAGACAACACTACAGATAAGCACCAAAGAAAACAGACAACACTACAGATAAGCACCAAAGAAAAGAGACAACACTACAGATAAGCACCAAAGACAAGAGACAACACTACAGATAAGCTCCAAAGACAAGAGACAACACTACAGATAAGCTCCAAAGACAACAGACAACACTACAGATAAGCACCAAAGACAACAGACAACACTACAGATAAGCACCAAAGACAACAGACAACACTACAGATAAGCTCCAAAGACAACAGACAACACTACAGATAAGCACCAAAGACAAGAGACAACACTACAGATAAGCACCAAAGACAACACTACAGATAAGCACCAAAGACAACAGACAACACTACAGATAAGCACCAAAGACAAGAGACAACACTACAGATAAGCTCCAAAGACAAGAGACAACACTACAGATAAGCTCCAAAGACAACAGACAACACTACAGATAAGCACCAAAGAAAAGAGACAACACTACAGATAAGCTCCAAAGAAAAGAGACAACACTACAGATAAGCTCCAAAGAAAACAGACAACACTACGGATAAGCACCAAAGAAAAGAGACAACACTACGGATAAGCACCAAAGACAACAGACAACACTACAGATAAGCTCCAAAGAAAAGAGACAACACTACAGATAAGCTCCAAAGAAAAGAGACAACACTACAGATAAGCACCAAAGACAACAGACAACACTACAGATAAGCTCCAAAGAAAAGAGACAACACTACAGATAAGCACCAAAGACAACAGACAACACTACAGATAAGCTCCAAAGAAAAGAGACAACACTACAGATAAGCACCAAAGAAATGAGACAACACTACAGATAAGCTCCAAAGACAAGAGACAACACTACAGATAAGCTCCAAAGACAAGAGACAACACTACAGATAAGCACCAAAGACAAGAGACAACACTACAGATAAGTACCAAAGACAACAGACAACACTACAGATAAGCACCAAAGACAACAGACAACACTACAGATAAGCTCCAAAGAAAAGAGACAACACTACAGATAAGCTCCAAAGAAAAGAGACAACACTACAGATAAGCACCAAAGAAAAGAGACAACACTACAGATAAGCACCAAAGACAAGAGACAACACTACAGATAAGCACCAAAGACAAGAGACAACACTACAGATAAGCACCAAAGACAAGAGACAACACTACAGATAAGCTCCAAAGAAAAGAGACAACACTACAGATAAGCACCAAAGACAAGAGACAACACTACAGATAAGCACCAAAGAAAAGAGACAACACTACAGATAAGCACCAAAGACAAGAGACAACACTACAGATAAGCTCCAAAGACAAGAGACAACACTACAGATAAGCACCAAAGAAAAGAGACAACACTACAGATAAGCACCAAAGAAAAGAGACAACACTACAGATAAGCTCCAAAGAAAAGAGACAACACTACAGATAAAGCAGACAAATGAAGCAAACTGAAAATGTCCGCCAAATTGTCCTACAGTAGATATTGTTATACATTTTTTTGGACACTAAGTTAACATCGAAAAATCAAGAAGGAGAAACAAATACAAAGTATTTTCTTAACTTAGAAAAATCACGTGCACATTCTAAATTAATGCCAAGATTAGAACTGGAGAATGGTGAAGTCATTACAGATCAATTTGATATACTGGAAGCTCAGAGAGAGTATTTTCAAACTCTTTATTCACGAAAATTACCTGATGAAAATTTAGACAATAATATTACATCCTTTTTGCAAGATTGCGATGTTCCTCAGTTAAGTGATGAGGAGAAGGCAAAGTGTGAAGGAAATGTAACGGTTGAAGAGGCATCATCGGCACTTAAATTGATGAAAAATGGTTCCTCACCAGGCATGGACGGCCTTACCACAGAATTTATTAAGTTTTTTTGGTCAAAGTTAAGAATTCTTATTGTTGATTCATTTAACAAATCATTTGAGAATGGAAGTCTGTCCTTCACCCAAGCATCGGCGGTTATTACCCTGATCCACAAAGGGAAAGACTTATCAAAACACAGTTTATCAAACTGGAGACCAATTTCTTTGACAAATACAGACTATAAGATTTTAGCTAAATGTTTAGCAAATAGGCTAAGCCCAGTTATTCAAAACATAGTACACGAAGATCAAGTTGGTTTTATTAAAGGTAGAAACGTCTCTCATACGCTGAGAACAATAGATGATGTTATTGAACACTTTAGATTACAAGAAAAACCTGGTTTGGTACTTGCTTTAGATTTCAAAAAAGCATTTGACAGTATATCGAAAGAGTTTATGTTATATGCCTTTAAGAGATACGGATTTGGAACAGATTTTTTACGTTGGGTAGAAGTATTGTTCAGTAGCACAAGAAGCTGCATTGGATACAACGGTTGGCTCTCAAGTGATTTTGAAGTCAGCTGTGGGGTGCGACAAGGTTGTCCTTTCTCACCACTGGCTTTTGTTATTGGAATTGAGCTGCTTGCAACCCGATTTCGAAAAGGTTTTGAAGTAAAAGGTTTGGAAATTGAAACTGACGATTCAGAAGAAGTGCATATGTTTAAAAAGATTTTGAAGGCACTTCTGTATGCCGATGATGTTACCATGTTTCTGCGTGATAAAGATGACATTAAAGTTGTTTTGGGGATATTAGACGAGTTTACAATTATATCCGGTTTGAAGATAAATAGAGTAAAATCAGAAGCAATGTGGATTGGATCAAAACGGAATAGCAACGAGGGAGGATACGGATTAAGATGGGTTAAACAAATGAAGATTCTGGGAATATATTTTTGCAATACATCCAGTGCCTCCCTCGTGGATGAAAACTGGACACAACGAATTAAGAGTATTAAGCAGGTGATTTTAAACTGGGAAAAACGGAACCTTGGCATATTTGGTAAAATGTGCGTAATAAAAAGTTTTTTGATTTCTCAGCTCGTTTATGTTATGCAGGCAATATGCATCCCTGAACCTGTGTTGAAAGAAATTAATACGTTATTGTTTCGTTTTCTTTGGAGGAAAATTAATTGTAACAAGAAAGCGTTTGAGAAAGTGAAGAGAAGTGTTATGTGCAGTGGAATAGGAACAGGAGGAATCCAAATGATTGATATGCAAATATTGCAAGAATCTATTCTGTGCGGCTGGCTTGCTCAGCTCTCGAATATGAATAACAATAGTACATGGACTTGGATTCCTAGATTATATTTCCGTAATTTTGGAACAGATTTATCATGTTTTAATTCAATTATTGGTCCTAAAAAGTTTAAAGGGTTAGATAGTCTTCAGTCCTCCTTCTGGAGCAAAGTACTGCGAGTCTGGTTGGAACATAATACACTGCACTCTTCGTCATCTCTGAAGATGGCATGCATATGGAATAATGTCGATATAAAATATCAAAATAATGTAATTTATTTTGACAACTGGGCAAAAAAAGGAATAACACATGTCAATGACCTCTTAGAAAACAATTCCATTTTGTCATTTCAAAATGTACAGAACCTAATTGGTACTTCACCAGAACTCTATTTACAGTACATTGTTGTTCACTCGGCGTTGTCTCGTTATTTAAAGAACAATACGGATTATGTATATGCTGTCACTGAAGAATTCTCGAAATTGTATTTTAATGATAAAGTGATGTTAAAAGCTAGAGATTTTCGAAATTTTATGACAGATATGAAATATAGTCCACCCTGCTGTGTTCGATTTTGGCTGAACAAACTTGGTATTAGTATTGAAGAAAAAGTTTGGCTCAATGCAAAAGAAACAACAACAGAAACCAGACTAAAAGAATTACAGTGGAAGATATTACACAATATATACCCAACCAATATTCTCCTCTTAAAAATGGGACTCGCAAATAATGATAAATGTCCATACTGTATTGAACAAGTTGATTACATTGAACATTTCTTTTTCTATTGCAGTAAAATTCACCATTTGTGGAAGCATGTTGAAACATTGTTCTACAATCGATATAACATAGCAATTATTCTACAAGCAACAGATGTGCTGATTTATGTGCGAGATAAGAATGGTTTGACACATGAAATGTTTAAGTATCTTACCCATTTAATCTTGATTGGAAAAATGTGTATAAGTAAATTTAGATATGGGACACCCCTTGAAATATTATTTATTTTTCAAAGGGACTTAACCCTCAGGGGCCTGGTATAAGTTGAGTGTTAAAAAAGATTTGGTGTACTGGAAACTGAGCTGAACATTAGGAATAAATTTATGTTATGATTATTTTTATTTATTTATTTATTTGAACATATTAGTTTACTGATAAGGTTTATTGATTTAAAAATTGTACACATTTGAAAAGAAAAGACCTATGAAGAAGGTTTGCTCCAAGCCAAAAAAAAAAAAAAAAAAAAAAAGATATAATAAAAAGGCAAACAATAATTGTAGTAGCAAACCTGCATGCAACTGAGGTTAAAAAAAAAGAGGAAAAAAAAAAGAGAAAGGAAAAAAAAAAGAAAAAAAAAAAAAAAAAAGGGGAAAAAAAAAAAAAAAAAAAAAAAAAAACATCGAAAAATCATACATCTACTCTAAACCACCCCTTTCCATACCCCATCCATGTGTCGAAGCCCAAACGAGCAATTACAAGGGTCGTTAGCCTCTGCTCTTCAACCGCGTTGACGCTGCCATCCGATTAAGTCATCTTCACACAGACTCGTGCATCCGTGAACGTACGTAACCCACACCAAGCTGAGAAGCGAGCCTGGCTGGACTGGCTGGACAGTCGGAACAACAGAGTGAGAGGTCATTGGGGGTCAAGTTGGAAAGAATCGCCATGAAGATTTTCGTGTGCAGGATCTTCTATTTTCTTGCTGCGGTGTAATAAAAAAAGAAATCTATAATTGTGATGGTTGTGAATGTTTCTGAACAATGCTCTGTCCACCTGTAACACGCACACACACACACAAACGACCGTGCGTACACATATCTGGGAGATAATGACTTAATGTTTTATATGCATGAAGGAAAGGTATGAACATTATTTGGGAGATAATGACTTAATGTTTTATATGCATGAAGGAAATATTGTATATGCCGAACTGCAGATAAACCCCTCACGGGTCCGACAGAAAGCGCGCCAAGTTCGCTGCTACGGCAAGGCTGACTGGGACAGCCTTCGCTCTGCCACCCAAAAACTCACCACCTCCATCCTCGACGCCCACTCGGGACACCTGGACGACCCTGAAACCATCTGGTCAGACCTCAAAACAGGGCTGAATGAACAGATCGACCAGTTCATCCCCCTGAAGACACTGGGCCCCAAGAAAACCCCCCCCTGGATCAGCCACGAGACCCTAAAACAGATCAAGATACGTGATCGGATCCACAAACTAATGAAAAAGACAGGAAGAGCTGATCTCAAACCAGTATTCAAGACCCTAAAGAGCCAGATACAGCGCCAGCTGAGGAAAGAATACTGGCGCTACGTGGAAGGACTCATCACCGAGGACTGTGATGATAAACCACATCCCAACAAGAAATTCTGGACATTCATCAAGTCCAAGCAAAACGAATACTCTGGCATCTCTGCGCTCAAGGAGTCTGGGAAACTGATCACAGATGACAAAGAGAAAGCAGAGCTGCTAAACCGCCAGTTCGAATCTGCCTTCAGCACCAAAGAAGAACTCAACGTAGAAGACTTTGAGCTCCGCTGCCCCATGCCCCCTCTCAGCCCACAACAACCACCCCTCGAAGACATCACCATCACGGCCCCAGGCGTTGAAAAACTCCTACGTAACCTGAACCCCAACAAAGCTAGTGGGCCAGACCAACTCAGCCCCCGCGTCCTGAAAGAGGTAGCGACGGAGCTTGCACCGGCGCTAACACTATTGTTCCAGGCCTCTCTCAAATCGGGAGTGGTACCAGCAGACTGGAAGCTAGCCCATGTAACGCCAGTGTTCAAGAAAGGGGAGCGTTACAGGCCGGAGAACTATCGACCAATCTCCCTCACATCTATCCCCTGCAAGCTCCTAGAGCACATCATTGTGAGCGCCATCCTCACCTACTGCGAACAACACCAAATACTCTGCCCTGAACAACACGGCTTCCGACGGGGAAGATCATGCGAGACCCAGCTGCTAGGGCTTGTCGACGAGGCCTCGTTCGCGCTTGAGCAAGGGCACCAGGTGGACCTTCTAGTGCTGGATTTCTCCCGCGCGTTTGACAAGGTCAGCCACAGTCTACTCGTGCATAAACTCCGTCAGTACGGCATAGGTGGGAAAGTTAACGCCTGGGTCGAGGATTTCCTCACCAACAGGAAGCAGTCCGTCGTCGTCAACGGGGCCATCTCAGAGCTAGCTCCAGTGGAAAGTGGCGTTCCTCAAGGGTCCGTGCTCGGGCCGACGCTATTTCTGCTGTACATAAACGATCTCCCGTCAGACCTGACCTCGACTGCGCGACTTTTCGCCGACGACACAGCGTGCCACGCTGACGTCAAGACAGCAGCGGACCAAGAAAACCTCCAAACAGACCTCGACAGACTGGCGTCCTGGGAACAGAAGTGGAAGATGGCATTCCATCCTGCCAAATGCAACACCGTACACATGACCCGACGCCGTACCACCCTACCATACGAGTACCAGCTCCACGGCCAGAAACTCCAGGAGGAGACCCAGGCCAAGTACCTCGGCGTCACCCTGACCAAAGACCTGAAGTGGAACACCCACATCGCCAACATCACCACCAAGGCGAACAGAGCACTTGGCTTTGCTAGACGCAACATCAAGCTTAGCAACAAGAAGGTCAAGGCGGCTGCATACAAGGCACTAGTACGACCCATCCTAGAGTATGCCAGCCCAGTATGGGACCCACACACCGCTGAAGACAGTGCCTCTCTCGAAAAGGTCCAAAGAAGAGCAGCCAGATGGGTGTCGCATCGCTTCCGCCAGACCTCCAGCGTCAACAACATGCTCGAAGACCTTGAGTGGCCTACGCTTGAGAGCAGACGGAGGCGAGCGAGACTAACAACTTTCTACAAAGTCCACCACGACCTTGTCGCAGTGAAGAGCAACCACGCACCAAAGCCAAGCCCACCCAAGTGCACGACCAGGCAGACTCACGCTCTGTCCTACGAAATCCCCCACTCCAGGACAGCCTACAGGCAGAAAACATTCTTCCCACGCACCATTCCAGAGTGGAACCGCCTGCCTGTAGAAACTGCCACAGCGCCATCCCTGGCATCCTTTCAGGCCAGGCTGGCAACTCTCCACTGACCCATCATCCCCCCCCCCCCCCCCCTACCCCCAACCCCCCCCCCCCCCCCCCTGAACTTCACCCCTGACCAAGCAATAGACCGGAACCACCATCACCCAAGCGTAGCAGATTCATCACCATGCTGATGTTGGCTACCTATCCCTAAGAAGAAGAAGAAGAAAGGTATGAACCTTATTTGGGAGATAATGACTTAATGTTTTATATGCATGAAGGAAAGGTATGAACATTATTTGCAAGGGACTGTTTTAATTGTTGTTGTTTTTTTTCTTCTCATTTATAGATATCCTACAGAAAGTGACATTTAGTGTTTGCTGACGTTATACAATAATCAACAGTTAACTTTCTCTAACAACCGGCAGTGTTGTGTTTGTAACATGGCTTTGGTAATAATTGGTGATTTACAAAAAGCTGATATCACAAACCAGGTTCATGAATTGTAATTTCAATTTTGTCAATCATAATGCGTGCTTGATGCGTTGTTCTTCAACAAAGAAGTTTCAGTGGCATGGACAAGGGGGAAAGTTTCAGTGGCATGGACAAGGGGGAAAGTTTCAGTGGCATGGACAAGGGGGAATAATCCATCTCATCAAACATTTCAACTCTCTTGTGCTCATCACTTCTGAAAGATTTTCTCCTTTACATTCCATGAATGTCAACATGGCCTTATGGATTTATATTGACGCTTCACACACACACACACACACACACACACACACACAGTAGCTATCAGTCACATTAATCATGAAAATCTGGATACGGTCATGAGAAAAATAACTTTATTTTGTCTCCAGGCCACTACTAAGCTTAGCAGCAAATACAAATTACAACAGAGGTGGGAAAGACAATTTGTTCTCCGTGACTGGCACGTCATTAAAACAGAAAACTGCTGCTCCTCAGCAATTTCCTTTACGCATACAAGTATAACCGATATATAATATATTGATAAGACATTATACCTTGAGAACCGTTATATAGATAATGTTGTATCTACACAGCACAGCCAAAATAATGTACAGGTTTTGACTCTTGAACGATATTCACAAACACACACAAATCTTTGGGTGGGAACACAGGCCAACAATTCAGTGTTCAACTCCAACTGGCCGTGCAGTCTACTTTATACATGTATGGCTGCCCGCAGCTGTCCAAACTCAATGACTAATTTGACCGCTGACACAATCAAATGCTCCCACAGAAAGTGTCAGTTTCACTGAACTGTCCAAACTCGATGACTAATTTGACCACTGACACAATCAAATGCTCCCACAGAAAGTGTCAGTTTCACTGAACTAGCGCATTTAGTAGCCATATGGAGAAACCATATTAGGCTCAGATCAGCAGCTGAAAAAAAATCAAGATTATTCATTTGAGATAGAAATACATAGCGAGTGGGATATTCAAAGAAAGGAGAGTCAAAGGGTGTGTTGAGATAGAAATACATAGCCAGTGGGATATTCAAAGAAAGGAGAGTCAAAGGGTGGGTTGAGATAGAAATACATAGCCAGTGGGATATTCAAACAAAGGAGAGTCAAAGGGTGTGTTGAGATAGAAATATATAGCCAGTGGGATATTCAAACAAAGGAGAGTCAAAGGGTGGGTAGAGATAGAAATACATAGCCAGTGGGATATTCAAACAAAGGAGAGTCAAAGGGTGTGTTGAGATAGAAATATATAGCCAGTGGGATATTCAAACAAAGGAGAGTCAAAGGGTGTGTTGAGATAGAAATATATAGCCAGTGGGATATTCAAACAAAGGAGAGTCAAAGGGTGGGTTGAGACAGAAATACATAGCCAGTGGGATATTCAAAGAAAGGAGAGTCAAAGGGTGGGTAGAGATAGAAATACATAGCCAGTGGGATATTCAAACAAAGGAGAGTCAAAGGGTGGGTGGGGGAAGCTGAGAGCATTAGAAGAGAAAATAATGAAAGGGATTATTGTCACTTGCCCAAAAGAGAATAATCACAACTTAGGAATGAAACAAATTATGTCAAAAGTAAAAACATGTGAAGCTACCATTGGTATCTCAACAACAACCAGAGAGAAAGAAGAAAAACAAGTCGCGTAAGGCAAAATAACAACATTTAGTCAAGCTGTCGAACTCACAGAATGAAACTGAACGCACTACTTTTTTCACCAAGACCGCATACTCGTAGTTTCGTCAGTCCACCGCTCGTGGCAAAGGCAGTGAAATCGACAAGCCATGCAGAAAAGTGCGGTAGTGGTCGCGCTGAGCAGGATGACACGCTTTTCCGTATGTCTATTCTTTTTAGCTTACTGAGTTTGTTTTTAATCCAAACATATTTCTATATGTTTTTGGAATCAGGGACTGACAAGGAATAAGATGAAATTGTTTTTAAATTGATTTCGGAAAATTAATTTTAATCATAATTTTCATACTTTTAATTTTCAGAGCTTGTTTGTAATCCAAATATAACATATGTATATGTTTTTGGAATCAGAAAATGACGAAGAATAAGGTGAAATTATTTTTGGATCGTTAATAAAAAAATAATGTTAATTACAAGATTCCAATTTTTAATGACCAAACTCATTCATTAGTTTTTAAGCCACCAAGCTGAACTGCAATACCAAAGTCTGGTCTTCGTCAAAGATTGCTTTGCAAAATTTTCAATCAATTTGATTGAAAAATTAGGGTGTGACAGTGCCGCCTCAACATTTACAAAAAGCCCGTCATCAAAGGTATTTATCGAAAAAATGAAAAAAAACGTCCGGGGATATCATTCCCAGGAACTCTGTCAATTTCATAAAGATCGGTCCAGTAGTTTAGTCTGAATCGCTCTACACACACACGCACAGACAGACACAGACACAGACACAGACACAGAGACAGACACACACCATGACCCTCGTCTCGATTCCCCCTCTATGTTAAAACATTTAGTCAAAACTTGACTAAATGTAAAAAGACAATTGGGAGGAAAGAAAAAAGTGAACTCGATAAAACTATGCCCTAGATTTTACTGGTATAAATCTTGAACACAACCATAACTGAAGCCCAAGGGAGATGCCGTGCGGCCCTATGCTCCACAGGGAGTCTACAGGAATAAGTCAAGTAAGTCAAGGGAGATGCCGAGTAAATAAAACTTTAACCTGAATAGTATGAACCAAGCATTTGATAAAAAGTCGACCAAAAATAAGAACAGGGCCATGCACTCAAAATGTAAAAATTCACCCGTGTCACTATTATTTCATTCAATCAAACAACACATTAGTCCTCAATGAAAGTTTTGATACTCTGAATTCAAAACGAGGGTAGAGGAGGCTCATCATCCATGGAAGGAAACTCGTCTAGGAGAAGGAAAACTCCGAAATGAAACCCACGCAGTCCCTCGAAGACGGAACGGCACTGGCCTTTTTTAGGCGGGGAGCAGACCGGGTGCCTACGCTACCCTCGACAAATGGTTGTGTCATCAACGAATCAACGTGATGGTGTCGTCTTCATGGGTCGCAGCCAGGTGAAAGTTTTGATGATGCTCACATCCGCGACTGACCAAAAACTTCATTCCATTCTAATGAAATAAACCATTCCACTTCTAGAAGCTCTACAAAATATGACTCAACAGACATGCCATTCTTGCATGTACAACTAGTAAGACAAGGTCCTGTGTAAAGCTCAGGGTTTTCTTTCAACACTACAGAGCTTCCCATGGTGGTACCTCATCAAATAAATCACACCTTCAAGACGATTCTTATATTATATATAGATATATATAGTAAATTTGATATGAACATATTTCTTGATCTCTTCTGCTCCTTGCAAATTATTCTGTGTATGTAATGTAGTTTTGAACTAACTAGCGGTCTGAAATAGTGTGGAAATAAATAATTCAGTTGTCTCCAGAATAAAGCATTGTACAGGGGAAATCATACAAGAGAGCAGAAAAGTCTGAAAAAAAAGGCCATCGAAAAAAATGTGTAAGATGTAGAGATTGATGAGGTGATGTAGAAATGGTCTTGGACTGGTGTTAAGCTCCAGCATGGACATAAGCTGTTAAAGCTTGGCTTGAATAACTAATCAAACATAAGAACAAAGCATTATATAATCAATTCTTCCGTCAACTCATTAATACTTTTTCCTAAAAACTTGTTGTCTTGTGGATTGTAAACATACATGTATCAGATCCACTCAACATCTCATACTCAAGACACCAGTATATTCCACAGAACAATTAAGTATAAAAACAAAAATCTTCTTGACAAAACTGAGTCAGAAACATAAAGCAGAGACTCAGCTTCAAGCTACTTTGTTTTGCAAATAATAGGCTACACAGTAACAGTTTTACTCGCCACATTTTGTTTTCTTTCCACCTCCTACCACGACAGCTTTTACAACATCACACTACAATTACATTGTCGTTTCACACAAAAGCACCAACACACTGTCACACACTCAACAGGTCAAAACTTACAACTGCAGTAAGCAACATCAATCACACTGTACATCACACATCTCAAACTGTACTCTCAGTCAGAGGAATACAGACCAAAGTTACAAACTGGAAGCTGGAAAAGCGTTAGTCATGCACCACAGAGAGAAATTCAGCAGTTTGAACTAGAAGAGAGCAGCAAACAGTCAGAGAGGAGGACCGTGCACCATACACACAACTGTCTCTCAAACCTAACCAGATACACTCTTCAGCCTCGGATCTTGTTTCAATCCCATCAAAGAGCAGGAAACTGGTGCCAGAGATCTTGACAATGGCAGCCTCGGATCTTGTTTCAATCCCATCAAAGAGCAGGAAACTGGTGCCAGAGATCTTGACAATGGCAGCCTCGGATCTTGTTTCAATCCCATCAAAGAGCAGGAAACTGGTGCCAGAGATCTTGACAATGGCAGCGAAAGCATCTGGCCCAAGATGAAGATCCGCATAGGAAAAGGGCCGGTCAGTCAGGACACACACAGGACAACCCATTACCATTGACCACACGTCCTCGCTAGATACCATTTCAATTCTTCTTCTCTGCACACACACACAAAAGAACAGTGTGAATAAAGTTGCAGCACATACCTCCTTGGCAGATAGCATTTTATTTGTTCTTCTCAAAACACACACACAATCAGTTTGAATAAAGTTGCAGTAAACCAGCGCTAAACTGAGATAAACAACAAGAAAGCTATTGAGTTCAACTCAAAAGTACATGACCACCCCCCCCCCCCCCCCCTCCCGGTTTGTGTTTTCAAAATAAGCCTCTTATGTGCATAGGAAAGATTTATTAGACTTGCTAAGTTTATCCGAAAACACTGAATATATGTGACGGTAGCAAAATCTACCACTAGAAAGGGGTGAGATAAGGGTGGGGTGGAGAACATTATATCAATTCTACACCCCCCCCCCCAAATCGATTCCGTCCTCTAAGACAAATTAAACAGTGCAATTACAACTAACAAAGTCTCATTGTCATGCTTCAATAAAACTGGAACAACATGACAATACCAGATGAATGACCCAATGACACTCAATGAAAGTATACTGCACCTGTAATCTCCTGTCAGGACTTGCTTGTGGAAGCAGTAGCACTCTTTAATCTTTTGTCCTGTAAGTGGAACAGAATAAAGCATGATTCTTCAGGCCACAGTAGCACTCTATGATCTTTTGTCCTGTAAGTGGAACAGAATAAAGCATGGTTCTTCAGGCCACAGTAGCACTCTATGATCTTTTGTCCTGTAAGTGGAACAGAATAAAGCATGATTCTTCAGGCAACAGTAACACTATGATCTTTTGTCCTGTAAGTGGAACAGAATAAAGCATGATTCTTCAGGCCACAGTAGCACTCTATGATCTTTTGTCCTGTAAGTGGAACAGAATAAAGCGTGATTCTTCAGGCAACAGTAGCACTCTATGATCTTTTGTCCTGTAAGTGGAACAGAATAAAGCGTGATTCTTCAGGCAACAGTAGCACTCTATGATCTTTTGACCTGTAAGTGGAACAGAATAAAGCATGATTCTTCAGGCAACAGTAGCACTCTATGATCTTTTGTCCTGTAAGTGGAACAGAATAAAGCATGATTCTTCAGGCAACAGTAGCACTCTATGATCTTTTGTCCTGTAAGTGGAACAGAATAAAGCGTGATTCTTCAGGCCACAGTAACACTAAGGTCAAAGTTCGCACAACTTACTTCCCCCTCCACACTTTTCCAAGGACAATCTTTGTAAACAAACAAACGATTCCGAAATTTGAACTGCACAGTCTGGATGATGGTTGTCAGGGACGACCCATAAGGGCCATACGGAATCAAAGAAGGAATGTTACCGTGTTAATCCTTATTTGGATGGTGTGGGTCGTCTACAACCCATACTCTGCAAAGAGGCGGGAAAAAGTGAATCCCTATTTCGGATGGCGTGGGTCTTGTACAACCATCCTTTTTACGTTGCATACTTCTTTAAAAATTACGGGTCGTATATGACCCACGTCATCCGGACTGTGCAGTCCAAAGCGTGATCCGTTGAAGGTTAATCTGCATACACACACACACACACACACTCTCTCTTTAATTTTCATCCAAGTTAATAAACAGTTCTACAGATCAGTTATCTTTTAGGCATGGACAAAAAATCTACTTTGGTAATGTTTCTGAAGCCTACTTCAATTTTGAAGATCAAAGACAGACATATGCAGCCAGGGTTGACTACTCTAAGAGGTGGCAAAGACCGACATATGCAGCCAGGGTTGACTACTCTAAGAGGTGGCAAAGACAGACATATGCAGCCAGGGTTGACTACTCTAAGAGGTGGCAAAGACAGACATATGCAGCCAGGGTTGACTACTCTAAGAGGTGGCAAAGACAGACATATGCAGCCAGGGTTGACTACTCTAAGAGGTGGCAAAGAAAGGGGGTGGGGGCAGGAGGCTTGAGAGAGAGATTAAAACAATTGGCAACAGTGACTTTACCTTGTGTTTTGGGCAGAGAGATTTAAAACAATTGGCAACAGTGACTTTACCTTGTGGTTTGGGCAGAGAGATTTAAAACAATTGGCAACAGTGACTTTACCTTGTGTTTTGGGCAGAGAGATTTAAAACAATTGGCAACAGTGACTTTACCTTGTGTTTTGGGCAGAGAGATTTAAAACAATTGGCAACAGTGACTTTACCTTGTGTTTTGGGCAGAGAGATTTAAAACAATTGGCAACAGTGACTTTACCTTGTGTTTTGGGCAGAGAGATTTAAAACAATTGGCAACAGTGACTTTACCTTGTGTTTTGGGCAGAGAGATTTAAAACAATTGGCAACAGTGACTTTACCTTGTGTTTTGGGCAGAGAGATTTAAAACAATTGGCAACAGTGACTTTACCTTGTGGTTTGGGCAGAGAGATTTAAAACAATTGGCAACAGTGACTTTACCTTGTGTTTTGGGCAGAGAGATTTAAAACAATTGGCAACAGTGACTTTACCTTGTGTTTTGGGCAGAGAGATTTAAAACAATTGGCAACAGTGACTTTACCTTGTGTTTTGGGCAGAGAGATTTAAAACAATTGGCAACAGTGACTTTACCTTGTGTTTTGGGCAGAGAGATTTAAAACAATTGGCAACAGTGACTTTACCTTGTGTTTTGGGCAGAGAGATTTAAAACAATTGGCAACAGTGACTTTACCTTGTGTTTTGGGCAGAGAGATTTAAAACAACTGGCAACAGTGACTTTACCTTGTGTTTTGGGCAGAGAGATTTAAAACAATTGGCAACAGTGACTTTACCTTGTGTTTTGGGCAGAGAGATTTAAAACAATTGGCAACAGTGACTTTACCTTGTGTTTTGGGCAGAGAGATTTAAAACAATTGGCAACAGTGACTTTACCTTGTGTTTTGGGCAGAGAGATTTAAAACAATTGGCAACAGTGACTTTACCTTGTGTTTTGGGCAGAGAGATTTAAAACAATTGGCAACAGTGACTTTACCTTGTGTTTTGGGCAGAGAGATTTAAAACAATTGGCAACAGTGACTTTACCTTGTGTTTTGGGCAGAGAGATTTAAAACAATTGGCAACAGTGACTTTACCTTGTGTTTTGGGCAGAGAGATTTAAAACAATTGGCAACAGTGACTTTACCTTGTGTTTTGGGCAGAGCATGGAAAAGTTCTCCACATCTAGGAAACACACTGCAAGCAAAGGAAAACAACATTACTGTTTATTTTTATATTTAGTCAAGTTTTGACTAAATATTTTAACGTAGAGGGGGGAATCGAGACGAGGGTCGTGGTGTATGTGTGTGTGTGTGTGTGTGTGTGTATGTGTGTGTGTGTGTGTGTGTGTGTGTGTGTCTGTCTGTGTGTGTGTGTGTGTGTGTAGAGCGATTCAGACTAAACTACTGGACCGATCTTTATGAAATTTGACATGAGAGTTCCTGGGTATGAAATCCCCATACGTTTTTTTCATTTTTTCAATAAATGTCTTTGATGACGTCATATCCGGCTTTTCGTGAAAGTTGAGGCGGCACTGTCACGCTCTCATTTTTCAACCAAATTGGTTGAAATTTTGGTCAAGTAATCTTCGACGAAGGCCGGGGTTTGGTATTGCATTTCAGCTTGGTGGCTTAAAAACTAATGAGTGAGTTTGGTCATTAAAAATCTGAAAATTGTAAAAAAAATATTTTTTTTATAAAACGATCCAAATTTACGTACATCTTATTCTTTATAATTTTCTGATTCCAAAAACATATAAATATGTTATATTTGGATTAAAAACAAGCTCTGAAAATTAAAAATATAAAAATTATTATCAAAATTAAGTTGTCCAAATCAATTTAAAAACACCTTCATCTTATTCCTTGTCGGTTCCTGATTCCAAAAACATATAGATATGATATGTTTCGATTAGAAACACGCTCAGAAAGTTAAAACGAAGAGAGGTACAGAAAAGCGTGCTATCCTTCTCAGCGCAAGTACTACCCCGCTCTTCTTGTCAATTTCGCTGCCTTTGCCGTGCGCGGTGGACTGACGATGCTACGAGTATACGGTCTTGCTGCGTTGCATTGCGTTCAGTTTCATTCTGTGAGTTCGACAGCTACTTGACTAAATGTTGTATTTTCGCCTTACGCGACTTGTTTTTTAATGTGGCTGAGATATGCGCACAGCATTTTTCCTTGTTTTTATAAGGACAGTAACATTTTGAGTCTTGAGTCTTGAGCAAGACCCTCCTCAATCGAGTCAATGAAATGCTTTTCAATTTTCATTTCTTAAAAATTGCCTGTGCCTAATCTGACAATGTTTTCCACTCCCATACTCTCCAGCAAATACATACTGAAGCGGAAAGATCTCGTTGAACTTTGAACCATAACAAACATTGTTCATCATTAACTGTAGTGTAAGCCTATTCAAAATATTCTCTTCCATCAGCAACCGTCAATTGTTTGTAGTTGTCGTTGTACCTACGTTTGTCCACAGCACACATGAAGTGGAAGTTGTGGTTGCAGCCCTTGTGAAGACATCCAATCATTGCACCCTTCTCCTTGCAGCAGGCACACACCTGCACAAACCATTTCACACGTCCTCACTTTTTCTCCAGCCAAGTGTGTGTCCCTGGAACACTTTTAGCAGTGACTCTGAATGTTGTCCTGTTTTCAAATCATCTATAATCTATGTGAGTATGTTACTTGTCAGAGGTGATGAAGGGATAATGGCCACCAGACAGTGAATAATGCAAAGAAGGCCCATCTCAAGACACCCGTTACGTTACTAAAGTCACTCGTGCTAGACCACCATGCATCTGTGCCTTCAAGGTCAAATACCAAAGTTTACAGAATACAACTTACAAGTGACACAACAATACACAGAATGAAACTAAGTTCCTCGAGTCTGGTCCTTTAATACCAACATAAATTGCAAATACCCAACTAAGATCCTCACTAAGACTAAGAGAGACAAATCCAGTACGAGTGCCGGCTTACAGACTCCAAATAATCTAAATCATGATTGTAAACTCTTCATACCAAAGCGAGCATCCAGACATGAAATGATGTATGCTAAGAAACAAGGGTACTGACTGTTGTCGTAGCCGCCCTCAGAGCCTCCTCCAGACCGTACAAGCCAGAATCCACCAGGTAGACTCCACTGGACCACATGGCGCAGTCCTCGTGCACCCACACCTCCTGCGGAATGGACACCGACTCGTCCACGCTGCTGGTGCGACGGTAGCCAAGCGACTTGCGCCTCGTCTGATGTGCGTTCTGCGCCTCGCCGGAGCTGCCCACTTCTTGTTTGACGTCTTTTTTGCTACCATCAGATTTGCTGTTGGTAGGAAGATGAGACTCGAGGTAGTAGGGACCGAAAAGATCTCCCAGAAACCTGTAACTGCTTCGCTTTCCACACAGTCCGCACACCCAAGGAGATTCAGTGGTCTTTGTTGACGGTAGCATCACAGTTTTGTCGGAGGAAAAGTTTGTTATCTGCACAGTGATTGTAGGTGCAGCAGTGTCTGAGGAGCTCTTATTGTTCACAGACTTCAGGTCTTTGGTGTCAGCTGGTGGGTGGTTAAACACAGAAACTTTACCCGGCAACTCACGTTTTCCCTGCACACGGACAAAGGGAGAAAACGGCCCACCTGACTGTGAGTTCTCTCCCTTCTTTTTGCTGTTTAGGTGGTTTAGGGTTTTGCTGAGCCTCATGTCTTTGAAGGAGTCATCTGCAGTGTCTGGCTTGCTGAAAGACATTTTCTTCTTCTTCTTCTTTTTATCCTTGGTGCCTTTTTTTTCCTTTTTAAAGTATTGAACAGCATCACCCTCTTCCGACTTGCGTGGTCTGCCCCTCTTCTTTGGTGTGCTGCCGTCCGACCTGGCTGGAGAGACCGTCCTGGACTGGCCAGGTTTTTCTTGCGGTGCCGAGATGCTTTGGGTGGGAATGGAGAAACAATCTAACTTGAAATCAATCATTTCTTCAGTGTTTGTTTCAGTACTGGTAAGATGCTTTTCAATTTCATTTTTCACACTTGCAGAGCAGTCCACTCTGGCCGAGCTATCTTCTTCCCTGCTCGAGCGTCGCTGTACTAGAATCAGTGGTTCGTCGTCAGAGTCTGAAGCAACCTTGATGGTCATTGAAGATATCTTGTCGCTAGTTCGTCTTGACACAAACTTACCCTTTTCTCCTCTCACATTGTGGTACTGACTAGAGTTTTGACGAGAATGTTTTGGACTAACTATTGTGGGCTTTTGGTCACCCGTGGCTGTCCCCTGTTCCACCTTATTGTTCTGCCCCGCTGGTTTGGTCAGTACAACAACAGGACTCTTCTTACACTTTGGTTCATCGAGCTTTTGATTTTCACTCTTCAGACTTTTGTTCTGTGTCTTTTTGTCTTTGCAGGTAGTGTTGGCTTCATCGCTGCTGCTGATCACTTCAACCTCTGAAAAACTGTCCTTTGTGTCAATCTCATCGCACTCCATTGACAGCGACATGGTCTCGCTTTGTTTACTGGAAGCGCCCGAGCTTCTTCTCGCTCTCTTAGCAGGGGTCATGTATGCATCGTCCACCTTTCTCTTAGCAGGGGTCATGTATGCATCGTCCACCTTTCTCTTAGCAGGGGTCATGTATGCATCGTCCACCTTTCTCTTAGCAGGGGTCATGTATGCATCGTCCACCTTTCGTTTTGGGGCTCTGCCTGTGGAACTACGAGTCACAGCACGGGCCGATGGGGTAGGGGTAGATTTGGTAGAATTTGAGGTCTTGGAGCCTTTGTTGTTGAGATCTTCACCTTTGACACAGAGATCTTCACCTTTGTCACAGTTATCCTCCACGCAATTCCCATCCGCCTCATCCACACCATTTCGGGACAGACGTTTCTCCTCATCAGGTTTCCAGGCATCATCCTCTAGCGTTTCACATGGGGGAGGACTGTCACATCCAAAGTCCAAGCCACTGGCAAAGCGGTCGTCTTCATTATCACTGGCTGGATGGCTGGTGCCTCCGGTGCTACAGACAGGCTTACAATCAGTGGTTCCAGAAACTTTCTTCAATCCTCCACCTTCCCCATTAACTTCTGTTTCACTGTCACTACTTCCAAGGCCCGCATTACATGAGGTAAGCAACACTCCATCTCCAGTACCGTTGACAGCAGTGACCATGTTTCCACCACGTGCAAAAGCAGACGCTCTAGACTTCCGTTTCTTCACTAGTTTCGTCTCTGTCGAACTCCCTGCAAAATGCATACCAGCCTGGGTGGTTTCCTGTTTATCTGCTGTTTTGACGTGAACATGATTTTTGTTACCGTTGTTGTTCTTTTTCTCGCCAGCATCACAGTGATCAGTTCCATTCACATGTGTTTCCCCATTTCCATTTACAAGCTTAGCGCTGCCAGTAAAGTTGAGAGTTTCCCAGACATGCATTGAGTTTTCTGCAGAATCTCTTTCAGAGTCACTTTCACATATGCTGTTTACTACCTTACTTGCACTGGAACTGCCAGCTTGCTTAGTGCTGGAACTGCCAGCTTGCTTAGTGCTGGAGGTTTGCGACAGTCTCTCACTGCTACGTTTCTTTGGTGGGGACGGTTTGGGAGCAGTTTTCGTTGTATCTTTAGGGTTCCCAGGTGAACACTTCTCTGGTTTTTCTTCAGTAACACTCGCACTCTCATCTGTTTTGACAGGCGTGACAGTGGCTGGGTTATCTGACACAGAGTCAACAAGGCCTGGCAACACCGTCGTCTCATCTTTTGATGATGGTGACGTCGGAACCCCATTGCAAAGTACAAGGTAAGACTTGTCTGGTGTAGTACTGCAGTCTGCGAGTTGGCCCTCTTCTTCACGGCTGCCAGCAGCTGTGAATTCTGGCATGTCAGTTTCTGCTTTTGAAACTGGGGAATGACTGCCTTTCTTGGGTAAAACACTTTGACTTTCAGCACTAGTAATGCCTGGAACACCCTTATCGACTTTGCAAGGACCTTGCTGGGAAGGAGTCAGAGGAGCTGTTTCATCCCATTTACCAGAAACAGACGACTGCAGCCCTTGAGGACTTGGGCATACAGAAGACCCTGCACTAGGCTCTGCAATAACAGCATTCGTTGCAGTGCTGGGTACCATGGAAACTTTGTTAATGTTACTATCAACTGCAGAAGATGACACAGCAGAACTTTGTGAACACCTGGCTGTGTTATCTGCATTAGCACTGTCGGTGGACATGTTGTGGTGCCAAGTACTGGACATACTGGTTTCCTGAGAAGCGGGAGGGCTAGAACTGATGACGACCCCGGCAGAACAATCCACAGCCTCCCAAGACTGCTCTGCTGGGCCTTCAAAGTTTTTTGAACCCTCATCGTTATTCTGCAGGCACCCGTCACTGACCACACTCTTGGGGTCCACCACTTGGGTCTCGGGCAACATAACCAGTTTCTGCAGGGACTGCAGAGGGTTCGAACCCTGAGGGCGGGGAGCCTGGCCAACCTGCCCGCCCGGCCCCTGCCCGCCCGGCCCCTGCCCCGAGTCCATCAACATATCCATCTTGTAGGGGCTGTGGCTGGGGCCGGAGTAGACGTGCGGCCGCGGCGGGCTGCTGATGTGATGAGCCATGCCTGCCGAGGTGTAGGGAGAGCTGCTGTGGCTGGCCGGGGAATGCATGGAGGAGGGTGAGCAGTGCTGAGTGAGGGATGAGTCAGACGGAGCAAACGGCTTCTGTGGCGGAGAGCTGATGGCCTGACCGGGGTAGCCTGACGGCATGTGAGCCGGAGAGCGCATGGGGACGGAGCAAGGAGAACGCATGCTGACCAGGCCGGGAGAGGAGGGGATGGGGGAACACACGGTGGCTGAGCAGGGACTGTGCATGGCGCTGGGACTGGACAGACCCTGGTGTGCGGCCACAGGGCTGGCCATCATGGGAGACGAGCGGGGAGGCATCTGACTGTGAGGAGACGACCCTGAATACATGACAGCCCCCACCTGGCCCATCCCTGAAGCCAGAGCCATCTGCAACTGTGGCTGGCAATTTTGGCTCTGCATCTGCCCCCCGCACATTGCCTGCTGTCCACCAACACCCTGAGGGTTGGACATGATCTGCTGTTGACCCATGCCCCCAACTTGCTGCTGACCTCCACCTTTCTCTGGGTAGAAGTTCTGTGGTGAGCGTGGAATTTGGTACGGGGCGTGTCTGTTCTTCAAAGGCACCTGAACCTGAAATGAAAACTAAACCATGCATATATAGCAAAGGACAAGTCAAGTCAAACAGTTTATTTACCAAATGCAAAGCACAGGATTTTGTTATGGTGTATGCATCCAAACTTCACACTCCTTCCACACGCATATTATATCATAATAAATATGTACAGATAAAGTGTTCAATTTCACTGGGCCTATTTACATGTGTACACCAACCAGACAGTTCAAAACGGTCAACCAGCCTACGCTGATTATATGAATACATCCAGAAAGTACTTTACATTTTTTTTTATACACTTCTCAGAAATGTAAGACTTCCTCTCCTTAACCCAATGCCCCCTGAACCGCCCGGCATGGCCCGCCGGAAGTGCCCTATGAAATCCCTGAAACGCCCGGCATGGCCCGCTAAACACTAGGTCACCTACTTTCACTTTCGCTTTGAGCCTTACCCATAAGGCCTTGCGACCGGATGTGATTAATGCACTTCCTTCCGGCTGCTTCATTCTAGCGTTTGCAGAGTTTGAATCGATGCGATAGTGTGTTAGCTGTGAATTTTCAAAGTTTGAGATTTTTTTCCTGACAAAATGGCGTTGAACGAAGGTTTGGAAGTATGGTGTTCGATCATGGGGAACTCGGATGACGATTCTGACACGCCTTTCGAAGGTTTTCTACTTGAAGAGGTGAAAGGGGATGAGTCTGACATCGATCTGGATGTTGTTATTCGACAACAGGACTTTCGGGAGGATTTTTCTGGGAGTTTTCAACATATATTGGTGTAAATGAGGACTGAAGGCTGACATGTTGGACGTTTTTGAAGAACACTTGCTGGATTTTTTTTTTAAAACAACATTTATTACATTGGAAGTGGACAGAACATACTTGCATATGAAACTATAGTGTATTCTCGAGTTATTCTGCCATCTTCTATATAAATGTGAGTATTCTATGATTTTATATGAATTGTTTTGTTTTGTATGTGTGCATGTTGTGCGGAGTAGTTTCCCTTTGCTCAGGATTAAGAAAGCTGCCTGCCATTTTTTTGTCAGGGGGCATTGGGTTAAGATATTACTTCTTCAGATTTACAGGTGACACTGTCTGCAAGTGCAAAATGACCCAATTTTAAGACCCCTCTTTTGTCACAAGCTACAGTTTTCACATGTTAAAAGACCCTAATAAAATAAAGGAATCATTAAGCACAAGAAAGAGAGAGAGAGAGAGAGAGAGAGAGAGAGAGAGAGAGAGAGAGAGAGAGAGAGAGAGAGAGAGAGAGAGAGAGAGAGAGAGAGAGGAGGAGGTGGGGTGGGGGGGGGAAGAGAGTAGAGACTGAAAAGGAATAACATCAGTGAGCACTTACAGTATGGTGGCTGGGGTAAGCGTTGGCCATCTGCAGAATGTTGTCAGCCACCTGCTGGGGATTCTGCTGGCCAGTGGTGTTACGCATATGGTGGTGGGGCGGCGGCACCATCTTGGACGTGGAGTTGCTCTGTCCCCCTTGACTGGCCCCTGCACTGTAGTACTGGCTGTTGCCCGTCACATTCTGCACACTGCTGCCTGCTTGCACGGGATAGGCCTGACTGGTGTACTGAGTCCCTGAGCCGCCACCACCACTACCCCCACCACTGCTGCTGTAGTACTGTTGTTGTTGCTGTTGTTGCTGCTGCTGTTGTTGTTGCTGTGCCAAATAAGCTTGCTGGGTCTGCTGCTGGTACATGGCAGTGTGAGCAGCAGACAGCTGGCCCTGCCCCGCCATCATCATGTGTGACTGGCTGGTGTCGTAACCCGGCACTGGGTAACCTCCTCCGCCTGCTCCGCCCATGGGGTTCATCATTGCCTGCAACCAAGCTCTCTGTCATTCATTTTAAGACACAAAGCAACAAAATCTAGGACATTTCTTCTCCAAGCAGTCACTTTAAATTCATTTCTCGTGCCTGAATGAGTGAATTAGTGAAAAACCTTGAAAATTCATGACAAAAAGTAAAATTATCTTTTCCAAGTGACTGGACAATACAAGATTACAACCAGTCTGTTCTGTTGTTAAAATAGGTACAGAAATAAATGTTCAACAAGTTCATACCCACAAAAGGCAACTTTGCTTGGGTATGACCATACACATACCATATTGGCATTTTCGTAAGTGCCCTGGTGATAGCCCATGCCCTGCATATTGCTCCCTCCTTGGGCATAGCCACTGTAGTCATCTGGGTATGGATTCATGCCTTGGAAAGAAACAAACAAAATGTTAAAATGTACAGAAGCAATGTCAAGACTATCTGAAGGATAATCATGAATGCGTCAATTCAACACAATCATCTTGCCAGAAAATGAACTATACTTTGGTTGTTGTTTAGATGTATTGTAACTCCTAGACGGGTGGAATGGCGTAGTGGATAAGGAATCGGCCTCCTAATCGGAAGGTTTTGAGTTCAAATCGCGGCCGCCTGGTCGGTTAAGGGTGGAGATTTTTCTTATCTCCTAGGTCATATCTCCTAGGTCAACTTATGTGCAGACCTGATAGTGCCTTATGCCCCTTCGTGTGTACACGCAAGCACAAGACCAAGTGCGCACGGAAAAGAACCTGTGATCCACATCAGAGTTCGGTGGGATAGAAACACAATAATACCGAGCATGTCTCCCCCGAGAGCAGCGTATGGCTGCCTGAATGGCAGGGTAAAAGCGGTCATACACGTAAAAACCCACTCCTGCTGCAAAAACATGAGTGAACGTGGGAGTTTTAGCGGATGAACGGAGAAGAAGAAGAAACTACTTAAATCGAAGCTTACAACAAAATATGCCTCAACATGATATGCGACCAGGGAAAAGAAATACCTCTGTAATTTGCATTCATTGCTACCGTCTTCAGCGCCCACACTGCTGGATTCAGAGAGGGGTTGTGTTTGTGGAAGTGATGCAAGCTGGAATCACCTCTTTTCTGGATGTGCCCTGAGAAGTAACAGGTACAAGAAACAGCACTTTAATTTTTTAAGGAAAACGCAACATTGGACAATTACACTGCAGTCATTTTTCTTCAGACAAAACTTCTGATTACTTCCAGTTCCACATCAATTTCTTATACAAAATGTTATTGCTGGGTACAACTGCTGATATTGTTGATCACTGATATGAACTTAGTAAAGATTGTCAGTCACACTGTGTGACAGCCGTAAAAGAGTCAAGATTTCAGAAGGACCTTCATGTCAAAATTCTGCAGATCAAATGGCTCACATCTAAAAAAAAAAAAAAACATTTTCAATTTCACTTTGAACAATTCACAAGCTCAGATTTTGAATGTTACTAGGAAGTCAATAACACTAACAGTAAAACACTAACAAATTTATGTCAAACTCAAAATTTGTGGTTCTCCTTTCAGTTCAGGTTGCAGCGGAAAGCTAGATGGTCTGTAAGTTGTAAGCGTAACTATTAGAACTGAATAACAGAGCTTCATTTGGATTCTGCCGTTCAAAAGCAATTAACGCAAGTAAATGAAGAAACACACTGGCATTAATGGCAAGCTACAGATCTATAAAAGCAAAGTGATTCTATGAGATATTAAACACTGTACACCTTCAAAATGTACAATTCTGAGCACAAATTTAAAACGTAAAAGAGACAGTGACAAAAGGGAAAAGGTCAGGAGTCATGTCTACTGTCCCGAATGACACACGATTGCTGACATTTCACCATTGCCAAAAGAATAAACATATAAGAAATAGGTAGAACATGAATGTGAAAACTGACTTTGATTGTTGATCAGTATGTTCTATACCACTAACAAATAATCTACTTACGAATAGCTGTTTGGCAAATGTATGTTGCATGGGACACACTGACATGAAAGTGGAAGATGTTTTCCCTCTAGAGAAACTACATATCAAGTTACAATTTTTGTGCTCTTCCATTCCAGTTGGCAATCAATTGTTAACGCATGTTATTAGAAAAAATAGAACGAAAACAGATTAGATAGAATGAAAAATGTACTGGTGATGTCATTTGGGACATACTGACATGAAAACGTCACCTTTTGTCATTGTCTCAAAAGTCTTTAACATAAAATTACATAACAAGGGTTACTCAATTTTAGTGAGCAAAGGTACAGCAACAAGTTTCAAGAAGGGATAAAAACTCGTGTTGCCATTCAATGATTCATAAGCATTAGGAAGAGTACAAAGGAAGCTGTTAATGCCCAGTTGTATGCAATGGCAAGGGATGAAACCACATTGAACAAAAGAAAAAATATATATAATATAATATATTATTATGTGTGCTGCAGAATGAACAGGCATAAACTTGAGAAGTATGTACTGGCAGAATATTGATAGGTCTACCCAATGTCAAGACCAGAAGGGAAAAAATCACACAAGTTTAGCAGTACTGTCATTGTCTGTGCCCATATTCTGTTTTATTGAAGTAATTAACGAAGTTCCAACTTCAAAGAAGTTGTAAATCACTAAATGCAATGCCTTAAAAAACTTGACTAAATGTAAAAACACCTACAAATTCAATACTGGAATAATGCCAGAGGCCTTTAAAGAGCAGGAGCCTCTGTTTGACCCTGCTAAAATAGCAGGAGCCTCTGTTTGACACTGCTGAAAGAGCAGGAGCCTCTGTTTGACCCTGCTAAAAGAGCAGGAGCCTCTGTTTGACCCTGCTAAAAGAGCAGGAGCCTCTGTTTGACCCTGCTAAAAGAGCAGGAGCCTCTGTTTGACCCTGCTAAAAGAGCAGGAGCCTCTGTTTGACCCTGCTAAAAGAGCAGGAGCCTCTGTTTGACCCTGCTAAAAGAGCAGGAGCCTCTGTTTGACCCTGCTAAAAGAGCAGGAGCCTCTGTTTGACCCTGCTAAAAGAGCAGGAGCCTCTGTTTGACCCTGCTAAAAGAGCAGGAGCCTCTGTTTGACCCTGCTGAAAGAGCAGGAGCCTCTGTTTGACCCTGCTGACATGTACCTAAAATTAGTTGACTTCTTACAACTTACTGGAAAGCATCCTCTACTCAAGACAAAATGAAAATGTCCAAGAAAAAATATGGATTGTCTTCTGGCACTCATCTCAAAATACTCAGTGACCAAACTTTCTGAAGACTTTCAATTTCATACAGAATGAGTTGGTTTTCAAGCAATAGCATTATGAGTATCAGCTTCACTTCCCATTCTACAAACAAACTGTACACACAACTACAAGTACTCACTATCACTAGTATCAGTATTAATCCTGAGATCTTTCTTTCTTTCTTTGTTTGGTGTTTAACGTCGTTTTCAACCACGAAGGTTATATCGCGACAGGGAAAGGGGGGAGATGGGATAGAGCCACTTGTCAATTGTTTCTTGTTCACAAAAGCACTAATCAAAAATTTGCTCCAGGGGCTTGCAACGTAGTACAATATATTACCTTTCTGGGAGAATGCAAGTTTCCAGTACAAAGGACTTAACATTTCTTACATACATACTGCTTGACTAAAATCTTTCCAAAAATTGACTATATAGTATATTCTACACAAGAAACACTTAACAAGGGTAAAAGGAGAAACAGAATCTGATAGTCGCCTCTTACGACATGCTGGGGAGCATCGGGTAAATTCTTCCCCCTAACCCGCGGGGGGTAATCCTGAGATCGAGCGCTCTGCAAAGTGAACCAATCAACCTGTCCCTTGTTTCTTTAAGGCAAGAATTGGTGAGTGGGGCGAGGAAGTACCGTTTCTTGGGCAAATCTCGCCGCGAGGGACGCTAGGATTTGGCAAGCGAAGGCGAGGATGCCTTGGGGTTGCTCGCTGCGCGAGAAAAAAGGGCAGCCGCTCAGCTGCCAATCCGATTGGCTGTCCATGGATATTTACCCACCAGTGTAGATGACCTTCTCAGTATGACTATGAACCAATGTTGTTTAATTCTTGCATAGCAGCCCGTTGTTTCTTAACCCTTAGGCTGGTTGTCGCGACATATGTCGCGCTACTTTACATATACTGTCACCTGGTTGTCACGACATATGTCGCGCTACTGGCTCAGTCTGTTTGGTCGGTTCCGATTACCTCCGATGGATGCGAAAACCTATATGACCGTTTTTCTTTATTTTTCTCTCTGTTAATTCACCAGTGGCTATGTAACATGTGTTACAGAATTGCACCAGTGTAAGGGTTTTAACGTGGACGCCCTTGAAAGACGCTTTCTTTGCTTGGGAAACCACTGGCTCTGTGCAAGTGCTTTCAAAATGGCGGACGAAATGTCGTAGAATACGATAGGTATACTTATACTTATAGGTATTATTTTCAGTCAAAGTTTACTTCAAAATGATCTAGAGTTGAAATACTTTTTCATCATCCCTAAATTGGTGCAATTCAAGCGCTAGAACCGCCTTATAAAGAAAGTTTCGTCATCGAAAAGAAACCCAAACACTACGGCCGCCATTTGTTGTTTTCCCGTTCACTAGTTCATAGAGCCGGTGCAGGGCACGAGGGTAAAATGTTCTGGAGCGTCTTCGCTGCCAAACGGCCTGTTGGCAATCAAATTGTTTAATAAACACTCTTGCCTCCTAGCTCTGCGAGCGGCTAGCCGCGAGTAAGTCTCGCCTGAAAGAAACACGTGTCAGAACAGATGTGCAGACTATACACAACTGAAAGACCTAAATTATGACATGCAATGCCTCCTTTCAGCTTTATATTCTACCTAAAGCTATAAATGTATATTACATGTGATCTACTGTTCACAAGTTAAGGCCTGAAATTAAGTTAAACTTTTTTTTTATACCTATACTAGTATCCAGGTTTCCCAATTGCTTAGTTTCCGGCCGATTTATGTGGAGCACGTGATGCGCACAAAAAATATTGGCGGTCTAGAAGTGTCGTCTGCGCAATGATCGCGGCGGCTTTCTTGACCGCCAAGGACGACCGCGCACGTTGTGAGACGTCATTCGTTAGACCTCAATACAGTTAGTAATTGATTCGCAGTGGCTACACTTACGCCGCCCGTAACTTTTCCCTTCTTTGCTTTGATTACGCCACAAAGCATTTCCCCGCCAGGGCCGCGCTCTACTTCCGGTTTGGGCGGCCATTTTAAAGCGTGGGTCGAGTGAGGACAGACATGTTCAACAGTTCATTAGTAGGGGTTGTGCGTTTCTACCCGTATGCAGGCCAGTTTACTTAAGTCATGGATAGCGGACTTCACAGCGAAGCAGTTTTGACAGTAGGAAGTACGTTTGAGTCCTTCGACAGGTTGCAAAAAGTTATCTCGGACTTTGAAACGAACGTGTTCGTCCAGCTCTACGTTCGGTCGTCGCGAACCCTGCAGGTGCAGCGACTACCAAACACAAAATGAAACATCTTCGCAAAAAAACAAGCTAGTTATCAGCATGAAACAAAAAGTGGTCCATATTAGGAGCCCTTCCCCTATAATCCCACCCCCCCACCTCCATGCACCAATTTTGCCCAAAAGTTAGGGGTGGGCGTTTACTAGGTACTATACCCTTTGCAGGAGCAGTTCCTTTGCTAGAATACAGATCTCTTTATCACTTGGCATGGAAGTGTTCAAAGGATGCATTATTGCACAAATCGTTACACAAAATAATGATAACGTGCAGGTGAGTGGCCTACCCTTCAAAATGGTCACGGGTTACAGTAGGCTACGACAGTAAAATGGCGTCATGTCGTAACTAGAGAATGTCCGGGTAGGATCACGCCGCGCCGTAATCAAAGTCTGGCCGAGTGACTCTACAACTAGTGGAAAAGGTGTAACCGAAGCCTGCAGTGAGCGGGTTACGACAGTAAAATGACGTCATGCCGTAACTATAGAATTTCTGAGTCGAATTACGACTTGAAAAAGGCGTAACAGTAGCCCCTACCTAATTGATTTGAACAACTCAACAAGAGCCAACATTATGACAAGGTTAAGCTGCAGGATCAAAATTGTAATAAATAAGAAGGTAATGGAACAAGTGTGTATAATCACTGGTGGCCTATGCCCAAGTATAAAGATCATCACACCAAGTGATATGCTGGCCCACTGGACTATTAAAGTATTTGATTTTGAATCTTTTTTGATCATTGTATTGTAATTCGTAAACAAAAATGCATTTAATTACAAAAGCACGTGCTGCACTCCACATCTGGAAATCAAGCCATGTCAGAGTGTTTGTAGCAATTTTTCTCATGAATACAATCAACGATGAAGCTCTAGCCAGCAATGCGACTATTGGAAGCACCAGGGACACACGCGTTATGACGAAAATAAAGCTGCGCATCAGTGATCATGCGGTTTTAAGTTTCTCACCGAACATCGTCTGCCTCAAGTTGTTCACATTTTCTAATATCTTTTCACAGTGATTTCTTGGGACACCCATAGCCAACAGGTTTGGCAGTTGAAGCTGGCATACCTACAAGAAATTAAAGAGAGATCAGTGAAACAGAAAGGGAGTAGTTTATTTGTAACTAAAACTGTAACAACAAATAGAAAGCGGTGGCCATATTGGAAAACCGCGCACAACGATACTTACCGATTGCAACGTTGTGTAACCATAAGCTTCAAATATACCGGCGTATTGTGCACATAGAAAGGTTTGCAGCCATCGCTCCACTGAATCTGACATCATACAAGCACATGCTAAGACTGAATGATCTCATTAGATCTGCAAATAAACGAATGCATCATGCAGCGTTTAGCATAATGGCCGCTAGTCACGTGATTGGTGAGAGGCGAGGTCAGTGACTCTCCATTGTTTACAGGTTTATGTTTCTGCGGTGTCGTCGTCTGCGTGCGTTTTAAATTGTCTGTTCCGGCGATAAGAGTAGAGATGCTTCCTATGATATGGCATGTACGAACTGAATGTACCATCTAGAAATGTAAGCGATGGGTATTGCTTATTTGGCATGCGACAGTACACACACTATTAGTCTCCCTTTGATCGCGCAGTAGTAGGAGTTACGTCCCTTATAATGTTTTTCCATTTCTCACTGATCTAAAAATAGATGCAACTTTATGCGCAGTAACATTTACTATCAAAGTAAAGCCAAAAGGAGTCCAATTTTTTCACTTCACCACGATTTTGTGATCCGCCCCACAACTCAAACCAAATAAGGTTGAGTTCTTTTCTTGTGACACCTTTCTTGAAAACGAAACGCTCTTTGCACATTTTTTTTTTAAAAAAATGTTGATAACGACAATAATAAAGAATCTCCTTATGAAGTAAAAAACCCCAAAAAACCAGAAAATCCCCAAAACGCATAATAATCCTCTCCCCTTCCCTTCAGCATTTTTTTTTTTTTTTACAGAGAAGGAAGAAAATAAACCAAGAAATAATTGTAACAGAGGAATGTCAGTATCTGACATATTCTGTGTGAAATATTGAATGTTGATGTCCAGTGCATTTCTGCTGTTTGGTGGTGAAAAGCGCTATAGAAGAATGTTTTATTGTTATTATTATTAGTACAGTAGACTCCGCTTATTAAGGTCACCTTGGTGCAGGACAAAAGTGGCTATATATTAAGCGGGTGGATTTAATAAAAGGAACTCATGGTTTTCAGGCAAACAGAGCCTTAAAACAAAGGAGAGACATTCTGTGTGCATCTCTTTTATTAAACAGAAAAACTCTGTTTCCACATCTTTCCCAAGTCCTTAAAACAAAGGAGAGACATTCTGTGTGCATCTCTTATTAAACAGAAAAACTCTGTTTCCACATCTTTCCCAAGTCACTGACGTTTTCTCTCAGGTGCACCAGTTGCAGTTTCACGCAGATTTCCTTCATTTTTCAGCAGATTTGTCAGCATATCCCACGTGAAACTCCCAGAATTACAGCACCTTCCCTGACAGACAGACGGCAGAGCTTTAAACTTTTCTAGGATTGCGATCTTTTCTACAAGGGTCATGTCTGTTCTCTTGCGTTTGGTGGCCATGGTTGCTGGTGTCCAGATTCAGACTAAACACTAAGTCTTGTTGGCAGTGTATGTGACAGAAATGCGATCATGAACAATCATGCACATGAACAAAAGCTCAGAAGTACGCTTCTGTTGGAAGTTGTTTATGACCACTGACTTGCACTTAACGTGATTTTTTCAAACTCACAAGAGGCTGGCAAAAACGTCTCAGGTTGTTTGAAAACCAGTCATGCATTAGCTGTGAGTGATCAGACAGCGATTACAGACTCACTGTTACGGCTTTTCACACCTAACGCGAGCCAAAAACTGGCTTTAATAAGCGGGATGGTGGCTTTATAAAGCGGGTGATTTTAAGCATAAAACACAAGGAAAAATCCGTGCAGTCAGAAATTGGCCCCAAAAAGCGGGTGGCTTTATTATACATGGCCTCAAAAAGCGGGTGGCTTTATTAAACATGGCCTTATTCAGCGGATTCTACTGTAGTATTTTTAAGTTGCCGACTATCAGTGTATTGTGCAAGTTGGCCATTAATTGATGTTATCTTTAAAATGTATATCACTGGCTCAAAAATGTTCTGCACAGTAATGAAATAGGATTCCCCCGAAGTCGGCGTATGCTGCCTGAATGGCGGGGTAAAAACAGCCATACACGTAAAAATCCATTCGTGCTAAACACATGAGTGAACGTGGGAGTCTAAGCCCATGAACAAAGAAGAAGAAGAAATAGGATTAATCATTTAATGTGATGCAAAAGGTGTTTGAGTGGTAATCAAAATAAATTTGAGACCATAATTAAATGCACAGGTTGTAAAACAGCCTCCTTTTCAAACCAGCTATATGGCTTGGTGGTAAGACACCGGCCTCCAAAGCGGAAGGTTGTGGGTTTGAATCCCGGCCGTGCCTGGTGGGTTAACATGGAGATTTTTCCGATCTCCCAGGTCAACTTATGTGCAGACCTGCCATGCAGTGCCTTCAGGGGTGGGATTCTCTTGGCTCCCCCGAATTTTTTTTTAAATGGTACATTAAAATCTGCGCAATGTGGTGCATTCTGAGACTAAAATTCAACTCGTATGGATCAGGTAAAAAAGACATTCTCCTCACTCCCCCCCCCCAAAAAAAAACCCACCCCAAAAAACAACAACCCAACCAAACAAAAAACACTTTCACACAACAATGGTAACATTGTAATGGTGCATACTAAAGTAATGAACCATGTATCCATAATCCAATACTGGCAATAGTATGATCCTAGTGACGCCCCAATGCCTTGAAGCTCAAAATGACTATTAGTTATCAGGAGTTTTCAGTCAGCACAATTTAACTCTCAAGCCTCCAGTGTTCTGTTCCATCTTCACTTCTCTCCATATCATTCAGTCAACAAGTTATAGATACTGTGATGAAATGGGACGCGGAAAAATAGATTACCCCAGCGGAATTCGTAAGTTGTGTCTGCGGAAATCCGCGGAAAAGTCCCACCCCTGGCCTTATCCCCCTTCTTGTGTACACGCAAGCACAAGACCAAGTACCCACGGAAAAGATCCTGTAATCCATGTCAGAGTTCGGTGGGTTATAGAAACACGAAAATACCCAGCATGCTTCCCCCGAAAGTGGCGTATGGCTGCCTGAATGGCAGGGTAAAAACGGTCATACATGTAAAAATCCACTCGTGCAAAAACACGGGTGTAGTGAGAGTTTCAGCCCACAAACACAGAAGAAGAAGAAACCAGCTATGTACTCTGCCATGAGAACAATGTGAGTGAATACATGTATGTGTGTATGTGTGTGTGTGTGTGGTTTTTTTTTGTATGTGTGTAACAGTGTTTGTGTAGGGTTAGTATGGTGGGAGTTAAGGGGTCAGGGGTCATCAAGCAGACCCAAGCAAGTATAATCTTCTTAGAAAGAGTTTTAACACAAAGACAAATTAGAAAGAGTTTTAACACAAAGACAAATTAGAAAGAGTTTTAACACAAAGACAAATTAGAAAGAGTTTTAACACAAAGACAAATTAGAAAGAGTTTTAACACAAAGACAAATTGCCACATTTTTATTGGGGCGCATTAATTACATTGGATTCAATGTTCAAGAAAACAGACAAGCATGGCAAACTATGTTCCACCTGTTTAGATATTCTCTGCATTTTGTTGTACATGTAGATGTAGCACTATGTCTATGATATACAAACCAAAGACAGGTTTAAGGTAGCATCCTGGATATGAAACCATAGCATCCAGGGTATAAAATCAGAGTGTTTAAAAAAACACAAATACAGAAATGAGTGCATTTCAAAACTGCAAACCTGTTTGTCACTAAGTTCTGATTTAACATAAAGAAAGCATGCACAGTGTTTTAGGAAAAACAAACAAACAAATATATCAAGAGCAGCAAATGTCAAACGCTCATCTTTCACAGAAAGAAAACCACAAACAGTAACCATATCAGTATCCATCCAATCTTCTGCATGTCAACAGCAGCGTTCAATAATGCAGTACCTCTCTGCTATACCAAAACCACACATTTTAAAATACAACTCCTTGCTAAGACTGCACCCTGTGGCTGAAGTGAAACCCTGCAGTGGCATGAACAAAGGAAGGCATGAACAAAGGAAGGCATGAACAAAGGAACAAAGACAAGTTTGGAACTGCAAAGCAGTGGTTTGTTTCAAGGAGCATTCAAAGAAAAAGTCAAATTAAGCGAAAGTAAAAATGACATGAATATTCTTCATGTACACAAACAACAGGGCACCCACTTTGACGTGTTTATATACATGCATCTTCACGATGCAAGCTACAATGTCTATTTGGTAAGCCCGGCCATCTGCACAATTTGTGTCTTCGGAACTATCAATTCCTATTTTCTCTCTTTCACACACATACACAGACAAAATTACTGATTCACAATGCAGACTTCTCAGTGCATGATATTTTCCTTGAAGAAACTGTTTGGAAATATGAACATCCTCACAACACAGGAACTGCTGCTAGCTGTTTTCAGTATTTTTCCTAGCAACATGCCAGTTTTGCACCCATAAGTTCATCTTGACAATGGATTCACAGTCATTGGTCTCCTCTACTTTTTGACAATCTGCATGACGTCTTCATCACACATGGGATGATGTAATCCAACTCTCTGCGGGCTGTACTTTGCGCTCCTCCCCTGCAACACATCAATACTCCTTCAGCATGCAGTCAAATCAAAATGTGTCAGTGTGTGTGTGTGTGTATGTGCGCACACGCAAGTGTGTGTGCGCGCATGTGTGTGTGCGTGCGTGCATGCGTTTGTCTTCGTGTGTCTGTCTTGGAGTGTGTGCGCATGAACAAATTGTGTGTACAGTATCATTTGAAAACGCAGCGTAATATAGATTTGGCAGCATCCCCATCCCCATCCTACCTCTGGGAAAAAGTTGACATAAGGCCAACACCTTTTGGTATGCCAGCTCAATCAGCTCTTCTGATGCGTTTGCAATGTATCATGTGTAACTGACACTGCTCAGTGTAGCTCTGTGGCCTCCAACGGTTACAAGTGGCTGAGTGGTAACGCACTTGCGCTCGGAAACGAGTTCGACCCTGGGTCAGGGCGTTAGCAATTTTCTCCCCCCTTTCCTAACCTAGGTGGTGGGTTCAAGTGCTAGTCTTTCGGATGAGACGAAAAACCGAGGTCCCTTCGCGTACACTACATTGGGGTGTGCACGTTAAAGATCCCACGATTGACAAAAGGGTCTTTCCTGGCAAAATTGTATAGGCATAGATAAAAATGTCCACCAAAATACCCGTGTGACTTGGAATAATAGGCCGTGAAAAGTAGGATATGCGCCGAAATGGCTGCGATCTGCTGGCCGATGTGAATGCGTGATATATTGTGTAAAAAAATTCCATCTCACACGGCATCAATAAATCCCTGCGCCTTGAATATGTGCGCGATATAAATTGCATAAAAAAAAATCCAAAAAAATCCCTGCGCTTAGAACTGTACCCACGGAATACGCGCGATATAAGCCTCATATTGATTGATTGATTGAAGTCTTAGTGCCCAAGGTACCAAATGTGCGGGTGTAAGCTTCAAGTGAAATATTGGCCTAGATTGCTAGAATCTTACAGGAACGGGATAAGGTCTGTCTAAATATGTTGGTCATATGATAGTCTGCAGATACATCCTCACAGCCATTCTGTTTTGAACATTTGGGGTGTTATCTTTTAGACCAGACACCTCAGATGACAAGAACAAGAGCGAATGAATGAGAGTTGCTAATATTACTCACCCAGACAAGAGCATACTTGAAACCCTGAGCAATGGTTCTGTGAATTGTATGACACTGAAAAAAAAGCACAGCTATAAAATCAAGCACCATAGCATAGCAACATGAAAATATGAAAAGACTGAAAACGTAACAGAAGAAGAGAAGAATAAGAGGATCAACTTCCAAATCATTATCTTTGATTGATTGACTGATTTAACAGTCAGTTAGCCACCTACAAAGTATGACAATCCTGTAGGCACCCCAACAACTCCAATGTCGCTACTTTGTTTTTAGTTCCATGATCAAGTTACCAAGGAAACAAGTCTACAAATTCAATCAAAAGTGAAACTCACAACATGTTCACAAGTAGCCCCTGTTCTCAAGATCAGGCCGTCATCAAAGTCTGGTCTTTCTGTTAACAAAAAACAAACAAACAAAATAACACTGAGTATAAGTTTTGCAAACAAAATTATTGATATGCTGGATTATTTTAGATACAGAAGAGGCATAATTTTGGCTTCCAGCTTTTAGATATGATACCAACACTTGTATGCAGCCACAGTAAAGTGTATCCCTGAAAATGACCATGCGAGCAATCAGAATCTTGCTAAAACATTCCTTCTTCTGTCTTTGTGTCACTCCCCCTCCCCCCCCACCCTCCAAAAAAAAAGAAAGAAAAAAAAGAAGAAAAGTTAAATTCCCACACACTTGAGCAGTAAAGTAAGTTGCACCACTACATGTACTATTTTTTTACTGTGTGACACTCAACACTAAATATGTCCTTGATTGAAGAAAAACTTAAGTTTCACTTTTGTTTTGTTCCACTCTCTCTGTTTTTACCATTGTGTTTCAGTTTGAAAGACTGCAAGTAGATTACGTTCTCTTCTCATGGCAAACATGTGACATAGAGGGAGCTATTTATGCCATAACAAATCTTAGCAACCGAACTATTCATCTTCAATTCATACCAACCTCCTCGTTTCTTGGTGTAGATTCTGAGGAGGGCTAGATGCTCCCACATGGTTTCAAGGAGGTAGTCAAGGTTCAGCTTCATGTTGCAGCTGCCAACAAATTTCAGCGCATTGACATTCTCCATATATATATACATGTACCTCATAAAAATGTATTTAAACAGGAAATTTCTGGTATTTTACGGTACCATTTTCAAAATACCACATACAAATCAGTAACTGGTCATTCTTACAGGTTGATATTTTTTGGAACCGATTTCTTTCTGACAAATATATTATAATGTTATCACTGTGTCTTAGACTTGGTCTAACTGGATGGCGTAACAGAGTGACAAGTTCCTGTGAGAGCCACGGTTTGCAATTGTACAGATTTTTTTTTTTTAAATGGCTAGAACAAACAGTGTATTTATACAATCCTGTATATAAAATTCAATGGACAAGTTAAAACAGTCAGGTCACACACAAAAACTGCCTCAAGTTAGCATCACCTGACAACAACTGTGTGCGGCTTCCTGGCAAGTCTGTCAACTTCTTCAATGGAAATCTGGTCAATCTTATTGTACACCTGCAAGGAGGGAAGAATCCTTTTAGTTGAAAGGATACAAGACATTTATATAGGAGAAAAGTACAAGACATATATACAGGAGAAAAGTACAAGACATTTATATAGGAGAAAAGTCCAACACATTTAATGATTTATATAGGAGAAAAGTACAAGACATTTATATAGGAGAAAAGTACAACACATTTATATAAGAGAAAAGTACAAGACATTTATATAGGAGAAAAGTACAAGACATTTATATAGGAGAAAAGTACAAGACATTTATATAGGAGAAAAGTACAAGACATTTATATAGGAGAAAAGTACAAGACATTTATATAGGAGAAAAGTACAAGACATTTATATAGGAGAAAAGTACAAGACATTTATATAGGAGAAAAGTACAAGACATTTATATAGGAGAAAAGTACAACACATTTATATAGGAGAAAAGTACAACACATTTATATAGGAGAAAAGTACAAGACATTTATATAGGAGAAAAGTACAACAGCTTGTATGACGAATCAAAAAGCAAGAAGGTTACATTATTGTAACGTTTAATTCAGGAAAAACAAACAAACAAACATTACAAGAACTTAGACCTATCAACCCATAAAGTGGGCAAACATTACAAAAACTCAGACCTATCAACCTATAAAGTGGGCAAACATTACAAGAACTTGGACCTATCAACCTATAAAGTGGGAAAACATTACAAGAACTTGGACCTATCAACCTATAAAGTGGGCAAACATTACAAGAACTTGGACCTATCAACCTATAAAGTGGGAAAACATTACAAGAACTTGGACCTATCAACCTATAAAGTGGGCAAACATTACAAGAACTTGGACCTATCAACCTATAAAGTGGGCAAACATTACAAGAACTTGGACCTATCAACCTATAAAGAGGGCAAACATTACAAGAACTTGGACCTATCAACCTATAAAGTGGGCAAACATTACAAGAACTTGGACCTATCAACCTATAAAGTGGGCAAACATTACAAGAACTTGGACCTATCAACCTATAAAGTGGGCAAACATTACAAAAACTTAGACCTATCAACCTATAAAGTGGGCAAACATTACAAAAACTTGGACCTATCAACCTATAAAGTGGGCAAACATTACAACAACTTGGACCTATCAACCCATAAAGTGGGCAAACATTACAAGAACTTGGACCTATCAACCTATAAAGTGGGCAAACATTACAAAAACTTAGACCTATCAACCTATAAAGTGGGCAAACATTACAAAAACTTAGACCTATCAACCTATAAAGTGGGCAAACATTACAAAAACTTGGACCTATCAACCTATAAAGTGGGCAAACATTACAAGAACTTGGACCTATCAACCTATAAAGTGGGCAAACATTACAAGAACTTGGACCTATCAACCTATAAAGTGGGCAAACATTACAACAACTTGGACCTATCAACCCATAAAGTGGGCAAACATTACAAGAACTTGGACCTATCAACCTATAAAGAGGGCAAACATTACAAGAACTTGGACCTATCAACCTATAAAGTGGGCAAACATTACAAGAACTTGGACCTATCAACCCATAAAGTGGGCAAACATTACAAGAACTTGGACCTATCAACCTATCAAGTGGGCAAACATTACAAGAACTTGGACCTATCAACCTATAAAGTGGGCAAACATTACAAGAACTTGGACCTATCAACCTATAAAGTGGGAAAACAAGAGACACAACAGACACAAATAACTGATGCTGTGACTTATTTCGTCCGTCTGCTTTGCGTTTCTTCAATGGAAATTCACTTTTTATTCCGTCATTTCGGTTGTAGGCTTGCAACATTGCCAGACCTCTCTACTAGCAGCAACAATACAAGGAAATACAACATCCAGACAAAAGCACAAGACCTCTCTACTAGCAGCAACAATACAGGGAAATACAACACTCAGACACAAGCACAAGACATATACTAGCAGCAACAATATAGGGAAATACAACACTCAGACACAAGCACAAGACCTCTCTACTAGCAGCAACAATACAGGGAAATACAACACTCAGACACAAGCACAAGACATATACTAGCAGCAACAATACAGGGAAATACAACACTCAGACACAAGCACAAGACATATTGTAGTATTCTTGCATACGGTCAGAAACGATGACGAGCGAGTGTAATGACAACAGGTTTATTCAAGTACCAAAACGAGGCCGCCCGCGCAGGGGCAGGGAGTTGCTTCCCTTGCATTGTACATAGAGAAGGATCGTCTGCTACAGATACGATCTACTACTGGATATTACCACACCTCCCTTACAAGTTCTTTTAAATGAATAATAAATGAACTAAAGTAAACAAATCTGTTCAGTCCTTATTTCTAGTGAACTCAGGTCTTTCAGAGTTTTGTTTTTGGTCCTTTGTCATTTCTTTCTACTGAGCCAGTATGTGTTAGACCTACATTCTACAACATAAGAAATCTTATAGAGTATAAACGGAAACACAACAATACTGATTTGGTATATCAAGAAGAACTACAGTGTTGATTATCGTTGCAGTGTTTTTTCCTTCATAATATGCACGGTTCATTCTTTCCGAAATAAACCAAAGGAATTTTTCAGGCATAGTTATTTTGTTGGACTGGGTTAATGTTCTTGCCAGTAAGTTGAGTAACACTGTCTCACAGCTCAAGTCTATTTGGCTTGACGACACATCTGCCTGATCGAGTAGTGGTAGGGACTGATGAAGACTGTTTTGGTGTAGAAGCACACTCCGGTCCAGCTGTTAGGGGTGAAGGCGTAGCTGTTGGCTCTGGTTGTCCTGGCATAACTTGCTGAGGAACCGGTAACTTTGGTGGAGTGGAGGGCTGAACATCACCGTCTGCGCTGGGTGTAGACACGACAGCAGATCTGTTTCGGCGGATGTTGCCGTGATGAGTCTTGATGATGTAGGAGCGTGGGTGGATTGTTTTTGAAACGACCTCCCCAGGGCGCTTCATGTCTCGTATCCAGACGGAGTCACCTGGCTGAAGGGGAGGTAACTCTCTGGCCTGATGTCGACGGTTGAAGTTCTGCCGCTGGGTTTCTCTGTTGGCTGCCTCTGTTGCCCTGACCGCTTCATGGTCCTGCCTTGCTGGGCCCAGGCTGCTGGGGAGTACTGGAACACGTGTCTTTAACTTCCTGCCCATTAGAAGCTCGCTTGGCGCGAGGCCGTTCTGGAGGGGGGTGGCCCGGTACATTAACAGGGCTAGGTAAGGGTCTTTTGCTTTTTTGATTAGACGCTTTACTGTCTGTACCGCTCTTTCTGCCTCTCCGTTACTCCTTGGGTATCTGGGGGAGCTAGTAACGTGTGTGAACCCGTAGGTAGTGGCAAAGGTAGAGAATTCTTCACTGGAAAATTGGGTGCCATTGTCGCTGACCACGACGTCAGGAATGCCGTGGACCGCGAACACACTCTTTATCTGATTTATGGTCTCTGCACTTGTCTGACGGGAGAGTAGTTTTGTTTCTACCCACCTGGAGTAGTAGTCGACGATGCTGAGGTAGGTTTTTCCGTGCAGCTCAAACAAATCCATTCCAACTCTTTCCCATGGGCGATCAGGAAAGGATGACGGGAGAAGCGGTTCTTTCTGTTCGGGTCGATGTTTTGCGCAGGTGGTGCATTTGTTGACCATTTCTTCCACCGCTGAGGAAATGTAGGGCCACCAGACGGACGTTCTGGCGAGAGCCCTGCACTTGGTGATGCCCAGGTGACCCTCATGGAGACGGCTGAGGATGTCCATACGAAGGGATCTTGGGATGACCAGGCGATCATTGAAGAGGAGGAGGTCATCTACGATGGTCAGGTGTTCCCGGTTCAGCCAGTACTGTTTTAGTAGAGTGTTCTCTGGCATGTAGGCCGGCCAACCATGAGTACAAAGTTCACGCACTTGGTGAAGCTCCCCGTCTGCTTTCTGTGCATCCCGTATTTCTCGCAGTTTCTGGGTGCTGGCTGGGAGGATATCCACAGTTTGCTTAGCGAGGGCTGCAACGTCATCCACGAGGTCGATGTCGGCGGGTTCTGGTTGACCGACAGGTGCTCTTGACAAGGCATCTGCAGTGATTTGATGTTTGCCTGAGACGTGGACAACCTTTGGGGAGTACCTCATCATGCGTAGCCTGAAGCGCTGAATACGGGGCGGCATCCTGTGTAGCTCGGTTGTGCTCAGCAAGGGCACCAGCGGCTTGTGGTCTGTCTCGAGGGTGAATTGCAGACCCATGACGTAATCATTGAAGCGTTCGCATGCCCACGTTGCTGCTAGCGCCTCCTTTTCGATAACTGCATAGTTCTTTTCTGCGTCGCTGAGAGACCTGGAGATAAAGCAGACCGGTCGACGAGACCCGTCTTGCTGGAGCTGAAGAAGGACTGCACCGATGCCTGTAGCTGAAGCATCAGCGGCAATGATCGTCCTCCTGTGTGTGTCATAGTGCGCTAGGACTGGAGGAGATGTCAGCAGGTCTTTGATTCGCTGAAATGCTGACTGCTGTTGTTCGTCCCACATCCAGGCGATTTCCTTGCGGAGAAGATGGCGAAGGGGAGTGTTGATCTTCGCCAGGTCAGGCATAAACTTGGCGAGCTGGTTCACCATGCCCATGAAGCGTTGGAGTTCTGTGACATTGGTGGGAGCTGGAAAGTTCTGGATGGCGTCTATTTTCTTGGGGTCAGGGTGAATGCCTGTTGAATCGACGATGTGGCCCAGGAACTTGACTGATGATTTTGAGAACTCACATTTCTCATTCAGTGTGATACCTGCTTCCCGCAGTCGCCCGAGAACTTCCCTGACGCGCTGGTTGTGGGTGATCATATCTGAAGCATGAACGAGGATGTCATCCATGTGACATATGACCTTGTCGAGGCCAAGGAGAATTTCCGACATGATGCGTTGAAATATCTCAGGTGCGCTGCTGATGCCGAAGGGCAGTCGGTTGAAGCAGTACCGTCCGAAAGGTGTGATGAATGTCGTCAGGAGTCTTGATTCCTGGCAAAGAGGGATTTGCCAGAATCCGCTTTTGGCATCAAGCTTTGTGAATACTTTGCTCTGTCCAAGTTTTGCTAGGCTTTCGTCGACTGACGCCATTGGGTGGGGTTCTCGTTGAACAGCCTGGTTGAGGTGCGTCAGGTCCACGCAAATCCGTACCGCGCCGCTTGGTTTTGGCACCACCACCATTCCTGAGCACCATTCTGTCGGCTCTGTCACTTTTGATATGACTCCTTGCTGCTCCATTCGCTGAAGTTCCTCTTGAACTTTCGGTAGCAATGGGTGTGCAATCTTCCTCGGGGTGTAGATGCAGACTGGAGTTTTCTCTGCTTTCATCGTTATTTTGTAGGACTTGTTGACAAGTCCTAGCCCTTTGAAGAGTGCAGGAAATTCTTGTTTGAAGTCTGGTTCGTTTTCAATGGCATCTATGCGTGAAACAATGCCCAACTTCACACATGCTGACTTGCTGAGGAGGGAACATGGCTGATTCTTCAAGATGTAGAGCTTTTCTGTCATCTCTCTGCCGTGGTAGGTGAGGGTTGCATCTATGGTGCCCACAGGGAATAAGTTGACACCTCCAGGCCCTCTTAGCTTCTTGCTTGTTGTCTGTACTTTGTTGTTGTTCAGCCATTTCTCTGTGTTGCTGACTACAGATACCGATGCCCCAGTGTCGAGTTTGAACTGTGTGTTGTGACCATTGACTTTGATGGATGCTGTCCAGTAATCTTCGTAGTTGCTGTCGACAGTTCCGATGAAGTTTGAGGTCTCGTACTCAGAGTCATAGTCGGATTCCTCGTCGCTCTGTTCCACTTCATGGACTTTCTGTGAAGCCGTCTTCCTGGAACGGCAGACCGTCTCGTAGTGGCCGTGTTTGGAGCATGCTCGACAGGTTGCATTCTTGGCTGGACAGCTGTCCCGTGAGTGTGGTTCTTTTCCACAATAACCACACTTCTGTTGTCTGTGTGGCTGGAAGGTTTGACGTCGACTGTGATTGTTGCTGGAGGCCGTCTTGGGATGAGAGCGTGACTTGTGTTGCCTGTGCTTCACGAAGTCCACTCCTGCTTTGTCTCTGATCAGAGGTTGCGACTCTTTCCTGGCTTCTGCTTGTCTGCTATGCTGTATTGCGTCCACTAGTGTTAGCTTCGCCATGCTCTGCAGCTTCTCGGACAAGTCGTCGTCCGTCACTCCCACCACAATCCTGTCTCTGATTAGTTCATCTTTCAGGGGGCCGTACTCACATTCCTCTGCGATGCGGTACAGCTCCTGGATGAAAGAGTCGACTGGCTCTCCAGGTTTCTGGGTCAGTTTGTTGAATCTGGCCCTCTCCACGACAACGTTCTTACGGGCACCAAAGTAGTCGTCGAGTGCCTGTTTTACCTCTTCGTACGTTGCTGTGTTTTCGTCGACTCGCAGAGTGGTTAAAATGTCATCTGCAGCCTCGCCCATCGCATACAAAAAGGTGCTGACCTGTTCATTCTTTGATTTCTCGAAAAGTCCAGAGCCTGTTCTGTAGCGATCGAATCGCGTCCGCCATTTTGGCCATGAAGCCGGCGTGCCGTCGAATGTTTTCGGCAATGGCAGGGGTGTATGGCGCTGAACCCTGTTTTCAGCTGCCTGGGCCTGTTCATTGTTGTCTCCTTGCATCGTGGGTTCTATGAGACCGCTGCCACCATGTAGTATTCTTGCATACGGTCAGAAACGATGACGAGCGAGTGTAATGACAACAGGTTTATTCAAGTACCAAAACGAGGCCGCCCGCGCAGGGGCAGGGAGTTGCTTCCCTTGCATTGTACATAGAGAAGGATCGTCTGCTACAGATACGATCTACTACTGGATATTACCACACATATACTAGCAGCAACAATACAGGGAAATACAACACTCAGACACAAGCACAAGACATATACTAGCAGCAACAATACAAGGAAATACAACACTCAGACACAAGCACAAGACATATACTAGCAGCAACAATACAGGGAAATACAACACTCAGACACAAGCACAAGACATATACTAGCAGCAACAATACAGGGAAATACAACATTCAGACACAAGCACAAGACATATACTAGCAGCAACAATACAGGGAAATACAACACTCAGACACAAGCACAAGACATATACTAACAGCAACAATACAGGGAAATACAACACCCAGACTCAAGCACAAGACCTCTCTACTAGCAGCAACAATACAAGGAAATACAACACTCAGACACAAGCACAAGACATATACTAGCAGCAACAATACAGGGAAATACAACACCCAGACTCAAGCACAAGACCTCTCTACTAGCAGCAACAATACAGGGAAATACAACACTCAGACACAAGCACAAGACCTCTCTACTAGCAGCAACAATACAGGGAAATACAACACCCAGACTCAAGCACAAGACCTCTCTACTAGCAGCAACAATACAGGGAAATACAACACTCAGACACAAGCACAAGACCTCTCTACTAGCAGCAACAATACAGGGAAATACAACACTCAGACACAAGCACAAGACCTCTCTACTAGCAGCAACAATACAGGGAAATACAACACTCAGACACAAGCACAAGACATATACTAGCAGCAACAATACAGGGAAATCTCTCTCTGTATCTGTCTGTTACGCTGCACTTGTAGAACAAGTCATCCAGATGTCTGGCATTGTTGCAGCGGAGTGGGGGTGCGCAGCTAGTTCTTTATCGTCGTCTGGCTACTGCCAGCGCCGACTTGAAGCTCTCGGTCGATGCCGAGGTTACAGTTTCTTCATCTAATTGGTTCCAGGCCACTACAGTCTTTGGAAAAAACGAATGTCTGTATTGCTCAGACCTCTCTACTAGCAGCAACACCCAGACACAAGCACAAGACATGTCTCACTGTGTTTCCCATACTTACGTAAAGACAAGGTAAGTAGGCACGGTTGCCAAGAAGGACGGGGAAACACTTACGTAAAGACAAGGTAAGTAGGCACGGTTGCCAAGAAGGACGGGGAAACACTTACGTAAAGACAAGGTAAGTAGGCACGGTTGCCAAGAAGGACGGGGAAACACTTACGTAAAGACAAGGTAAGTAGGCACGATTCCCAAGAAGGACGGGGAAACACTTACGTAAAGACAAGGTAGGTAGGCACGGTTCCCAAGAAGGACGGGGAAACACTTACGTAAAGACAAGGCAGGTAGGCACGGTTCCCAAGAAGGACGGGGAAACACTTACGTAAAGACAAGGCAGGTAGGCACGGTTCCCAAGAAGGACGGGGAAACACTTACGTAAAGACAAGGCAGGTAGGCACGGTTCCCAAGAAGGACGGGGAAACACTTACGTAAAGACAAGGCAGGTAGGCACGGTTCCCAAGAAGGACGGGGAAACACTTACGTAAAGACAAGGCAGGTAGGCACGGTTCCCAAGAAGGACGGGGAAACACGTAAAGACAAGGCAGGTAGGCACGGTTCCCAAGAAGGACGGGGAAACACTTACGTAAAGACAAGGCAGGTAGGCACGGTTCCCAAGAAGGACGGGGAAACACTTACGTAAAGACAAGGCAGGTAGGCACGGTTCCCAAGAAGGACGGGGAAACACTCACGTAAAGACAAGGCAGGTAGGCACGGTTCCCAAGAAGGACGGGGAAACACTTACGTAAAGACAAGGCAGGTAGGCACGGTTCCCAAGAAGGACGGGGAAACACTCACGTAAAGACAAGGCAGGTAGGCACGGTTCCCAAGAAGGACGGGGAAACACTCACGTAAAGACAAGGCAGGTAGGCACGGTTCCCAAGAAGGACGGGGAAACACTCACGTAAAGACAAGGCAGGTAGGCACGGTTCCCAAGAAGGACGGGGAAACACTCACGTAAAGACAAGGCAGGTAGGCACGGTTCCCAAGAAGGACGGGGAAACACTCACGTAAAGACAAGGCAGGTAGGCACGGTTCCCAAGAAGGACGGGGAAACACTTACGTAAAGACAAGGCAGGTAGGCACGGTTGCCAAGAAGGACGGGGAAACACTTACGTAAAGACAAGGTAAGTAGGCACGGTTCCCAAGAAGGACGGGGAAACACTTACGTAAAGACAAGGCAGGTAGGCACGGTTGCCAAGAAGGACGGGGAAACACTTACGTAAAGACAAGGTAAGTAGGCACGGTTCCCAAGAAGGACGGGGAAACACTTACGTAAAGACAAGGCAGGTAGGCACGGTTCCCAAGAAGGACGGGGAAACACTTACGTAAAGACAAGGTAAGTAGGCACGATTCCCAAGAAGGACGGGGAAACACTTACGTAAAGACAAGGTAAGTAGGCACGATTTCCAAGAAGGACGGGGAAACGCTTACGTAAAGACAAGGTAAGTAGGCACGATTTCCAAGAAGGACGGGGAAACACTTACGTAAAGACAAGGTAAGTAGGCACGGTTCCCAAGAAGGACGGGGAAACACTTACGTAAAGACAAGGTAAGTAGGCACGGTTCCCAAGAAGGACGGGGAAACACTTACGTAAAGACAAGGCAGGTAGGCACGGTTGCCAAGAAGGACGGGGAAACACTTACGTAAAGACAAGGCAGGTAGGCACGGTTGCCAAGAAGGACGGGGAAACACTTACGTAAAGACAAGGTAAGTAGGCACGGTTCCCAAGAAGGACATCTACAAACTCATCAGAGGTGCAGTCAGCTTTAAACAAAATCTCAGCATTGAAAATTTCTGAATTTAAGCTAAGGAATTTTGTAAATAAGAGAAACAAAACAAACCAAATAATCAACATTTCAAAAGAACAAACAAGGAGCTAGAACACTGTATTTTGTACTACGCACAATGTGATTGCCTTCAAAAGACATGCAGCGCTGTACACATGTATAGCATGCTAGCACATGCATAGATCTGTGAAAGCGAGTCTGGCAAACACACACACACACAGACTCACACACACACACACACTATAACTGCATAATGCATGAACACCTTACAAAAGGATACTGTATTGGTGCAAAATGAGCTGAACCATCTTTTCACTGCATTTGGTCAGGGGCAATGTTGAATTGAAGGAAATGCCACCACCCTTCTTTTGCTGCAACAGAAACAAAACCTCACTAACAACTAGCCAAACAAACTAAGAAGACGATGCACAGAAGGTGAGGAAGATATAAAAAGGACAGAAAATAAACAAGTCGCGTAAGGCAAAAATACAACATTTAGTCAAGCTGTCAAATTCACAGAATGAAACTAAACGCACTGCATTTATCACCAAGACCACGTAGCATCGTCAGTCCACCGCTCGTGGCAATAGCAGTGAAACCGACAAGCCAGAAAAGCGCGGTAGTAGTTGCGCTGAGCGGTAGTAACACGCTTTTCTGTATCTCTATTTTAAACTTTCTGAGCTTGTTTTTAATCCAAACATATCATATCTATATGTTTTTGGAATCAGGAACCGACAAGGAATAAGATGAAATTGTTTTTAAATCAATTTTGGAAATTGAATTTTAATCATAATTTTCATACTTTTAATTTTCAGAGCTTGTTTTTATCCGAATATAACATATCTATATGTTTGTGGAGTCCGAAAATGATGAAAAATATGAAATTGTTTTTGGATCGTTTTATGAAAAAATAATTTTAATTACAATTTTTAGATTTTTAATGATCAAATAGGAAGGTTTCCGCCAGTTATCTCTTTGAGGTTTTGGGTGCTTACAGAGTACCGTGCCCCTTGCGGGAGCATCAAACATCAAGGTCACAAGCAGGGTCAATGGGGAAGGTCAGCTGGGCGGACATGAGACTACAATAGGAAGGTTTCCGCCAGTTATCTCTCTTTGAGGTTTTGAGTGCTTAGAGAGTACCGTGCCCCTTGCGGGGGCATCAAACATCAAGGTCACAAGCAGGGTCAAGGGGAAGGTCGGCTGGGCGGACAGGAGACTATTCATCAATTAATTTTTAAGCCTCAAAGCTGAAATGCAATACCAAAGTCCCGCCTTTGTCGAAGATTGCTTGGTCAAAATTTCAATCAATTTTATTGAAAAATGAGAGTGTGACAGTGCCGCCTCAACTTTTACAAAATGCCGGATATGACGTCATCAAACAAAGACATTATATCAAAAAAAATTAAAAAAACGTCTGAGGATATCATTCCCAGGAACTCTCATGTAAAGTTTCATGAAGATCGGTCCAGTAGTTTACTCTGAATCCCTCTACACACACACACAGACACAAACACCACGACCCTCATCTCGATTTCCCCCCTCTACGTTAAAACATTGAGTCAAAACTTGACTAAATGTAAAAAGAAGGCAGACAGAAAGAACAGATGAAAAGTACATGTACAGTGGTACTCCCCATGTATCACAATTAACAAATCAAACACCAAGATCAAAAAGACCAAGTCAAACAAGAGGCGAAGCCTTCAAGGCTCACGTAAGAAATCGACAAACAGTAACACAAACTCAATCACTCCGTCACACATACACACACACACACACACACACACACACACACACACACACACACACACACACACACACACACACACACACACACACAGTAAGCATAGGTGAAACTGTGCAAGAAAGCGAGACCCTGGATCTGCCAATTAGTCTCGGCCCGCTCACAATAACAATGACCGAGACTTTCAGTAATTCCTTTGCGTGACGTCTAACCCTCTTACGTCATAATGTGACGTCTTCAAATAGTTTCTATCACACACGTCAAACACTTTTGACCGAGACGTAATCTTCTTATGCGAGCTTTATCCATAGACTCGGAAATGTTAAAGTTTCTATCACACACACACGCACGCACGCACGCACAGACAGACAAAGTTTATCATCGCATAGGCTACACTTACGTGAGCCAAAAATGTTCTTGGTAAGCTGTATTTCTGGGTGCTGCATCATGTGTTACGCGCGATGTGATTCTGAAAAGTCAATTTTTACTGACATTACGGAAAGTGATCAAAGCTGTGGTTTATACCTACTTTTCAGTTCTGATTTTGACTAACAAAACCGCAAAATCTTTCTGTTGGGGCTTTGAAATTTACGGAAGATAGCATATGAACGTAATCTCATGTCTGTTTATATCACAGCGAAGCTTACCTTGTAGTAAATATTTGGCTTTTCCCTGTTGAGACGAATACCAACTGCTTCCAGCTCTTGTTCCAGGAGTTCTCTGAAACGGGCCAGAAATACTAAGTGCTTGTATAATAAACAAGAAAATAAGCTATTTTTAAAAGGTCAGCAAAAAAAAAAGCAGCAATAAACTCACAACTTATATACCTTGTGTGTGTGCGTGTGTGCAAGTGTATATGTGAAGTGTGTGTGCGTGTGTGCAAGCGTATATGTGAAGTGTGTGTGCAAGCGTATATGTGAAGTGTGTATGTGTGTGTGTGTGCAAGCGTATGTGTGAAGTGTGTGTGTGTGTGTGTGTGTGTGTGTGTGTGTGTGTGTGTGTATGTGTGTGTGTGTGTGTGTGTGTGTGTGTGTGTGTGTGTGTGTGTGTGTGTGTGTGTGTCCATGCCTGCATGTCTTGTAGTATGTAGGCATACACAATTCAACAAATTTCTGTCAAAATAAATTCAAAAAGCATTGTTTGGTACATGTAACATCATAGTCAACTTAAATCTCAATCATTTTTCTTGCATACCAGAAATACAAGCTTTTGAGTAGATAGTCTGAAGAAAAGAAGTCTCATATGTGGCTGGGTGAGTATGTGTAATGGAACATGTACCTACCAGTACCTAAAACACCATTATAAAATGAGCTGAAGTACTTAATATGACTTTCAGTTGTAATTTTGTATGTGGCCAACAGGGGCATTATAGCTTGCTTGTTAATATATAAGCACAAACAATAATCAGATCCACAAGCTCAGAATTGAGCTGTGTTAAGTTGGTTTGTTGGTTTGTTTGTTTGTTGGTTTGTTTGCTTAACGCCCAGCCGACCACGAAGGGCCATATCAGGGCGGTGCTGCTTTGACATATAACATGCGCCACACACAAGACAGAAGTCGCAGCACAGGCTTCATGTTTCACCCAGTCACATTATTCTGACACTGGACCAACCAGTCCTAGCACTAACCCCATAATGCCAGACGCCAGGCGGAGCAGCCACTAGGTTGCCAATTTTAAAGTCTTTGGTATGACCCGGCCGGGGTTCGAACCCATGACCTCACGATCACGGGGCGGACGCCTTACCACTAGGCCAACCGTGCCGGTGCTGCTGTGTTAAGTGATGAAACTTGAAGCAAAAGTCTGGAACAGGTGTAGTTTGCACATGTACACAGACTGTTAAAAATGCATATTGGACTATAATTTATTAACAAAAATAGAACATACTTCTGTTTCTCCCCCTTCATTGCATCCAGCATAATAATGATCAGATCTGCTGTACGAGCGACGGCAATCACCTGTCGACCTCGCCCCTTTCCTGAAAATGACAAAGAAAAGTCATTACACCTATAGTTGTGTTCATAATGCTTGCAATTTCAAGAATAGAGACAACATGATGGGCATGCGATAACAGCAAATCAGACATTCAGTATAGATCTGTTTTGGTAGCCATGATGCAAAAGTGATTATACTGTAGTTATAGTTCAGGGTTTTGATCTTACAGAAAATTCAGGAAATTTAGGCTCTAGTCAAGTCAGGCTCTGTCAAGTCGGTGCATAATGGTGGCTTGGTTGTCCCCGTCAGTTGAAAGCCTCTTAGGCCAAAAACAAAAATATGTCTGTTTCCGGTAACATCGCAAAAAAAAAATAGGGTCGGTCGGTGGTTTTTTTGTTGTTTTTTTGGGGTACCCTTTTTTTTAACGTTTTGTTAACGTCTTTTTACGTATTTTTTTCTTTCCAAGGCCTCATTGGCCGCCATGTTTTTTTCGCGTGAGGACGGAAACGGGAGGTAAGTCTCTTCGATTGTGAAGTCTCATCGACCGATTACCTCCCGTTTTTATTTTTATTCTTTATTTTATTTTGGTGCGAAAAGCAAAAAAAAACTTTAGGGTCGGCGCTTAAAAGTAGGGTTGGTTGGGTTACCGGAAACAGACATATTTTTCTTTTTGGCCTTACACGGATTTGACTGAGCACACTGCAATACTTGACCAATTTATCCCCAAAAGTTGATGATTTACTCGCAAACGTTTACTAATCTCAAAGTGAACTACCATCATAACAAAAACAAGGCAGTTATTCTGACTGTTACATAGAACCAGAAAGTGAAAACAAAATAACTTGTACACATGGGGCGGGGATGTAGCTCAGTCGGTAGCGCGCTGGATTTGTATCCAGTTGGCCGCTGTCAGCGTGAGTTTGTCCCCACGTTCGGCGAGAGATTTATTTCTCAGAGTCAACTTTGTGTGCAGTCTCTCCTCGGTGTCCGAACACCCCCGTGTGTACACGCAAGCACAAGACCAAGTGCGCACGAAAAAGATCCTGTAATCCATGTCAGAGTTCGGTGGGTTATAGAAACACGAAAATACCCAGCATGCTTCCTCCGAAAGCGGCGTATGGCTGCCTAAATGGCGGGGTAAAAACGGTCATACACGTAAAATTCCACTCGTGCAAACCACGAGTGCACGTGGGAGTTTCAGCCCACGAACGCAGAAGAAGAAGACTTGTACTCATAGAATGAGTAATTCACACAGAGTGACATACTTAGAGAACAGATGTAGTCATATTCATAAATAAACTTACCCTGAGAGGCGCCCTCAATAATTCCCGGCAAATCCAGCAGTTGTATGTTTGCTCCTGCATACTGAAATATCCACAATGGCACTTATTGATACCGCGTAGGAAAACATATTCTTATACACACACAGACAAACACACAAACATTCACAAAGACAAACAACATACAGTGGAGTCCGGGTACAACGAATCTCAAGGGAGATACATTTTAGTTCGTTATATCAGTAATTCGCTGTAGAGTTTTCAACCCTAAATGGCCTCAAGACAAGTTTTCCCAATCACCTTCAAATGATCGTCCCATCGATCTTTCCTTGGAGAGTACAATCTCTGCATGTTTTCAACAGCTTCATAATATAATCCATAGAGAGAGGGAAACTAACAGCGGGAGGTGCATGAAAAGCGTCAGTTTTCACGATAAAACTTTGACTCGCTCATTCACGGGACATAACTGCACTCCGGACTGTCCACAGTGTTGAGCAATTTAGGAGACTTCACTGCCTGAGGAGAGTATTGATTCAAACGAACGCGTGGTTCTATATCGCGTCACTTGGTCACGGATCGGAGAAAACAAAAAAACAGTTCCAGATTTCGAAACCATGTTCGTCAGCCATTGTTTTTAGCAAGACAGACCACAAAATGTCATGACGTCACCACAACTTTCGGTTTTGGTTCGATCTGTGCACCTCCCGCTGTTAGTTTGTTCCGAGTTCGCTCATCACGCGATGTGCACTTGTGTTTGTGTATTTTTGTGTATTTTTGTCTTTGGAGACAATTATTGACATCAGTTCGTTGTAGCCTTGTGACTTTTAGAGACAAAACGGCTCTGGGGCGATGAAAACGTGTTTGTTAAAAGAGGGGTTCGTTATGCAAATGAGTTCAAAAGGTTCGATGTAGCCAGAAAGTAACAAGTAAGAAATAGAAGGTTGTCTGCCGGGAAATCAATGGCAGTTTGTTAAAAGAGGGATTTCGTTATACCCAGGTTCATTATAGCTGGACTCCACTGTACACACGTAAACCTGCATTGCACAGCAAGCATCAGGTTATTCAAAATGAACTTAGTAAAGTCCACAATACAAACAAACATAATATTGAAGAATGGATTGTATACCTCGATGACACCAGGAATGCAAGTGAGGGTTGTGAATTCATAGGCTGCACATTCACTCTCAGTCTTTGTCAAGGTGCTCAGTAGTGTAGACTGAAAACAATAATATCACCAAGATTAACATAACAGCCACAAAGCCTTCAATAATACACACAGACAAACCCCTGAATGAGAAAGAGCTTCTTCAAAATCTGAAGTTTGATCTTCCGATCACAGCTACGGTATCATCCTGAACTCAGGTCAAAATGAGTACGGCTCATTCTCTGAGATAACTGGCGATAGCCGTTGAGCGATGACTGATCAGAATACTACGGTATGACAAGCAGCTTCAGATATTCCCGTTACTATTTTTAGAAGGTCACTGTCCAGAACGCTTTCCTTGCACCCGTTGTCCTCACTGTAAAAGTGCAAAGGTCGAATCTATTTATAGCCACACAAAAATTCCACTGTGCCAAGGGAAACAATCTACGCAATTCAACGACGTTAGGTTGCTGAAGCAGCAGTAGCTTCCCTTCTACTTGAAACCTGCCGAGTTTTCAATGTTGGTTCAGATCCTTCATTATCCCTATTACCGATAGTTAAAAATCAAAGGGGTATAGAATCTACGTTAGCATAAACTGGTCGATGACAATTTTCAACACGTGCTCGGTGGCGCGGTAAATACTCTGTTTCGCGATACGAAATACGAAACTAAACACTTTTTTTTTTCGGCTCTACTTCGAAAACGAATCTAACCAGCGCTTTTCTGCACAGGTAGTACATCTAAGTATTGCAATTCGTGTACAAAATCCCCCCCATCTTCAAAATATTGCCACTAATCTAAGCAGCGCTTTTCTGCACAGGTAGTACATCTAAGTATTGCAATTCGTGTACAAAATCCCTCCCATCTTCAAAATATTGCCACTAATACTACCCCTCCCATCGTAAATATTCATTGCAACATTAGTAGTCAGGAGCTTTGCCGGTGTTTCTGTGTCTGTCTTAAAAAAGATCAAATCACTTTCAACACTGTGCCCTTTTCTCTTTCAGCAACAACATGGCTTACCAACCACCACCGCATTGTACTCTCTTGCGAGTCATTCAAACTGGTCGATGAAAATTTTCAACACGTGCTCTAAGCCGGCGAACCGCCACGCTGCATACTCTGTCTCGCGATATATGGCTTCTGTGTGTGTGTCTCTTGTATTCATCTAGTATTGTATCACATGTATTAATATTATGCAGATCATACCTTCATACGGTTTCTCACTTACCTTTCCTACTGAAGGGAAACCAATCAGTGCTACTCTTGCATCTCCAGATTTCATAACATCAAAGCCCTCGCCCTGCAAACATACACATCATAATCTAAACAACGAAGTGACTGTGGTAAGATGAACAAAGTTAACATTAACAAACAAAGGATTACTGTACTCACCGATACAAAGACGACACAAGACGATAACGAATTTTCGCTTCTGGAAGCTTCATCAGGAAAAACAAGAACACAAAAGACAACAAAAAGCAGACGCAACATGGAACGAACAAGGTTTAAAAGAAAATGGAGGGGAAACACGCAAAAAGGGGAAGGAACTCTAGGAATGGAAATGAATGAAAGGGGAGAGAAGTGGTTGGATGATGGCAAGGGCACAGGCATACAGACTAAAAGTAATACACATTCATAAAGGGGGGAGGGGGGGAGGGGGGGGGGAGGAAGGGGAAAAAAAAAAGGGGGAAAACACACGCAGGCACGCAAAAATACACACACACGTACCTACACATCATATGTAAATATCTGAACTCAAGCATACTTTGAACCATGAACATGATCAGACACATCATAATATCAGGCTCAGCAGAGAGCTGTTATTGCTGTTCGACTCTTGAAATAAAACTTGATCTATATTGACAGTACACAAACGACACTCAAAATATATCTTTACACACCCACAAACACTCACTGACTCAGTCACACGCACACACACACATACACCAGTGATGTACATTTTAGTCGGTCTCCGGTCTCTGACCGATCCAATTTCCCCAGGACCTATAGCTTTAACCCCAGCAGGACACAGGTCCGATTAACCTACAGAAGAAGTGGTCAAGGGTCCGATCACTTTTGACAATGAAGCGGACATGCGGACTGTTCAATTTTCAAGAGGAAAGCTTGTTTCGGTTTTGCCAAGCGAAAGTAAACACTGCGTGAGGAAAGCTGGTTTCGGTTTTGCCAAGCGAAAGTATGCACTGCGTGTGACCAGTTTGTTGAGTGAACGAGGCACCATATGGGATCTGATTTTTTGAATTAATTTATCCTCAAGTTGGATCAAGAAGAAAAAAAGAAAACCGAACCCATATGGTGCCTCGAGTGCATTCATTGGCTCAGCAATAAATCGTTTAAACCAATGGGAACCACCCGTGCATGTTCGCACATGCGCAAGGCATTACTTTTCGTCATAATATCCGGAAAAACCGTTGTGCGTTTGAACGAAAATAAAACGAAAGAGAAACGAGATGGGTCCAAAAAAAAAGCTCAAAGCAGATAAAAATCAGCAGACATTGATGTCCATGCTGCGTTCGCCAGCCACTGTGGCTTCAGCTGAACCAACAACAACGTCAACCGAGAATTTAAACTGAAAAATCTTTTTAAATGCGGTTTTACGAGTCGTGTTATTGTCCTATTGAAATTGCAATCTCAGGACACTGTGTCCTATTGATTTTCAGTCTTCAGGACAATTGTCCTAAAGGCTGCTAGAAAAATGTACATCACTGATACACTCTGGTATTTTTGTTGCTTTTCAACAATAACAGCAACATACAACTTTCATATATATTTATATAGAGGTTACAAAAATACAACTGAAATACAAGCCATATAAAAAACCACTCGTGTTGTAACCTCTATATAAACAATTTGAATTTGAGAACTATACACTTCTATAAAATGAAAGCCAGAGAGGGTACCTTCGCACCAGCCTTTCCAGTTGGTTCCAAGAGTTGCTGACGATATTTTGCAAGTTTTGCCTTCAGTAAACCAAGATGATACTCAGTAGCTGCAACAACCGAAATGTACATCATTTGAATAATTAAAGCACAATTGTAAAACTAAAAGCTGCAATTGCAAACACAAGTAACGCTGAGTTGATCTACATTTTCTTCTACTGTTTTAGGACAGCTGATAAAGTGGCCATTTTTGCATAGAAGTCATCATGCCTGCACCAGCTCACTGCACGAAGCTCGCTTCACGAAGCTCGCTTCACGAAGCTCGCTTCACGAAGCTCGCTGCACCAAGCTCGCTGCACCAAGCTCGCTGCACCAAGCTCGCTGCACCAAGCTCGCTGCACCAAGCTCGCTGCACCAAGCTCGCTGCACCAAGCTCGCTTCACCAAGCTCGCTGCACCAATCTTGCTTCACCAAGCTCGCTTCACCAAGCTCGCTTCACCAAGCTCACTTCACCAAGCTCACTTCACCAAGCTCGCTGCACCAAGCTTAGTCTATCTTCTTCTTCTTCTTCTGCGTTCGTGGGCTGAAACTCCCATGTACACTCGTGTTTTTACACGAGTGGAATTTTACGTGTATGACCGTTTTTACCCCGCCATTTAGGCAGCCACACGCCGCTTTCGGAGGAAGCATGCTGGGTATTTTCGTGTTTCCATAACCCACCGAACTCTGACATGGATGACAATTGACAGGATCTTTTCCGTGCGCACTTGGTCTTGTGGTTGCGTGTACACACGAAGGAGGATAAGTCACTAGCAGGTCTGCACACAAGTTGACCTGGGAGATCGGAAAAATCTCCACTCTTAACCCACCAGGCGGCTGCGGCCGGGATTCGAACCCTCGACCTTCCGATTACGAGGCCGACGTCTTACCACCCCGCCACAGCGCCCGTCAGCTTAGTCTATTAATTGAACTATTTGCAGCATATCTCCGCGAAGTACTTTGCCGTACCTGCAGGTTATTGGTAAAACGTCTTTGCGTAGCTTGGTGAAGTTGACTTGGTGCTCCATTAAGGATGGGCTTTACATGTGTCATGTTGCTGGGTGGCCTGCATGGGGCAGACCCACACACATTTGACATTGTGACATCAACGTAGGAAGATCTTGATTAATGTAACTACATGGCAGCAAGATGTATACGTGAAATATATATATATGCGTTACTGTTAGTTAATCAAGGGTAAACTTTTGTGTGTTCAATTCAATTCTCAGAATTCAGAGGCATTTAAGTCTGAAAATTTGATTGTAGATTCCTTTGGAGTCACGGAATGAACTGTATGAATGCTCGGAATGCATTTCGTTTACATGCGTCAAAGAAGGAATTATCCTAAGCGGCGACAGGGGAGGCAACTCCCACTGGCTTAGTGATGTCCCTTGGATGACAACGCAGCCATTCTCGGGTCTTTTTCAGTCGATCTAACAACCAAATTAATTAATTATGCTTAAAGGCACAGTAAGCCTCCTGTAAACCATCACAGAGCTCCCCGAGCGTCTACATACAGTACAAGCATACTTCCATTTAAACGCTCACCGAACGGGAACATCCTGGCTGCTTTCTGTCGAGCGTGAGAAATTTTCAAAGAATTTATTTTCGTGGACTTGGCCCAGAAGAACAATGGCGCCTCGTTTTGGTGCTGGACGGCTGTTATGAATATCCCGGAAATAACGCCCGGACAGTAAGCCTCCCGTAAACCATCACAGATACTGTCAGGCTTTTACACACAGTACAAACACCCTTCCATTTGAACGCTCACCAAACGGGAACATCCTAGGTGCCCTACGTAAAGAGCGAGCAATTTTTAAAGAATTAATTTTGCAGATTGTCTCGAACACTTTTTGGACCCATCCTGAACTCAGGTCAAAAATGAGTTACTTCCCTTAAACTGGCGACAGCCGTGGATCGATGATTATCAGAATGTTTTTGGACCGTGGTGCGTTTTTGCGCTAGACCTAACTTTTAAAATCTAGCTTGTTACACAAACATTCTTTAATCATAAAAGAATTCTTTTTTCATCAAGACAAGATCAGTGCAAACTTTGGAGCTCAATCTGTCAATTAATTTCACGACAAATGTTCTTTGGCTTGATTACAGGGACCTGTATTAAAAATAAGTAAAGAATGCCGCTGGATTCTGAGCTATGAATTTAACACACTAAAGTTTAACACTTCAGGTGTGAAAGTAGGAATATGCTGGAACTACAGTTCACTGTTCAGGGCACCAATTCATGCAAGGGAAAGTTAGAAATTGTGAAAATGGCACCTGGTAAATATTTAAGTACTTGTATCAGACACAGGTCCACGTACGTAACAGATAAAACAAGCATATACCTTTGTTCTTTTGTGTCCTGGATATTTCAGCTTCCACTTCTGCGATTTTCTCCAGAATACCCATCTTTTCGGTTTCTGCTGAAATCTGTCTCACAGTTTTGTTTCAGTTTCACTGGATCCAATGTGTGGTGGCACATGCAGAACACTTTACGATAAGTCGCAGTGGTTCACTGAAGTATAGAATCACCGGAAATGATGTTCATTATACACAATTGTCTTTAGAATGTACCTATCTGTTTTGTAATAAAGTAATGTATGTTGTTTTTATCCGCTTTGTGTTTGGTTTTGCCCTGTGTGTGCATATTGCGACATAAGTCTCGACCAGCCTCGATATTTTCTTTGGTCTGGGATAACCGCAGAGTTTACTTTCGTAATGGCGGCGCCCTTGCACGTACGAATTGAAGTTTAACTGGTGTTATGTGGCTTGACAACTTCTTTTACATTATTCTCTGTATTCATTCAGGTTAGTTATGCATGCGTTTATTAATAAGAATGAAATAAACCAATTTTTGTGTTGCATATTCACTCATTTCTACGCATCTGATGGCTGAATATTAATTTGTCCATCATCATGATCATGTTCATGTTGTTATGTAGACCTGTTTTTTTGTCACGTAAGTTCATCACAGACGATCGTGAGTAAATCAGTTTAAGAGAATTTATTCCACACGGACCCATCTGCAAACACCCAATGTAAATAATAAACAACCAATAAATTGTCAAAAGTTCCCAAATAATTGTGTGGCTTAAAATGAGTTGTTAAATTTGGTTCAATTTTTTTGGTTCGGTTTGTATGATTCTTTATTTATTTTTCAAGGGTAACAATAACCCCTACTTATGTGCCTCAGTTAGCTTAAGACCATAACAGTGTCGAGGAACGTTTAGCTTTTACATCTTTTTGTATTAGGTGCAGATTGGTCGCTTCTTATTGACAAGTGATAGCGATAGTGATAAACTGTTTGCACAAAGGAATATCGCACGATTCACAGCTTAATTTTGTTTTCATTCTGAAGTGGAGTTGACTGTGCAATGGGAACAATCCATAACTTTGTGACCAACTCTAGCATTCTGGATGGTTTCCAGACAAAATTCCGACAGGACTGAAGTGTTTTCAAGGATCATATGACTTGAACTTTTAGTTGAAGTCATGAACACACACAAACTCACACACATGCATGCACACACACACGTACACACACACATACTATTTATGCACTGGTATAATATGTTCTTTAGCCGTTGAGTTGGATTGGCCTTCATGTACTTGATATTTGACGAGCGCAATGGCCTAGTGGTAAGACGTCGGCCTCCCAAGGGGCAGATGGTAGTTTGGAATCCAGGCCGCGCCTGGTGGGTTGAGGGTGCAACTAATGTGCAGACCTTCTAGTACCTTAACACCTTCATGTGTACATCCAAGCACAAGACCAAGTGCACACGGAAAAGATCCTGTAATCCATGTCAGAGTTCGGTGGGTTATAGAAACACAAAGATATCCGGCATGCTTCCCCCGAAAGTGGCATATGGCTGCCTAAATGGTGGGGTGAAAACTGTCATACACGTAAAACTCCACTCGTGCAAAAACACGAGTGTACGTGGGAGTTTCAGTCCATGATCACAGAAGAAGAAGATAGTTAGTATTTGAATTGTGGTGTTTCAGGAGGCCAGCTCAACAGCTCAGGATGAGTGTACTCTGCACTTTGGCATCTGTGTCAACATCTCCAGTAGTGCTCAGGACCAGCCTTGCCAGTTCTAACTTCCAACTTCCAGTAAGACTTTGTGCAGCATCTGTGAAATACAGTGTGATGCAAGTCGCCAGAATGTCAGTGCTGAGTTTTAGCCAGAACTGTGTGAGTCTTCAACCTATGAGAATGCTATGGCAGTGGGGCCCTTTCAAAGTTCAGAAATGTTTTGCACACAATCAGCTGCTACATAGGACAGAAGGACTTCCTAGGGCCACCCAGGGCATTCTGCGGAGAGTGAGAGGAGCTTCGTGGAATAATGTACTGGGACACAGGCTTATCATTATGGATAGTAAAAGTAAGGATACTTACCACAGAAGGACAGGCCTCATCTATGTGTGTGCTGCCGGCATCTTCATGCTGGGGATGAGCTACGCGGGTGTTCCACTCTACAGAATGTTCTGCCAGGTACAACAGTAGTCATAATACATGCAGTATGAGTCATACCATATTACTTTATTTGGCAAACACTGGTAGCGGCAGCCAAATGCAAATAAACAGACAAAGAGATTGACTTTTCTCTGCAGAATGTGTAACTTGTAAGTTTAAGTAAGTAGGAACAACACGTGAGAATCAACACACCATGTATCGATTGAACATGGAATTTTCCTTCCAACAAAAACTCATATTTAGGCGGATAGCCAAGACTAAAAAAGAGTGCATGTTTGTTTGCGTTCACTCTTAAAAAATAAAAGAAATGCTTACTAAAAGCAATCAATACAATATACGTTATATGTATATCTGATCCAAATATAACATTTTACACAGATCTCGACAGTCTCAGTCTTAGAGGAACACTGACTGTCTGGATCTGTGTAATATGTCATATTTTTGTCAAAAATACAAATAACACATTGTAAAAGGGTGGATGTCTGTGTATATCTCATAACCTGCATAGAAGTCAGTAAGGTATGACGAATACCCTAGCTTAGTTAAGCTCGTCAGTTGTCTAATTTTAGCTTACCTTGTCTGATCTTATCTTATTCCATTTTCAGGCTACAGGACTTGGTGGCACAATATCTCGAGGCCATGATACATCCAAGATAGAGACTATGCAGGCAGTGCCGGAGAGAAGCATCAAAATTCGCTTCAATGCAGATGTAGCTTCCAGCATGAGATGGAACTTCAAGCCACAGCAAACAGAAGTCAAGGTATCAATTTCATGTCATATGTTTTGCTTGTACAGGCCTCACTATCAGGGTTTTATTGTCCTCTTAGACCAACTGGTCTATATTGGGACAGGTATTGGTAATACGCTGAAGATATGGTGTGATACTTTGATTCGAACAAGCCCGCTGTGGCTGTCTTCTTCGACACACCAGCATTGGGTTTGTCTCGTCAAAGTATCAAAATACGATCATGATAATTGGAGACGAGAGATGATGCATGCGTGTCTTCGTGTTTTCCAAGCCCTGAGACTTTCGCTGTGAACGTGGGATCTTTTTCGTGCGCTTTGGTGCACACGGGGGTGTTCGGACACCGAAGAGAGTCTGCACAAAGTTGACTCCGAGAAATAAATCTCTCGCCAAACGTGGGGATCGAACCCACGCTGATAGCGACCAACTGGCTACAAAGCCAGCGCGCTACCAACTGAGCTACGTCCCCGCCCCCGTTGTACAGGAAAAAGGTTAGACATTATATGAGAGACTGTGTTGCCTGTGATCCCTGGTGTGTGGTTGTTTGGTTGCCATGGTGTGCCTGCAATACATTTTTTAAGCTTATTGAGAGTCTTACTGAGAGTACATTGTACATACATGTTTTTGCATCTTGGAACATGTCACCAAGGTTTGCCTCAGCCAAAATGAATCATGGAGTAGCTGAGTTTTCTCAATTAGGTCTTCTAGTGGCACAAACTCATATTCAAGTGATCATGGAGTAGCAGAGTTTTCTCCCCTGCTGCACAATTTGGTCATCGTGTGGCACAAACTCATATTAAAGTGACCCTCAGAGTGGCTAAAGAAGAGAAAAAAATGACAAGGAATAAAATTGATTAAAAAACCAACAACACGAAAACAAACCTTGGCTCATAAGCACAAAAGATGGACAAACAATATCGGTAAAAACTAGAGTACACATACCAAAAACATATTTCCCCCATTTAAATATTTTTTTCCTTTTTCCTAGTTTGATGGGGAAAGAAAAAATATGTGAAATGTTACGTTTGTAATGTGCAGGTCCTCCCAGGAGAGACGGCCCTGGCTTTCTACACAGCTAAAAACCCGACCGACAAACCCATCATCGGCATATCAACCTACAATGTGGTTCCTTTTGAAGCTGGACAGTATTTTAACAAAATTCAGGTGAGTCTGTGACCAGTTAGCACTCCAAATTGTGTAATATAACTTATTTTACTTCATTTTATTTTATTAAGGATCTGATAGAAATGTATTTTAAAGTATTGCAGCTTATGTCGTCACTGCACTCTTGTTTGCAAAAACAAAAAGGAAATAGATGTTCACGCAATGAATCCATTTAAAAACGGGTAGCTAAATTGACTGTTAGAATACAGGGTACATTGCAGGTTCATTTGATAAATATATTCAACAAATAATTAATAGCAGGAACAACTGCAACAACAAAAAAACCTTGGGAATGAGTTTGTGTGATATGTGTCCTACTGGTTGCCTCCCTTGGATTTGTAGTGAAATCTGGGGTTTGCCGTCTTTATTTAAAGCAGCTGTTTTTGGATGCTCAGCTTTAAGTTTATTATGCATTTGTAACCAGGTTTTGAGAATATGCTGGTTATTTTATTGGCCCCTTGTCTTTGTTTGCAGTGTTTCTGCTTTGAGGAACAAAGGCTGAATCCCCATGAACAGGTAGGTGTCTGATTCTAAGCCAACAGTAACAACTTGTGTTTACCTTTCTGACTCTACCTTTCTGACTCTACCTTTCTGACCTTTTTGACTCTACTTTTATTTGTGTGTGTGTGTGTAATGATTGTGAAATTAAAAAAAAACAAACCAACAAGCAACATTGTGAAGAGTACAGAGGAAAAGCCTGAATAGATAGATATTCCCACAGAAATAAAGAGAGAGGAAGTGTACAGAGGAAAAGCCTGAATAGATAGATATTCCCACAGAAATAAAGAGAGAGGAAGTGTACAGAGGAAAAGCCTGAATAGATAGATATTCCCACAGAAATAAAGAGAGAGGAAGTGTACAGAGGAAAACCCTGAATAGATAGATATTCCCACAGAAATAAAGAGAGAGGAAGTGTACAGAGGAAAACCCTGAATAGATAGATATTCCCACAGAAATAAAGAGAAAGGAAGTGTACAGAGGAAAACCGTGAATAGATAGATATTCCAACAGAAATAAAGAGAAAGGAAGTGTACAGAGGAAAACCCTGAATAGATAGATATTCCCACAGAAATAAAGAGAAAGGAAGAGTACAGAGGAAAACCCTGAATAGATAGATATTCCAACAGAAATAAAGAGAAAGGAAGAGTACAGAGGAAAAGCCTGAATAGATAGATATTCCCACAGAAATAAAGAGAGAGGAAGTGTACAGAGGAAAAGCCTGAATAGATAGATATTCCCACAGAAATAAAGAGAGAGGAAGTGTACAGAGGAAAACCCTGAATAGATAGATATTCCCACAGAAATAAAGAGAAAGGAAGAGTACAGAGGAAAAGCCTGAATAGATAGATATTCCCACAGAAATAAAGAGAGAGGAAGTGTACAGAGGAAAAGCCTGAATAGATAGATATTCCCACAGAAATAAAGAGAGAGGAAGTGTACAGAGGAAAACCCTGAATAGATAGATATTCCCACAGAAATAAAGAGAAAGGAAGTGAACAAATATCCTTACCCACAGACCCGTGTATGGGGACTGTTTCAGTAAACATTGGTTGTTCAGTTTTATGTAAAACAGCATTCTACAAAACTGAATTACCTGCATGTTTCTGTACTACCTGTTATGGAAGGTTTTAATGACTATTCTCTCAATTTCCTACTGTCAGCTTGTTTTACAAAAATATTAATTTTAGTTTAGAAAGATGGATATCATTGGCTTCATCTAGAAGAGCAGCTGAGTTCATGCAAAACACTCTGGAAAACTTTTCATGCCTAAAGGTGCCAATCCTACTTTTGAACATTTCATGTGAGCAAATTCTATGTGAGCCTTTTTATTTCTTGAGTTAATTATTGTTTGTTGGGGAGGTGGCATGCAGTTTAATTTTTCACAAAGGTAACAGGAAAATTACCTCATTTTTCATAATTATCCTGGTAACCCAGTATGGTTTCACAATACGGTTTGTCAGCCCACCTACTGTGTTTATGCTGTTTTAAGTAGTGGTTTACAAGCACAAGCAGCTAAAACAAGAAAAGAAACAAGAAACTAACAAGCAAATAATAACAACAGAGTTTCTTTTGAAACATATTTTAGGTGACTAGAGGACTTGGAATATAATACAGGTTATATAGAATGCATTTCTGATGGCACGAAATAATGACAGAAATTGTTGAACTGTTTTTGGCTCACGTAAGTGTAGCCTATGCGATGCTAACTTTTGTCTGTCTGTGCGTGCGTGCGTATGTATGTATGTATGTATGTCTGTGGTAGAAACTTTAACATTTGACTGAACACCGAAATACTAATTTTACCTGGTTATTATTTAAGCAACAGCTTCAAAGTATTGAAGCAATGATCAACATTTCGTCGGCACGTATGTAGTTAAAGTGTGTATCCAAAGAAAACGGGTGGTGGGGGGTTTTGGGGGGGTAAAAACAGCTGACTGGTTTGTGTCGTGTGTGGTATGTAGACCAGGTCAGGGGTCAAGGTTAGGTCAGATCGCGTGAAGGATTGTGGTATAGATACAGTTATCACCGAGCTGCAGTTCGCCGATTCGGAGAAGACGATTTTACATTGTTCGGTTTCGTAGCTCCAGAAAAATAGATAAAGAAGATACCAAAGGAGATTTCCTACACTGGTTAATTAATCTGCACAGCGTGTTTCCAGTGTCTGCGCGAGGAAGCGCAGCGCTGTCGAAAGCGCAGTGTCGATCTGGCCATCTCAGGCAGTCGTGTCCCCGTAAGTAGGCTACAGACAGACAGATCTAGATCTAGTGTCTCGCACTCTTGCACCGTGTCACCTATGCTTACTGTGTGTGTGTATGTGTGACGGAGTGATTGAGTTTGTGTTACTGTTTGTTGATTTCTTACGTGAGCCTTGAAGGCTTCGCCTCTTGTTAATGTGTGTTATGGTGTGTTAATTATCAGTGTTGATCAAGAGCCTCCATTACTTTGTAAATAAATGTATGTTCCAGTCAAATTCACAACTGAAGACTGTAAAATACATTTTGTTCTTCTCAAGCTCTTTTCTACTTTCTTGCTTTGTATGTTTCTTTTGCTGAATCAGTTTTACAGAAATGTGTTGAGTCAGATTGAACAATGATTTGCCTTTACCATTTGCAATACAGTTTAACATTATTTGGACTTTTTCTTCGGACACCTTCTTTGAACGCCTTTGTTGAAATGAATAATACCTATGTTAAGCCCCAATCATGCTGAAACAGCACCACCAACACGCTCCTGATGCAGTTTGTGTTGTGAGGGGGAAAAATGGAAAACTTAACTGCCAAAAAAATGTATGCATAAGCCGTGAGTTCAGGATACTGACACGGTTTCGGCGTGACTTTTCGGCCCTCTGGCTCGAAGTTGAACTGGGACAGTATATTTTGGTCGGTAGTTTGGGCGAGTTAAAGAGGCGAACACAATTGATCGGGAACGAAATGGCGGGTGAAGAATTTGCCCTGGCTGTGTGCAACAGACACCAAGGTGGGATGCCCAGGATGCCCAGGAGCTTCGCAAACAGGTGGCCAGAGGGGGGGGCCTAGCGCTGCCATGCGCCTCACGGCTTGGAAACAAACACATTATTTTCCCTGAGCTGTTTTCCCACAAAGGGTTAGGTTTTAGTCCCAAGTGAGCGTATTTAAAAAAAAAATTGCAGCAAGTTTGCCTCTTGACATTTGGTGTCACCCCTTCATCTTGACTAAGCGGAGAGTTGCACAAGTTTCATGAGGTTAGCTTTGTTGTCCCTCCCCCCTCCATGTGACAGAGCGGCTGCACTGAGAAGCTACCATGGGGATCTCATGCACAAGGTCTGACCTAATCTTCCCTCCATGAGCAGCTAGCAGCCTCTAGCTGCAGCGCAAGCAGCAAATATTGATTTGAAGGGGAGGAGGTGGGTGCAGGGCGACTTGACAAACAAGGCTTGACCTCCCCCTTTCCAACCCCCTGTCACCCCAAACACCTCACTCAGTTTTGTGGCTTTGCTGTCTGTGGTGGATGTATCAATGTCATCTTTCACCTTTCACCTTTCATCTTTCACCTTTCATTCTGTCCTTCACTTCAGGGGCCGTGTTGGCTCAGTGGTACTGGTGGCTGGAAATTTCACTTATTAAAGAAAACAATGTGCTCTTTGCAGACAATTGAGAACAGTCATTGGGATGTCACAATGTATACAAAACATGCATGTACCAGAACAGTCACTGGGATGTCACAATGTATACAAAACATGCATGTACCAGAACAGTCACTGGGATGTTACAATGTATACAAAACATGCTTGTACCAAAACAGTCACTGGGATGTCACAATGTATACAAAACATGCATGTACCAGAACAGTCACTGGGATGTCACAATGTATACAAAACATGCTTGCACCAGAACAGTCACTGGGATGTTACAATGTATACAAAACATGCTTGTACCAGAACAGTCACTGGGATGTTACAATGTATACAAAACATGCATGTACCAGAACAGTCACTGGGATGTTACAATGTATACAAAACATGCTTGTACCAGAACAGTCACTGGGATGTTACAATGTATACAAAACATGCATGTACCAGAACAGTCACTGGGATGTTACAATGTATACAAAACATGCATGTACCAGAACAGTCACTGGGATGTCACAATGTATACAAAACATGCATGTACCAGAACAGTCACTGGGATGTTACAATGTATACAAAACATGCTTGTACCAAAACAGTCACTGGGATGTCACAATGTATACAAAACATGCATGTACCAGAACAGTCACTGGGATGTCAGAATGTATACAAAACATGCATGTACCAGAACAGTCACTGGGATGTTACAATGTATAGAAAACATGAATGTACCAGAACAGTCACTGGGATGTTACAATGTATACAAAACATGCATGTACCAGAACAGTCACTGGGATGTTACAATGTATACAAAACATGCATGTACCAGAACAGTCACTGGGATGTTACAATGTATACAAAACATGCATGTACCAGAACAGTCACTGGGATGTTACAATGTATACAAAACATGCTTGTACCAGAACAGTCACTGGGATGTCACAATGTATACAAAACATGCATGTACCAGAACAGTCACTGGGATGTCACAATGTATACAAAACATGCATGTACCAGAACAGTCACTGGGATGTCACAATGTATACAAAACATGCATGTACCAGAACAATCACTGGGATGTCACAATGTATACAAAACATGCTTGTACCAGAACAGTCACTGGGATGTTACAATGTATACAAAACATGCTTGAACCAGAACAGTCACTGGGATGTTACAATGTATACAAAACATGCTTGTACCAGAACAGTCACTGGGATGTCACAATGTATACAAAACATGCTTGTACCAGAACAGTCACTGGTATGTTACAATGTATACAAAACATGCTTGTACCAGAACAGTCACTGGGATGTTACAATGTATACAAAACATGCATGTACCAGAACAGTCACTGGGATGTCACAATGTATACAAAACATGCATGTACCAGAACAATCACTGGGATGTCACAATGTATACAAAACATGCATGTACCAGAACAATCACTGGGATGTTACAATGTATACAAAACATGCATGTACCAGAACAGTCACTGGGATGTCACAATGTATACAAAACATGCATGTACCAGAACAGTCACTGGGATGTCACAATGTATACAAAACATGCATGTACCAGAACAGTCACTGGGATGTCACAATGTATACAAAACATGCTTGTACCAAAACAGTCACTGGGATGTCACAATGTATACAAAACATGCATGTACCAGAACAGTCACTGGGATGTTACAATGTATACAAAACATGCATGTACCAGAACAGTCACTGGGATGTCACAATGTATACAAAACATGCATGTACCAGAACAGTCACTGGGATGTTACAATGTATACAAAACATGCTTGTACCAAAACAGTCACTGGGATGTCACAATGTATACAAAACATGCATGTACCAGAACAGTCACTGGGATGTCACAATGTATACAAAACATGCATGTACCAGAACAGTCACTGGGATGTCACAATGTATACAAAACATGCATGTACCAGAACAGAAAAAGCGATGTGCACGACATTTCTGTGTACATTGGATAAATCAGTTTCTTCATTCACACATGTGTTCAGTCATGGCTGGACCTGCACACACAAAACTCATCTTAGTTACCAACTATTGTATGGTTTTGTCCTTAGTTACCAACTATTGTATGGTTTTGTCCTTAGTTACCAACTATTGTATGGTTTTGTCCTTAGTTACCAACTATTGTATGGTTTTGTCCTTAGTTACCAACTATTGTATGGTTTTGTCCTTAGTTACCAACTATTGTATGGTTTTGTCCTTAGTTACCAACTATTGTATGGTTTTGTCCTCAGTTTTGTTTGTCCAAATCTCTAGCCAGGCATGAAGCACAGATAGAGTCGGGCAGCCCAAGCATGTCAATCACCCGGTAATAACCCTGGTGCCTGGGGGTGATAGACACTTCATTAGTGTCTAATTAATAACTGATTAACATTGCTGTGATCCTTTGATGTGTCACCTATGATGGAAAATCGCTCAGGTGTACTGTAATGGCTTTTTGACCCTTTCCATGGTGTTATGCTTGACCTTAGTGAGTTTTCATTGAGAGACAAAGGAGGTGGATGCTAAGCCCATGTGTGCTCACCTGAAATATTTTACACTCATTTTGTAAATGTCATTTCTTGTATATCCTGCATGGTACAGCCATACTATAGTATGCTTTTAATTTAAGATTTAATTCTGAAAACAAACTGATTGATACCATGGATGATTTCATTCCTAAAATCAATGTGGAATTTTTAGTTTGTAGGTTTTGATCTTTTATTTGAACCGAGACTTTGGAGGAGGCAGGGTATTTTTTTGGATTATTTATAAATTAGCATTTTTACAGTTGAAAACTTTGGGAAAATGTGTGTATGTCTTTTGGCATTTGCTAATCAGCAGGTGTTTGATTACTGATTAGATTCTTGGAAGTCTTTCTATCCTGATGGTAGGTGATAAAATTATGTCCCCCACATTACATTTGTGCTGATTGTACAGCAAACCTGCCCTGGCGAACACCTTGATAACGACCACCCCTAAGAGATCCTGATGGTCGGTGATATGTCCCCCACATTACATTTGTGCTGATTGTACAGCAAATCTGCCCTGGCGAACACCTTGGTAACACCACCCCTAAGAGATCCTGATGGTCGGTGATATGTCCCCCACATTACATTTGTGCTGATTGTACAGCAAATCTGCCCTGGCGAACACCTTGATAACGACCACCCCTAAGAGATCCTGATGGTAGGTGATATGTCCCCCACATTACATTTGTGCTGATTGATTGTACAGCAAACCTGCCCTAGCGAACACCTTGATAACGACCACCCCTAAGAGATCCTGATGGTCGGTGATATGTCCCTCACATTACATTTGTGCTGATTGTACAGCAAATCTGCCCTGGCGAACACCTTGATAACACCACCCCTAAGAGATCCTGATGGTAGGTGATATGTCCCCCACATTACATTTGTGCTGATTGTACAGCAAATCTGCCCTGGCGAACACCTTGATAACGACCACCCCTAAGAGATCCTGATGGTAGGTGATATGTCCCCCACATTACATTTGTGCTGATTGTACAGCAAATCTGCCCTGGCGAACACCTTGATAACGACCACCCCTAAGAGATCCTGGTTCTTTCCTATATAATTGACCTTTCCATGACCATCAGCTGGCTATTAGGACCACTGTTGGTTGGTCCATAGACCTATATTAGGACCACCATTGGTTGGTCCATAGACCTATATTAGGACCACCGTTGGTTGGTCCATAGACCTATATTAGGACCACCGTTGGTTGGTCCATAGACCTATATTAGGACCACCGTTGGTTGGTCCATAGACCTATATTAGGACCACCATTGGTTGGTCCATAGACCTATATTAGGACCACCGTTGGTTGGTCCATAGACCTATATTAGGACCACCGTTGGTTGGTCCATAGACCTATATTAGGACCACCATTGGTTGGTCCATAGACCTATATTAGGACCACCGTTGGTTGGTCCATAGACCTATATTAGGACCACCGTTGGTTGGTCCATAGACCTATATTAGGACCACCGTTGGTTGGTCCATAGACCTATATTAGGACCACCGTTGGTTGGTCCATAGACCTATATTAGGACCACCGTTGGTTGGTCCATAGACCTATATTAGGACCACCGTTGGTTGGTCCATAGACCTATATTAGGACCACCGTTGGTTGGTCCATAGACCTATATTAGGACCACCGTTGGTTGGTCCATAGACCTATATTAGGACCACCGTTGGTTGGTCCATAGACCTATATCAGGACCACCGTTGGTTGGTCCATAGACCTATATCAGGACCACCGTTGGTTGGTCCATAGACCTATATCAGGACCACCGTTGGTTGGTCCATAGACCTATATTAGGACCACCGTTGGTCTCTGGGCTGGTCATTATAGACAGGTTAAACTTTTTACAGTTAGTCAAGTTTTGACATCAAATAACCAAAGGGAAGTAATCGCTCAATGCATACGACATGTGTAATAGAGTAAGCGAGAGTTGTACGGAACCTTTTCTCCTGGCACCTGAGAGAATAACAAGCATTGAAATGAACAAGCGACTTTCATCCTCAGAAAAGGATGATCACCGCAAGCTCATATGCTCATTATTCTCCAAGGCACTCCAACTAACACCTACGTACACAGTCATATACAAGAACCAGCTTTTATTCTCGACCGGACTTAGTCCTTAGATCAAGACTGGTTTTAAACAGAACAAACACACAGTCAAGTTTTACAGTCAAGTTTTGACTAAATGTTTTCACATAGATGGGGAATCGAGACGAGGGTGGTGGTGTATGTGTGTGTGTGTGCGTGTGTGTAGAGCGATTCAGAGAAAACTACTGGACCGATCTTCATGAAATTGCACATGATAGTTCCTGGGTATGAAATCCCCAGACGTTTTTTTCATTTTTTCGATAAATGTCTTGGATGACGTCATATCTGGCTTTTTGTGAAAGTTGAGGCAGCACTGTAATTAAATTAAATGTAATTAAAATGTAATGTAATTAAACATTTTTTAATTGAATTGAATGAAATTTTGGTCAAGCAATCTTCGACAAAGTCCGGACTATGGGATTGAATTTCAGCTTGGCAGCGTAAACATTATTTAATTAGTTTGCTCATTAAAGTTGTCATTAAAATCGAATTTTCTCCAACAGATTTAAAAATGATTGCATCGTATTCCTCAATTTCTCTTGAATTCAAAAATAATACATATGTCATGTTTACTATAAAAATGTGCTCAGAATTACAGAAAATAGGTTTAAGTAACCCCCCGCGGGTTAGGGGGAAGAATTGACCCGATGCTCCCCAGCATGTCGTAAGAGGCGACTAACGGATTCTGTTTCTCTTTTTACCCTTGTTAAGTGTTTCTTGTATAGAATATAGTCAATTTTTGTAAAGATTTTAGTCAAGCAGTATGTAAGAAATGTTAAGTCCTTTGTACTGGAAACTTGCATTCTCCCAGTAAGGTAATACATTGTACTACGTTGCAAGCCCCTGGAGCAAATTTTTGATTAGTGCTTTTGTGAACAAGAAACAATTGACAAGTGGCTCTATCCCATCTCCCCCCTTTCCCCGTCGCGATATAACCTTCGTGGTTGAAACGACGTTAAACACCAAATAAAGAAAAGAAAGAAAGAAAAGGTTTACTGCGTGCGCATGCTATACGCGGAGACGAGCGTGACCCGTCTCGGTTTTTCGGTGTGGTTAGTTGAGACTATCTATATATATATATATACGACTTGTGTCTGTGTGTGTGTGTGTGTGTGTCCGCGATGCACGCCCAAGGTTCTCGATGGATCTGTTTCAAATTTGGTGGCCATATGGTACATCCCGGACAAAACCTGGTCGATGAAATATTTCCACACGTGCTCTCAGCGCGCAGTGCTGAACCGATTTTGGTTTTTCTCTGGATCCATTCCCAGTAACTCTTCCTTATCTTCTCCAGTGTTTTCAGCGTTTATCTCCCTTCCTTCGTGTGGCGTCAATCCATATTCCCGTTTCTATTTTTAGAAGGTCATTGTCGACAACGCTCAATCCATATTCCCGTTATACTATTTTTACTCTTCTCCTGTGTTTTGCGCGTTTATCTCTCTTCCTTCGTGCGGTGCGCAAAGCCGGGTCCCCAGCGCAGCCGGGTATTTGGCTCGACGTCTTCCCGGGTATTCATCTATATAGTCTAGGCGATGACTGTTTTTGCTGTAAATCTTTTACTTTGATGCCGACAGCTTGACTAAATGCTTTTATATCGCTTCACGCGACTTGTTTTTTACATGGAACTCCACATGCTCACCTGGTAGATTGTGTACACTGATGTAACACAGTGTTGGTGGTAGATTGTGTACACTGATGTAACACAGTGTTGCTGGTAGATTGTGTACACTGATGTAACACAGTGTTGCTGGTAGATTGTGTACACTGATGTAACACAGTGTTGCTGGTAGATTGTGTACACTGATGTAACACAGTGTTGCTGGTAGATTGTGTACACTGATGTAACACAGTGTTGCTGGTAGATTGTGTACACTGATGTAACACAGTGTTGCTGGTAGATTGTGTACACTGATGTAACACAGTGTTGCTGGTAGATTGTGTACACTGATGTAACACAGTGTTGCTGGTAGATTGTGTACACTGATGTAACACAGTGTTGCTGGTAGATTGTGTACACTGATGTAACACAGTGTTGCTGGTAGATTGTGTACACTGATGTAACACAGTGTTTGCAAATCAAGAGATAAGTAATCTACAGCTTTTCAGCCAAAACAAAAGTAGGGGGACAGACACCTCATACAAATGTGTGGTTTTGAGGCCATGTTTAGGGGAGTTGAAAATACCTCTCTAGGCATGCACAAACAGACATCCATAAACAGACACATACACAAACAGACATCCATAAACAGACACATACACAAACAGACATCCATAAACAGACACATACACAAACAGACATCCATAAACAGACACATACACAAACAGACATCCATAAACAGACACATACACAAACAGACATCCATAAACAGACACATACACAAACAGACATCCATAAACAGACACATACACAAACAGACATCCATAAACAGACACATACACAAACAGACATCCATAAACAGACACATACACAAACAGACATCCATAAACAGACACATACACAAACAGACATCCATAAACAGACACATACACAGACATCCATAGACAGACACATACACAAACAGACATCCATAAACAGACACATACACAAACAGACATCCATAAACAGACACATGTATACACAAACAGACATCCATAGACAGACACATACACAAACAGACATCCATAAACAGACACATGTATACACAAACAGACATCCATAAACAGACACATACACAAACAGACATCCATAAACAGACACATACACAAACAGACATCCATAAACAGACACATACACAAACAGACATCCATAGACAGACACATACACAAACAGACATCCATAGACAGACACATACACATACATTTCTCCCCTTCCCCCTCATTCTGATTGCAGATAGATGTCCTGCTGACCCCCTCATTCTAATTGCAGATAGATGTCCTGCTGACCCCCTCATTCTAATTGCAGATAGATGTCCTGCTGACCCCCTCATTCTGATTGCAGATAGATGTCCTGCTGACCCCCTCATTCTAATTGCAGATAGATGTCCTGCTGACCCCCTTTTGCCTACATTCTGATTGCAGATAGATGTCCTGCTGACCCCCTCATTCTGATTGCAGATAGATGTCCTGCTGACCCCCTCATTCTAATTGCAGATAGATGTCCTGCTGACCCCCTTTTGCGTACATTCTCAAACCATACCAATTATAGTTACAGCTGCAAGATTAATGCAGCGCAAACTAGCACGTCATAGATTCAGCACTGGTCAAGGGCAGTTCATGCCAATATTATCAGATCAAAGAAATTTGTCATTACATTTGCAGAGCCAATATGTGTGTTGCGAGTTTGTTCAGTAGAGCAGAGTTTGTCCCAGTTTCGTTTGATCCAAAAGTTAACATTGTTTGATATGCTTAGAGTGAGATAATGCAAAACATAACGATATGTTTTTTCAGGCTTTATATTTTAGAGAAGGATTAATTGTGATTGAAAGGGAAATTATAGGAGGTTGGAAGTTGAAAGGAGACTAGGTAAACTGTCTGGAAATTAAAATAACAGGCAAAAGTTAAGGTAGCTTTGATCATTCACTACCCCTATAAACAACTAAGTTATATACATTTTTTTTAAACCACATTGTTTAATTGCTCATGAAAATCGTTAGGACCGCGGCAGTGAGCTTAGCTTCTCATCTCATTTTCTCTCTCTCATTTTTGTGAGATATAGAGACTACACATAATTCCTGTGAACATTTTTTATCTATGGACCTAAATTTATATTGTAAGGAGGTCAGAACGTTTGTTGCAGGAGGGAACGCCTTTTAAGACACTGTGTTCTCACATTTTCTGTTCATTACCTCTGTAGATATACCCCATTATAAGACTCCCTCCTTTTTTTAAATGTTGAATGAATACCTGATTTACCCAGAGTTGTGGAAGTGGGGGTTTCACTGTATAAATGATCTATTTACTGATTGCTGAAGACAGTGGATTTTGTCTTTGTCAATAGACTTATACACTTAATACTCACACAATCAGCGCATGTGTGCGAAGAGGGCAACAACAGTAATGTTGCTGCTGCTCCCACAACAGCAAACACACTCAGAACAGTTTACCTGTGTTGATATCAAACACACTCAGAACAGTTTACCTGTGTTAATCAAACACACTCAGAACAGTTTACCTGTGTTAATATCAAACACACTCAGAACAGTTTACCTGTGTTAATATCAAACACACTCAGAACAGTTTACCTGTGTTAATATCAAACACACTCAGAACAGTTTACCTGTGTTAATATTAAACACACTCAGAACAGTTTACCTGTGTTAATATCAAACACACTCAGAACAGTTTACCTGTGTTAATATTAAACACACTCAGAACAGTTTACCTGTGTTAATATCAAACTCAAACGCCCCATTGCATTAGCGAGCCGCTGTCAATAAACTGCTCATTGAGGCTTTCCACATCGCTGGGTAGAGTTTCACACCCCTGTGGCGATAGGTGCAGAGAAGCCAGGCGAGACAGACAATTCATTCGAACAGCCTGGCAGATGTTTAGACTTCTCTAGTGCTACCCGCTAGCTCGTCTACCATCCTACCCTTCTTTGTGTCTGAGTTGCTCCCCCCAGGGTAGAGATGAGCTGACAGTTTGCTGTTGCTTGTTTTCACAGCTGTCTGGAGGGACCTACAACACTGCTCATCCTCGCTTGCTCTCTTGACCCAACCTTTTGCTATTTTCTGGACAATACATTTCCTCATTCCTCGGGTTATGACGAATAGTGTTTTATTTGTGTGTGTGTGTGTGTGTGTGTGTGTGTGTGTGTGTGTGTGTGTGTGTGTGTGTGTGTGTGTGTGTGTATTGTGTCGTTGTCGTTGTTGTAATGTTTGTTATCTTTGATGTGTGGCTTAAGCTTGATGTCCAGTTGATTCTAAACAAAAGGACGAAGACAGCAATTTCATCACATGGAAAGGTTTATCATTTTTTGAGTATCTTGTTCTGATTTGGATTGCAGTCAGCACAGACACAAACATACACACAGGCACATACACACAGACACACACACATCACACACTGACACACACACACACATCACACACACACACACACACACACACACACACACACACACACACACACACACACACACACACACACACACACACACACACACACTGAGATAGACACTAAAACACGCAAGGGATTTTCAGGCAAGTAAAATAGGATGATTAATAACCCAAGGCTCGACTCAACTGAATGATACCGGCTGCTGCAGACAATTTCTCCTTCACTTTCTTGATTTTGTATGCGCAGATTATAATGCTATTTATTTGATAGTTAAAGCATAGCGAATTGTTGTCCACCCTCTTCTTTGTTTCTGTTTGTATATCACGTCGTGCATGCTGTCGACAGAACCATTGTCCATCCTGTCAAACATTTGCCATCACTTTAACAGCGGCCATCATCTACTCGGCATGTTGATGTTAACTTGCTTGTTGGCATTGTCTGCGGGGCTAACCCAAGGGGGTCACAAAAACAACGACGTGTGTACACACGTGTGTAGTAGCGCGTGTCTTGATGTGTCTAACGGCTGCTCGTTTCTGTCGACGGCGGGCCAATCTTCCCCATTGATCAGAGTCAGGGAACCCCCGCACCAGGAGCTGCGATCGAGTTGCAAAAAAAGAAAGAAAACAAGTCGCGTAAGGCGAAAATACAATATTTAGTCAAGTAGCTGTCGAACTCACAGAATGAAACTGAACGCAACGCAACGCAGCAAGACCGTATACTCGTAGCATCGTCACTCCACCGCCCGTGGCAAAGGCAGTGCACGTGGAATGGACAAGAAGAGCGGGGTATTCGTTGCGCTGAGAAGGATAGCACGCTTTTCTGTACCTCTCTTCGTTTTAACTTTCTGAGCGTGTTTTTAATCCAAACATATCATATCTATATATTTTTGGAATCAGGAACCGACAAGGAATAAGATGAAAGTGTTTTTAAATTGATTTCGGGGAAAAAAATTTGATAATAATTTTTATATATTTAATTTTCAGAGCTTGTTTTTAATCCGAATATAACATATTTATATGTTTTTGGAATCGGCAAGTGATGGAGAATAAGATAAACGTAAATTTGGATCGTTTTATAAATTTTTATTTTTTTTTACAATTTTCAGATTTTTAATGACCAAAGTCATTAATTAATTTTTAAGCCACCAAGCTGAAATGCAATACCGAACCCCGGGCTTCGTCGAAGAGTACTTGACGAAAATTTCAACCAATTTGGTTGAAAAATGAGGGCGTGACAGTGCCGCCTCAACTTTCACGAAAAGCCGGATATGACGTCATCAAAGACATTTATCAAAAAAATGAAAAAAACGTTCGGGGATTTCATACCCAGGAACTCTCATGTCAAATTTCATAAAGATCGGTCCAGTAGTTTAGTCTGAATCGCTCTACACACACACACAGACAGACGCACATACACCATACCCTCGTTTCGATTCCCCCTCGATGTTAAAATATTTAGTCAAAACTTGACTAAATATAAAAAAGACAAGAGGCGAAGCCTTCAAGGCTCACGTAAGAAATCGACAAACAGTAACACAAACTCAATCACTCCGTCACACATACACACACACACACACAGTAAGCAAGGTGAAACTGTGCAAGAAAGCGAGACCCTGGATCTGCCAATTAGTCTCGGCCCGCTCACAATAAGAACAAGTCGCGTAAGGCGAAAATACAATATTTAGTCAAGTAGCTGTCGAACTCACAGAATGAAACTGAACGCAATGCCATTTTTCAGCAAGACCGTATACTCGTAGCATCGTCAGTCCACCGCTCATGGCAAAGGCAGTGAAATTGACAAGAAGAGCGGGGTAGTAGTTGCGCTAAGAAGGATAGCACGCTTTTCTGTAGCTCTCTTCGTTTTAACTTTCTGAGCGTGTTTTTAATCCAAACATATCATATCTATATGTTTTTGGAATCAGGAACCGACAAGGAATAAGATGAAAGTGTTTTTAAATTGATTTCGAAAAAAAAATTTTTATAATAATTTTTATATATTTAATTTTCAGAGCTTGTTTTTAATCCGAATATAACATATTTATATGTTTTTGGAATCAGCAAATGATGGCGAATAAGATAAACGTAAATTTGGATCGTTTTATAAATTTTTATTTTTTTTTACAATTTTCAGATTTTTAATGACCAAAGTCATTAATTAATTTTTAAGCCACCAAGCTGAAATGCAATACCGAACCCCGGGCTTCGTCGAAGAGTACTTGACCAAAATTTCAACCAATTTGGTTGAAAAATGAGGGCGTGACAGTGCCGCCTCAACTTTCACGAAAAGCCGGATATGACGTCATCAAAGACATTTATCAAAAAAATGAAAAAAACGTTCGGGGATTTCATACCCAGGAACTCTCATGTCAAATTTCATAAAGATCGGTCCAGTAGTTTAGTCTGAATCGCTCTACACACACACACACACACACAGACAGACGCACATACACCACGACCCTCGTTTCGATTCCCCCTCGATGTTAAAATATTTAGTCAAAACTTGACTAAATATAATGACCGAGACTTTCAGTAATTCCTTTGCGTGACGTCTAACCCTCTTACGTCATAATGTGACGTCTTCAAATGGTTTCTATCACACACGTCAAACACTTTTGACCGAGACGTAATCTTCTTATGCGAGCTTTATCCATAGACTCGGAAATGTTAAAGTTTCTATCACACACACACGCACGCACGCACGCACGCACGCACGCACAGACAGACAAAGTTTATCATCGCATAGGCTACACTTACGTGAGCCAAAAATGAAGACAGGAGGTTTTGACTTCTCTGGGCGTCAGGCATGAGGAGAATCTTTCGCACTCTCTGTGGGCTCACGACTGAGGTGATAGAAGACGTATGTCGATATCTTAGTCATGGAAGTGGTGTACCTGGACGTGGCGAGAAATCGAGAAGTATCAGTCGATCCAGAGATAGCCACAACATCAGTTCACGACAGATGTTTCCGAGTCAGTCGTTACCGTGCCTTCGTGGCCGGCAGGTTCAGGAATTCAGACTGGGTTGAAGACTAGCTCGTGAAGGGATGGGAAGTGATGAAGGATGTTGCTTTTATCTGAGTGATCGGTGATGGAAGGCGTATGCCGATATCACTCAGACATGGAAGGGGTACCTGGACATGGCGAGAAATCGCGAAATCTGTGGAGATACTGCCACCAGTTGATGACGGAAGGTTCGTTACCGTACCTGCAAGTGTAAGAATGATAAGATCGATGCTGAGTCGATCTCGTGAGCCCCCCCCCCCCCCCCCCCTGGGTTTTCGGGACAAGAAACAATAATAACAAACTCTCGAAGGGAAGGAAGGTGTAGGATGACGAATTTCCCCTTTGTGTCAGTGTTGGAGGAGGTACTACTAAACGGTCTTAGTCGTGAGAAAGGCGCCCTGTTCTTGTCAGTTCTGTTGTTTGAGGCATCCCGTTTTCGTGGTTGAGTCGGCGGAATCCCAATGCATGCCAGAAAAGACAAGACGCCAGGAAAACTCGGGCATTGATAACAGGTATAAGATGGAACCTTTAAGACAAGCAAGCGATGCATGTTCAGTTCACCAAAAAACGATCGTTTTGGGCGACTACTGCCTGACTGAGACTGAAACTAAAGGGAAAACGAAACAAACAGGAATGAAAATGCCGAGGACAGTGAGGTGTTGGATTGATCCTGTGTACATTTATATCATACATTGCACCAACTGGATTGAAGCTGTGTACACTTATATTCATACATTGCACCTCTGACTCACTGCTGGTCCCTGAGTAACGAGGGAAAATGCAGTTATCGCAGCGAGCAAATGACTTGAGACTGCACCAACTTGATTAAAGTTGCATGCCGATACTAGAGTCAGCCTGTGGACGAGATGCCTGCATGCCAAGGCCCGGAAGGCTCTAGAGACTTTCTCTACACGATTAAGACGGAATATTAATACTAGCAGTTGTCCGTGTTAGATCTGAAATGTGAACATTCGTCTTTGATAACGGGTCAGTTGTTGGCGTGGGCCGTGTGGTGTTCACTGACCAGCCTTGGACATTCTGATGCAGCCTTGGACTGCTCTCCATTGAAGCTGCTCCCGTGGGACATTCTGATGCAGCCTTGGACTGCTCTCCATTGAAGCTGCTCCCGTGGGACATTCTGATGCAGCCTTGGACTGCTCTCCATTGAAGCTGCTCCCGTGGGACATTCTGATGCAGCCTTGGACTGCTCTCCATTGAAGCTGCTCCCGTGGGACATTCTGATGCAGCCTTGGACTGCTCTTCATTGAAGCTGCTCCCGTGGGACATTCTGATGCAGCCTTGGACTGCTCTTCATTGAAGCTGCTCCCGTGGGACATTCTGATGCAGCCTTGGACTGCTCTCCATTGAAGCTGCTCCCGTGGGACATTCTGATGCAGCCTTGGACTGCTCTCCATTGAAGCTGCTCCCGTGGGACATTCGGTGGCATCCTACGCGTGGTTTCCAATGACGGGGTCTAATACTTCTTTCAGGCCTTTGTTATTTCCACTGTGATGGTGATGGTCACTTCGTATAATATACCCGATGAACTCATTTTACAGTCCTTCTGAAGCTTTGGTTAGGCTGCTAATGAATGATCTATATGTGGACCAGACATGCGTGATGTGAACACAGATATAACTCGCTTCAAGTCGGAGATTTCGAACAAAATCTCATAAATGGGCCATACCTAACTTAGATGCTGTCTTCTTATTTAGACAGCAGCCTCCACTGCAATCTGTCTTCTTATTTAGACAGCAGCCTCCACTGCAATCTGCCTGATCCTTTAAACATGGCGGCGTGGTAAGAACCGCAAACCGAAAAAGAAAATACATCGAATGTACGATACGTAGTCTTCGTGTATTTATTACTAGATGAATACCCGCTTCGCCGGGTAGCCGGCTTCGCCGGGAAGAAGTACTTAGAGCCGTACGCCGGCTTCGAACAATGGACTCGCCAAGCTTAGGTCCCTCCCAGATTCGTGGAATGGGAACAGCACGAAAATGATTCAGTGGCCATAATGCCATTCCTGACCATATCGAGTCCCATCCTTGTCGACGAATGTAACCGTGTTAATCACCTTTGGAGGCGAACTCCACTCAAACAGGATTGAGCAATTTAGAGCTTATCTCTAAGCCCTTTTGAACTGTTATGGCTTCTGAAAGGAAGGCCAGTACATACAAATACACAAAAGCCGCCAGACCACATCACAAACAGAACTGAACAATCCACAGGTGTTGTCCACATAGACACACACACACACACACACACACACACACACACACACACACACACACACACACACACACACACACACACACACACACACACAAACACAGAGAAGCCGTATATATAGAGAGATAGATGACAGTGTATTTTTCGCGTGGCTATACATTGATTCGACCTTTGCACTTTTACAGTGAGGATAATTTACGGGTCCAATTTACGTTCTGGACACTGCGGTGACCTTCTAAAAATAGTAACAGAACGCCGGGAATATCCGAAGATGCCCCCTCATACTATAGTGCACCATACGAAGGAAGGGAGGTAAACGCTGAAAACATGGAGAAGATAAGGAAGAGTTACTGGGAATGGTGAAATGAACACAAAAACCAAAATCGGTTCAGCGCTGCGCGCTGAGAGCACGTGTTGAAATATCTCATCGATGATATTGTGTCCGGGGTGTAGCTGAATACGGTGTCCAAATTTGAAAAAGATCCACCGAGAACTTTGGCTTTGGTGTGTCGGTATGGGGGCCCGGGTAGCTGAGGTGGAACCAAAATCGGTTCAGCGCTGCGCGCTGAGAGCACGTGTTGAAATATCTCATCGATGAGGTTGTGTCCGGGGTCTCTCTGAATAAGCCCACCAAATTTGAAGCAGATCCATCGAGAACTTTGGCCGTGCATCGCGAAGACACACATACACAGACACACAGACAGACAGACACACAGACAGACAGACACAAGTCGTATATATATATATAGATACCCGTAGTGGTTTAAAAATGGTCCCTCTTTCACTACTTCCCCCCCCCCCTCTCTCTCTGTTTGTCACACACACTAAACACGCTCGCACGCACGCACGCACGCACGTACACACACACACACACACACACACACACACAGATACACATGCACGTACGCACCCGCCTCACACACGTACCCACAAAACAGACGTACACACACTCTCTCTCTCTCTCTCTCTCTCTCTCTCTCTCTCTCTCTCTCTCTCTCTCTCTCTCTCTCTCTCTTTCTTTCTTTCTTTCTTTCTTTCTTTCTTTCTTTCTCTCTCTCTCTCTCTCTCTCTCTCTCTCTCTCTCTCTGTCTCTCTCTCTCTCTGAGCATTATGGCTTCATCCTTTCACGATTTTGTCTTGGCATTGCCGCTTTGATGCGAGATTAAGTCCACGTCAGAAGATTTGGAGCGCCGTCAACCTGACAACCTGCGTTTTGCCGCTGTTTGAACGGCTCAGGCAAATTTTAAAGCCAGCAGCAGGAAATAACTCGTCAGTTTTGGCCTGACTTTGAAATAGCCTCGCTGTTGGTCTGTTTGTACGACGAAGGCAAATCGTAGAGGTAACATTAGGAAGTGATCCGTTTTGGCCTAACTTTTGGAGGACCTTGTTCGCTGTGTCTGTTTGTATTGCGGAGGCAAATCATATAGTGGGAACAGTAGGAAGTGATCCGTTTTGGTTTGACTTTTGTAGGAACTTGTTCGCTCTGTCTGTTAGTATTGTTGAGGTCAATCTTAGAGGGAACATTAGAAAACGATCTGTTTTGGTTTGACTTTTGGAGGACCTTGTTCGCTCTGTCTGGTGAATCAAATTATATAAGCCACATTAGGACACGATCAAGATTGGCCTCGGCGCATTTTGGGAGGTTGACATATCATTGGGATGTGGTGATGCAGCATGAAAGTAGCCTCAGACAGCAAGGGCCGTGGCTAGGGGAGGGCACAGGATTCGAGGAAGGCTTGGGACTAGACATCAGTGTCTGTTTACACTACTGAGACAAATTACAAATGCAACATTAGGAAATGATCAGCCTTCTGCCCTGCACGCTTTTGGAAGGTGGACACATCGGTGAGGATGTGATGATGCAGCAGCAAAACTGTCCTCGGTGAGTCAGTGAGGGCACAGGATTAGGCAATTGCTGTGGGCTTAGGACCAGAGATCTGTTCCTGTTTGTCGGCACACTCCCTGCCCTTTCCGCCCCCGCCCCGCTGGAGCAAGCCTCGATCAGTGAAGCAGCCGTGCTACGGGTTTAGGCTGATCCTGGCCGGCTAGAAGGATGACTTGTCTCCCAAGCCCAGATTGATCAGTTTGAAGAAGTCACAGCCTAAACCGTGTCCAAGCTTGCGGGCTTTAGTCCTGTCCTCCGCCTTTAAATCCACACGTGATTCCTACGTCCACTCCAAAGTCGGCCTTGCCCTCTTGTTCTGCCTGTCTCATATATTGTCCACCCGCCGCTTCCCGGTCAAGTCTTGCCATGCTAGTACTGCTGCTGCTTCTGATGCTGCCAGCGCGTGTCGTAGCGAGCCGGGGCCATTGGCCGCAGGCATCTTCTCTGTCTCTGTCATGTTTTTTTATGCCTTGGTGGTCAGCCAAAAGGCGCTATCTCATGCAGGACCAAAGGACACCGATGCGACCTTCTGCCAGTATCGCTGTGGTGGGACAAAAATCTGGCTTGCTGGCTTTAAGGCGGGAAGGGTTTTTGGCGTGGGCCACGGTTTGCCCGCACATCATCTTCGCCTTTGTGGCAATCAGACTCGCATTGTCTGGGCAAACGGGGCGTAGGTTTGTCCGGCTTGATCCCCTGTTGACTGCTGTCGATGCGGTCAACGATCACAATGATCAGCATACACCCCCCCCCCCCCCATCCCGCTCCCCCAAATTTTTAGCCGAGAACAAGAGGAAAATTGGGGTGTGCTTTGGCTGTGAGGATGGTGTGTGTGTGTGTGTGAGAGAGAGAGAGAGAGAGAGAGAGAGACAGAGAGAGACAGAGAGAGAGAGAGAGAGAGACAAAGAGAGAGGGAGACAGAGAGAGAGAGAGAGAGAGAGAGAGAGAGATGTCAGCACGTTCACCTGTGTAATCCCAGGGAACGTATCTGTGTACGTGTACCTTGCCCGCTGTGACCTGACTTCTTATTTTACGAACCAAAAAATGAAAACATTGGGATTAAATAGGGGCGGACATAGTTTCGTGAAAAAGCAACGACTGCAGGGCCCTAAATGTTTATCTGTGTGCTTGTGTCCAGTTTGGTTCTCAGGGAGCTGGACTGGGTCAGTATTGACCCCATGTTTGGGAAGAGTATAGCGGAGTAGACACAGATTTCCGCTATTGACTGTTGTCAAACTGTCGTGTTGTCTGTTGAAGCGCTCTGTACATCTTCGAGGTTGACATGACAAAGGTTGCTGTCAACTTTTCAGTGTCGTCTTTTGTGTTCACTTAAGCCTGTGTTAACGTTTTGGGGTGTGTGCTTCCCTCACGTTGAAGGAGTAGGTTTCTTTTGTTCCGCATGTGGGTTTTATTTTGTTGTACGCGTATTTCTTTCGGGATATGTTTCAGAATGTTCTAGCTCAGTTATTTCCTTTCTGCTGGTTTTGTCAGGATGCTGTTTTTTTCTGATGCCTTCTTTTTTTTATTGTACATTGTTCAACTTTTCTTTCTGTTGGGACGAGTTGCACGATCTACCTCAGGGCTTGAAACGTCAGCTAAGCATAATGATTACACGTGATGTATATAGCGGTGCCGATTGTCATTTTTGCGCAAAGCAATATTTATGCAATGCGCAAACCTGTGCAACTGGTTCCGGATTGCATAGCTTTTAAGACTTTGAAAAAAAGTTGAGTTTCGTGTCGACCGCATTAATTGAGATGCAGCCTGGCACAGAAACCTGTCCCGGAAGCCACCCGGGGTTCTTAGCATGCACACGACGTGCAAGGAACTCTCTCCCAGTCAAGGTTTGCTCAGTTTGACTACCTCGCCGACATGTGGTGCATCGCACTTTGGGCAGGAATCTGTCTTTTCGTCCAGTTGCACTTGAATTGAAAAACGGTGAATGCAAGAGAATTTCTTCTTAAGCATTTTGTTTAATTGTTTTTCTGTTCTTGTGTTTACTTTCGTATGCAGTAGTTTATAATGCTATGTATTTATTGATATCGTTGATTATTCTTTCTCACGATTTTTTTCCGATACATGGGCACACATATCCCACATAAGTCACAAATTGCTCTTCGCGATCCAGCATTGGGTCCCCACTAACTATGTGGCACAGAGACGGTATAAAAAAAGAGAGTAAATTTTAAGGGGCTTATTGTCCGTCAGGTCTTAATTGCCTATATTGGACATGAATTGGTTTATACGATTCGAGTTTTACGCCCTCACGGCTTTTTGATGTTTGCGTGTTTAGGTGGTATCAGCCATCTGCACTTATGGTAGAATGACCAAGATCTTTAACGTGCCATTGTGGTGACACGGGGGTGGGAGATGGATACCGTCTCTGGGTCTGCACATAAAGTTGACCCGTGTCCGTCCCGGCCCGGATTCGAACCAGCGACCTCTCGATCACAAGTCCAGTGCTCTACCACCTGAGCTACCCGGGCTCCCCGGGACGGTATAGTTCTCTGTATGCTACTATAGTCTCCCAAAGTCTCCAAAGGTCAGCATTGGGTCCCCACTAACTATGTGGCACAGAGACGGTATAGTTCTCTGTATGCTACTATAGTCTCCCAAAGTCTCCAAAGGTCAGCGTTGAGTGCGTGTTGTTGGAGCAGCTTGGTAGGTATGACGTCCATCTAAGATAACTTGTACTCTCAGCGTTAACATTAATTGATCGGATGGGCTATAGCTGTCCGATGGACTTGGACTGAATTACTTACTGATTTGGGTGAATTATTGACAGGAGGCCTATAGGTATGAATTAGTGAGAGAGATGTCGCCTGTGTTTGATTGCTTCCGTGCAGGTGATGCTGATAGATAAGTTTTCTGCCACAGAGATCCGCGCGTACACAGGGACGTTGTTTTGCTGCTGGTGTTGTCAGCTACAAATGCTGACCGCTTCTCTCTCTCTCTCCTATACTATGTGAAAAACGTGTTCAAATCGGGTTAGATTTGTTTTTAACTTGACCTGTTTCATTGTGCACATTCAATGAGACAAACACATTGATAACTCCAGTACTCATCAATTCTTTCTTTTACTCTCGGCCACTTTTTGAGTCACTTGAGAAAAAGTGACTCTATGTAATCGGTCAGTGTTAGTCTGTCCGGCCGGCCGGCCGGCCGGCCGGCCGTCCGTAGACACCACCTTAACGTTGGACTTTTCTCGGAAACTATCAAAGCGATCGGGCTCATATTTTGTTTAGTCGTGACCTCCAATGACCTCTACACTTTAACGATGGTTTCGTTGACCTTTGACCTTTTTCAAGGTCACAGGTCAGCGTCAAAGGAAAAATTAGACATTTTATATCTTTGACAAAGTATCTCGGAAACTATCAAAGCGATCGGGCTCATATTTTGTTTAGTCGTGACCTCCAATGACCTCTACACTTTAACGATGGTTTCGTTGACCTTTGACCTTTTTTAAGGTCACAGGTCAGCGTCAAAGGAAAAATTAGACATTTTATATCTTTGACAAAGTTCATCGGATGTGATTGAAACTTTGTAGGATTATTCTTTACATCAAAGTATTTACATCTGTAGCCTTTTACGAACGTTATCAGAAAAACAAGGGAGATAACTAGCCTTTTCTGTTCGGCAACACACAACTTAACGTTGGGCTTTTCTCGGAAACTATAAAAGTGACCGGGCTCAAATTTTATGTGAACGTGACTCATTGTGTTGTGAATAGCAATTTCTTCCTGTCCATCTGATGCCTCATATAATATTCAGAACTGCGAAAGTGACTCGATCGAGCGTTTGCTCTTCTTGTTAATAATAATAATAATAATAATGGAGATTTCTATAGCGCTTTCGAACACACAAAGCGCTTTACAAAAGCAATAACAACATCATCACCAGAATGACGCCATTTTACAACGGCTAGGCAGGGGAAAGCATGACAGATGCCTGCAGTACCATCAGGCAGGGGAAAGCATGACAGATGCCTGCAGTACCATCAGGTGAACTTTTCTCCAGACATAGAGACACAACGGAATGAGCTAAAAGAATTAGAGATGTGAGGAAAAAGAAAACAGGCCCAAGAACCTTTTTGACCTTCTTTGTTTCTTGCTCTTGGTATTTAAAAAATAAAATGAGACTGGGCAGTGAAAACAGGATAGGTGCGGGATGCAGTACCATCCATAAGGTTAACGTTTCTCCAGACACGCTGACAGTCACAACAGAATTGGCTGAATTTGAGAGGTGAGGGATGGCAAAATATAGGTCTGCTTCTTGCTTTTTTCTCCCGTTCACTTACTCACTGTGGGCTAGGCAGGGAAAACGAGGCGAACGAGAAAGGATGGGAAGGATGGGAGTTCTGACTTTCACGATGGGTTTGCTGTGTAGATGTTAAACTGACTTGGCCGCCGGCGTGGCACTTGAAATTTATAGTTGGGTAGGGAGTTTGAGTCAGGCAATACTAGGTTTAAAATCAGCACAAACAAGTAAGCATCGGCTTCTTATGTTATAGATGTGTTGGCACTGAACTGACCAAACTAGGGAAGCTGGAAGGAAGACCAAAATAGTGTCTTCACTATTGTGCAGAACAATGTCAAACTGATGCCTTTGTCAAGGAACAATAATTATTGACGTCTGTGCGTCATGCTCAGGAGGTCAAGGCTATACCGGTATGTTTTGACATACTTCACCATCGCACATGCATAAGCTACACACTACACAGAAAAGTGATGGAGAATTGTTAGTAAAAAGAGCCCGGGAAGGAGGGGTGGGGGGGGGGGGGGGGGGCATGGGCGGCAGGCGAGGTATGATGAAGTGCCTCACATCAGCTTGAATTAGATTCGTTTGAGGAATGCAGATGATACAGCAAACATAACATGTATGATTAGATGTTCAGTTTTCCGAGTGGAAGGAAAGCCACATCACGCTGCGCTGGTGCCCTAATTTTATGGCATCGCAGCTATTTCGGCGTGTGTTAATCATCAATCCAAGAAAAAATAATGTTCTTTATCTGCCGACCGTCTAGGTTATTTTGGTGGGTTTTTTTTTACCCGCGCGTGCATGGGTGCTCCATCTCGTGGCGACCTCAACCCTATCGTGCACTCGGGCTTTTGTAGGTCCTTTTTTTTCACTCGACGTTGTGAATGTTTTTAACAGACGGGGAATTGTACACATGTTGCACAAGCAGGCATGCTCGTACATGTACAGGCGCTGGAATCAGTTTATCATCTTTTTCATCAGTTTCTTCTTGGCTCTGATACATTTTTTTGGATTGAGCTAATCATGACATCGAATTCCGCGCCTTAGTGCTGGAGTTAGAGAAGTGAAGGGGGAGGGGATGTGAGAAACTATAGCATTTCTTTGTCCATCAGCCAGCTACAGTTTGGTTTTTACATTTCCCGCCCTACACACTGATTTTGAACATCCAAAGTAAGATTGTAGTATGTATAGTGACGAGTTGTCATGTGTTTCATTCAAAGGATTTTTAGTTAAGTCATGCTTTGTTGATATTGTAGTTAAGTCATGCTTTGTTGATATTGTAGTTAAGTCATGCTTTGTTGATATTGTAGTTAAGTCATGCTTTGTTGATAAAAGTTGTAGTTAAGTCATGCTTTGTTGATATTGTAACTTGCTGATTTAGTAGCGGCGTGCCTAATTGGATGTCACTGGAGGAATTCAGCTTTGGGTCATACCTCCTCGGATCATTACAAAACCTGAAAGTACAGCACGCGGTGTGCACACAGAGCACGTGCAGCGTGCACTACACGTCAGGACGACCTCCATCCCTGGCTCAGGCACTTTTCACGAAACTGCAGTTGAAAGTTGAGAAAACAAGAAGGCGAAAACCTGTCATGATTCTGTTGCCTGTCGTTCACCTCAATGTTTAGGGCTAGGCAAGGGGACGGGTACATTCGGATGCACAAAAGGAAGTGGAAGGGGATGGGGGGTAGGGTGTGTGTAGAAAGGGGGTGGGGTGATTTTGTGGGGGTATGTTAAAGCGATGAGTCGAAGGAGTTGCTGAAAGGAGCGCTGCATCAGTCGAAGGCAGAGGTAATGAAGTGGTTGGGGGTTGAAAAGACTCCCTGGATCTTTGATGAAAGATGTTAAAGCATCGGAGATGTTCATGACGTGGTTCAAAACAAAAACGGGGAAGAGAATTAAAGCTAGTCAGGTTCTGGTTGACATGTTAGTGGTTTTTCTCGGTTGTGCTTTGCAAGGACAACATTCGTTTAATGTGAATCCCGGTCAGAGCCAATGTGGTTTTACTCTTCTGCATTGCTACGAGGAAAGAAATGTGAACCGCATTATGTTCAGCACCAGAAGAGAAGAGATTCTTTGTCATGGAGATGCACAGGGCCCGTGTGAACGAGTATTTGCTCTGACTGCATGCAGAGTTGCAAACCACATTCACAAGAACTCAAAGGGTGTGTCATGTCAGGCCGGGTCCCATGTCGTGATTTAATTAAGTCACTTCCTAGCAAACAGGGTGCACTGGTTGATTACTAGAGGCACATAGCATAAGTGGACATATGGTCCATACTAAACGCTAAAGAGTCTCCACGCGTCCATAGAAGCATAGGGGCGTTACGCTTTCACTACCATAATCAAGGCGAGAGACAAACCGTAACTATGCAGGTATAACGCTCAATTAAAAACGCTAATCGCAAGATAGAGAAGGAGAGAATAAATATTGGTTCTATATCAGATACATGGTGTGCAGACGCCTTGATCCTCCTTGATTGACGTTGACATCGGCTGTGGGGGACAAAGCAGGAGCACTTTGATGACAAGAAATAGGACGCTCCAAGATTTGACATCGGCTGTGGGGGACAAAGCAGGAGCACTTTGATGACAAGAAATAGGACGCTCCACGTTTTTACAGGACAAGGTACACTGAAGAGACTGAGAAAAGAAACCCTTGTAAAGAGGCTATTCTGAACATAGATTTTTGTCATGTCTATAATATTGCAGTTTCGAATTAGCTCATTATGTGAAACTTATTCGGCATCCCATTCAAAGGCAAGAACGATGCTAGGCCGAGTCGACTGTTCAAGTAATATGTATACAATTGTCACTGGCGAACGGCTGTGAAGAACATTAACCATACCACCTACCGCGAAGGATATAGAGCAAGAAAACGTTGGCAATGGCACAGATTGAGACTCTTCACTTTTTTCGTTGATCAAAGTGCGCGTATGATCTCATTCATACTAGTACAGACATTTCACTTTCTAGCTGACTGCAGTGCGGCGATGTGAGAATAATGACTCGTCTGTAAAGATACAGCTTAGTTGCGCGAGAACAGTAAAGTGCATGTACCATGAATCATCAGCTGATGAATTTCACAACAAGCAAGAAGCCGGACAAACACATTGCCATTGACCTTGCACGCATTCGATAATGAAGTATTTTTCAGGTTATTAGGACATGGAAGGCTCTGAAAATCTGAAAAGTACGTGTCAAACAAAATAATTCGGGGATTCCTTTGCCTTTCTTTTTTCAGGGCGCACAACTGCACAGCGTAAGCTTACCGCACGCAAAAAAAAGAACAAAACATATATTTATTATTCCCATGGGGTTACGCTGTCATGTGATCTGTTTTTGTTTCCGAGATGGAAGGGTTTTGTTTCAAGCCATGGTTGTTTTGTGTCAGAAGTGTCTGTTTGCAGTAACCTGATCGGGTTATGATAGGGACTTGAGTTGTTTCTAGTTGTGCTCAATCGTCTCATCTTGGTTTCACCCAGCATGTATTTCATGACCTTTCCACCCAATAAAAACATATTTTTGCGATGTCCCGTAGGAATCCCTCTCGCACATTCTGCAGAGTTCTTTCCTTGTCAGAATCATTTCGTAATGCAGAGGGGGTTTGAATATGAATTATATACCTTTGCAGGGAAGTGCCAGAACTTAGAACGATAGTTAGAGAGTCATCGACTGGGCCAGTCTGGAGAGAGAGAGAGAGAGAGAGAGAGAGAGAGAGAGAGAGAGAGAGAGAGAGAGAGAGAGAGAGAGAGAGAGACAGACAGAGAGAGAGAGACAGAGAGAGAGAGAGAGAGAGAGAGAGAGAGAGAGAGAGAGAGAGAGAGAGGCGAGGAAGTCCATGCAGACCCGTTTAGAGATGTCAGTTGAGTCATCCCAAGGCGCTGTGAAAACGTGCGCGTGTGTATGTGCGTGGACTTTGTACGTTCGAGCACCCTGTTTGTGTCTGTGGGCTGGATATAGGGGGGTTCGGACCCCCCCCCCCCCCTCCTTGCCAGTTGTACCTTTATCTGAAGGTAGGGCCCAAAATAACCCTTTAAACGCTAAATGTCAACGCCCCCCAGATGCCGACGACAATGTATAGATAATTAGAATAGAAATTAAATGGAAGCAACAGTAGGTATTCTCAAAGCCTACTGTTAAAGTTTTGGTAACAATGAACAAACATGTTATAATAAAAAAATCCCCCGACAATTTTGAACAACGGAATTTCCGTTTCTGCATGCCTTTCATAAAAAAACACCGGTTTCCGTCGCCAAACGGAAGCGGATGCATCCTTGCATGTGTGTGTGTGTGTGTGTGTGTGGTTTAGTGCACTCGAAAATAATTAATCAGGCTACCCCTATTATGTCTTTTGTTCTTTGCCCCCCACCCCTCCCGCACACACACACACACACACACACACACACACACACACACACACACACACACACACACACACACAATACACGAATCCCCCGAATTTTTTGAAAAACGGAATTTCCGTTTCTGCCTATCATCGAAAAGCCGGTTTCCGTCGCCTAACGGAAGCAGATACACCCCTGCACGTGTGTTGGTGTGTGTGTGTGTGTGCTTGTGCGTGTGCGTGTGTGCGTGGTTTTGTGCACTCGTAAATTATGAATCAGGCTGCCCCTTTTATGTCTTTTGTTCTTTACCCCCCCCCCACACACACCCCTCGCCCGTCACGTTTCCCTGCTCCCCCCCCCCCTCCCCGCCTCTCTGTCTCTCTCTCTTTCTTTCTCTCTCACACCGTCAGCCGTCCTTGTCGCTGGACTAACACTAGAATGTTCTTCAACCTGTTAGTAGCTCTGTGCCAGTAGCTTGTCTTCATCCTGTTACTAGCTCTGTGCCAGTAGCTTGTCTTCATCCTGTTACTAGCTCTGTGCCAGTAGCTTGTCTTCATCCTGTTACTAGCTCTGTGCCAGTAGCTTGTCTTCATCCTGTTACTAGCTCTGTGCCAGTAGCTTGTCTTCATCCTGTTGGTAGCTCTGTGCCAGTAGCTTGTCTTCATCCTGTTACTAGCTCTGTGCCAGTAGCTTGTCTTCAACCTGTTGGTAGCTCTGTGCCAGTAGCTTGTCTTCATCCTGTTAGTAGCTCTGTGCCAGTAGCTTGTCTTCATCCTGTTAGTAGCTCTGTGCCAGTAGCTTGTCTTCAACATGTTAGTAGCTCTGTGCCAGTAGCTTGTCTTCAACATGTTAGTAGCTCTGTGCCAGTAGTATGGCGCGTAGTTTGAGAAATAAAAAGAGACATTCGTGTGATGGTTTCTTTTTGCCCCTGAAGTTGCGTGTGTGTGATGTGGATTGGGGAAGCTGTGCCATATGTAGCGAGCTGCCTGTGCATACACTCACGGGGTCACACACAGCCTCACATACTTTTTGGAGCGCTTGGTCTGTGTGCAGGGTCACGGTCACTATAGCGTTACACAACTTGGTTGGCTTCGAGGGAACTCATTTCTGTACGTTCTGAAAGCGCTGAAGACTAGAAATTAAGATCTGCAACTATACAAACTTGATTGTTGTTGTTGTTGTTTTTGTTGTTGTTGTTGTTTAACAAAAATGACCGGAACCACAGTCAGGTGTTTTTGTTTTTTGCTTTTTTAGACTTTAAAGGCATTGTCCTTCCTGTGTCAACAAGTGAGCGCCACGTGTCAAATGTTGCCAGGAGTTTACATGTGGGGGGTAAAGCACTCCGTCCAGTGAAATAGAAACAGCTTGGCTGCTTTCTGTGCTCAGTTTGATTTTTTTTTTAAACAAATACATTCCTTTATGGCCGCTAGTGCAGATCTGAGATAATAAACAGAACTGTTTTCACGGGAAACAATGTGCCTTCAGCTTTGTTTGAACTGTGCACATTTGCTCTACAGGAATTCCAAGCCTCAAGGGCTTTGTTTGAACTGTGCACATTTGCTCTACAGGAATTCCAAGCCTCAAGGGCTTTGTTTGAACTGTGCACATTTGCTCTACAGGAATTCCAAGCCTCAAGGGCTTTGTTTGAACTGTGCACATTTGCTCTACAGGAATTCCAAGCCTCAAGGGCTTTGTTTGAACTGTGCACATTTGCTCTACAGGAATTCCAAGCCTCAAGGGCTTTGTTTGAACTGTGCACATTTGCTCTACAGGAATTCCAAGCCTCAAGGGCTTTGTTTGAACTGTGCACATTTGCTCTACAGGAATTCCAAGCCTCAAGGGCTTTGTTTGAACTGTGCACATTTGCTCTACAGGAATTCCAAGCCTCAAGGGCTTTGTTTGAACTGTGCACATTTGCTCTACAGGAATTCCAAGCCTCAAGGGCTTTGTTTGAACTGTGCACATTTGCTCTACAGGAATTCCAAGCCTCAAGGGCTTTGTTTGAACTGTGCACATTTGCTCTACAGGAATTCCAAGCCTCAAGGGCTTTGTTTGAACTGTGCACATTTGCTCTACAGGAATTCCAAGCCTCAAGGGCTTTGTTTGAACTGTGCACATTTGCTCTACAGGAATTCCAAGCCTCAAGGGCTTTGTTTGAACTGTGCACATTTGCTCTACAGGAATTCCAAGCCTCAAGGGCTTTGTTTGAACTGTGCACATTTGCTCTACAGGAATTCCAAGCCTCGAGGGCTTTGATTGAACTGTGCACATTTGCTCTACAGGAATTCCAAGCCTCAAGGGCTTTGATTGAACTGTGCACATTTGCTCTACAGGAATTCCAAGCCTCAAGGGCTTTGTTTGAACTGTGCACATTTGCTCTACAGGAATTCCAAGCCTCAAGGGCTTTGTTTGAACTGTGCACATTTGCTCTACAGGAATTCCAAGCCTCGAGGGCTTTGATTGAACTGTGCACATTTGCTCTACAGGAATTCCAAGCCTCAAGGGCTTTGATTGAACTGTGCACATTTGCTCTACAGGAATTCCAAGCCTCAAGGGCTTTGTTTGAACTGTGCACATTTGCTCTACAGGAATTCCAAGCCTCGAGGGCTTTGATTTTTTTTCACTTTGAAGACGCTCATTTGATTTTTGCTGTAGCCAGAACTTGTTTCAATATTCTTAGCCTCGGGGGCTTTGACTTTTTCTTTTCAAATCAGATCATTAATTTAAAAAAAAGAAGTAAATGTGAAATGGGTTTCATTTGACGTCGTCAGAGACCCTAGAATGACAATATAATTATGTATTGTAGTTTAACAGTGTTCTCTCTATTTTTTATCACCCAAAGAAACTTGATCCAAATTTGTAGTGTAACGGTCGTGAGTCTGAAGTCAACATGTACAAAAAGCCGTTTGCACCGTAACTTTTCCCTCGTGCTTTAAAGAAGCCACTTTCCGCCCATTTGATGGAGTAGGCCGACTAGCCGGCCGACACGAAAATACTGCTACTGGATGTGAAATCCCCTCTTGACCGTCACCTGCCTAGATGCCTCCTCACACATCCTCAACAAAAAGTCCCTGGCCTAATTGAAGTCTGTGGCCCTTGCACCTGGTGGAGCTTCTCGATGCTTGCGTCCTGTTTCTCGCTCCCATGTTGCGTCCTTCGGCACTTTGCTACCGTCCTTGCACTGCCAATTTAAGACGTTGACTTTAATCTCTGAAGGATTCGATCACCTCTCTCGTGAGATTCAGAAGCCTTGGGCAATGGAAGGATTCGATCACCTCTCAGTCTCGTGAGATTCAGAAGCCAATCAGAAGGGCAATGGAAGGATTCGATCACCTCTCAGTCTCGTGAGATTCAGAAGCCTTGGGCAATGGAAGGATTCGATCACCTCTCAGTCTCGTGAGATTCAGAAGCCTTGGGCAATGGAAGGATTCGATCACCTCTCAGTCTCGTGAGATTCAGAAGCCTTGGGCAATGGAAGGATTCGATCACCTCTCTCGTGAGATTCAGAAGCCTTGGGCAATGGAAGAAAAGAGACAAACATTGTTATTTGACGTTTCTTGGGTTCGTTAACGTCGTACCATCTTTGCCGGCTGCACTGTCATTGTTGCGTCGGTGCCGTTTTGATTAGATTTGTTCTTGTTACCTTGGTGTTGAGTTCATGAGGTTGAACAGTGTGTAGGTGCTCTAGAAGACCCGGGTAACATGGCCGATAGTGATTGACTCTGAGTATGTCCGATGGTCAGACTGAATGTGTAGGTGCTCTGGAAGACCCGGGTAACATGGCCGATAGTGATAGACTCTCAGTATGTCCGATGGTCAGACTGAATGTGTAGGTGCTCTGGAAGACCCGGGTAACATGGCCGATAGTGATAGACTCTCAGTATGACCGATGGTCAGACTGAATGTGTAGGTGCTCTGGAAGACCCGGGTAACATGGCCGATAGTGATTGACTCTGAGTATGACCGATGGTCAGACTGAATGTGTAGGTGCTCTGGAAGACCCGGGTAACATGGCCGATAGTGATTGACTCTGAGTATGACCGATGGTCAGACTGAATGTGTAGGTGCTCTGGAAGACCCGGGTAACATGGCCGATAGTGATTGACTCTGAGTATGTCCGATGGTCAGACTGAATGTGTAGGTGCTCTGGAAGACCCGGGTAACATGGCCGATAGTGATTGACTCTGAGTATGTCCGATGGTCAGACTGAATGTGTAGGTGCTCTGGAAGACCCGGGTAACATGGCCGATAGTGATTGACTCAGTATGACCGATGGTCAGGCTGAATGTGTAGGTGCTCTGGAAGACCCGGGTAGCATGGCCGATAGTGATTGACTCAGTATGACCGATGGTCAGGCTGAATGTGTAGGTGCTCTGGAAGACCCGGGTAACATGGCCGATAGTGATTGACTCTGAGTATGACCGATGTCAGACTGAATGTGTAGGTGCTCTGGAAGACCCGGGTAACATGGCCGATAGTGATAGACTCTGAGTATGACCGATGGTCAGACTGAATGTGTAGGTGTTCTGGAAGACCCGGGTAACATGGCCGATAGTGATTGACTCTGAGTATGTCCGATGGTCAGACTGAATGTGTAGGTGCTCTGCAAGACCCGGGTAACATGGCCGATAGTGATTGACTCTGAGTATGTCCGATGGTCAGACTGAATGTGTAGGTGCTCTGGAAGACCCGGGTAACATGGCCGATAGTGATAGACTCTCAGTATGTCCGATGTCAGACTGAATGTGTAGGTGCTCTGGAAGACCCGGGTAACATGGCCGATAGTGATAGACTCTCAGTATGTCCGATGGTCAGACTGAATGTGTAGGTGCTCTGGAAGACCCGGGTAACATGGCCGATAGTGATAGACTCTCAGTATGACCGATGGTCAGACTGAATGTGTAGGTGCTCTGGAAGACCCGGGTAACATGGCCGATAGTGATTGACTCTGAGTATGTCCGATGGTCAGACTGAATGTGTAGGTGCTCTGGAAGACCCGGGTAACATGGCCGATAGTGATTGACTCTGAGTATGTCCGATGGTCAGACTGAATGTGTAGGTGCTCTGGAAGACCCGGGTAACATGGCCGATAGATGATTGACTCTGAGTATGACCGATGGTCAGACTGAATGTGTAGGTGCTCTGGAAGACCCGGGTAACATGGCCGATAGTGATTGACTCTGAGTATGTCCGATGGTCAGACTGAATGTGTAGGTGCTCTGGAAGACCCGGGTAACATGGCCGATAGTGATAGACTCTCAGTATGTCCGATGTCAGACTGAATGTGTAGGTGCTCTGGAAGACCCGGGTAACATGGCCGATAGTGATAGACTCTCAGTATGTCCGATGTCAGACTGAATGTGTAGGTGCTCTGGAAGACCCGGGTAACATGGCCGATAGTGATTGACTGTCAGTATGACCGATGGTCAGACAGAGGGGAGAGGTGAACTTTCATCAAACGAAGCAAACCGTCAATTTGAGAGATGACAAATATTGTTATGTTCTTGTTCAAGGTATATCACATAACATTAACGGATTAAATGGTGTCGGTTTACACCAAAACGTGACAGGCAGTGGGGTGTACTTTAAAGGTCAGCAGTTGTTCATGCTAGCTGCCTCAGTGAAAAACAAACAAACAAACAAACAAACACGGTCGTTACCCTTATTTTCTCTTTCTGCCCTTTCTCGTACGTCCGTGTGTTATATGTAAATTATAGGTTTGAGTAAAGGGGGAAGAAGCGAAGGACAGAGGGTATGTAAGTGGAGTTATATAATTATAGTCTGTGTGTTATATGTAAATTATAGGTTTGAGTAAAGGGGGAAGAAGTGAAGGAGAGGGTATGTAAGTGGAGTTATATAACTATAGTCTGTGTGTTATATGTAAATTATAGGTTTGAGTAAAGGGGGAAGAAGTGAAGGAGAGGGTATGTAAGTGGAGTTATATAACTATAGTCTGTGTGTTATATGTAAATTATAGGTTTGAGTAAAGGGGGAAGAAGTGAAGGAGAGGGTATGTAAGTGGAGTTATATAACTATAGTCTGTGTGTTATATGTAAATTATAGGTTTGAGTAAAGGGGGAAGAAGCGAAGGACAGAGGGTATGTAAGTGGAGTTATATAATTATAGTCTGTGAAAATACCAACACCGGGGGAAGGAAAATGTCCTGTAATTACCGAGGACATTGTAAAGACTTTGTGAGCACGATGTGTGACATTACAGGAGGTTATACGAGATCTTGGAAGGGTTGTAACGTAACAAAGCCAGGTCATGCATGGTCTGACTGGCGTTGGCTGCAGTACGTCTAGTAGCGTATGTCATTGTGTGGTTCCTGCTGTTTCTCGTGGGTTCTCCTGTTTATGCCACTGTTTTATGACCTAGGTTCTGCTTCAGTTCGTTCTGTGGGAAAACATGAAATCTACGTTCTCTCTGCCTCTGTCAATCTCTCTTTTTATTTCTCACTCTGTCCCTGCCTCTAACTCTGTGTGTCTGTCTGTCTGTCTGTCTGTCTGTCTGTCTGTCTGTCTGTCTGTCTGTCTGTCTGTCTCTGTCTGTCTGTCTCTGTCTGTCTGTCTGTCTGTCTGTCTCTGTCTGTCTGTAAGTCTGTCTGTAAGTCTGTCTGTGTCTGTCTCTCTCTCTCTGTCTCTCTCTCTCTGTCTCTCTCTCTCTCCCTCCCTCTCTCCCCCTCTCTCTCTCTGATGAATTGACTATGGGATTGTTTGCTACTGAAAAAAGTGAAGGGAAATAATCATATTGCAACAGCATGGAGAACAAGTTACAATATTGCAGTTTCAGCTCTTGCTTGCCCGTTTTGTCCGCACATTCCAATGGTGGTGATTTAACGCAAGTGACATTCTTAACGTTTTTAAACTGAACGAAACAGAAAGCAAGCCCGTAAAATATCCTTACAAAAAAAAGTGACAGCCATAAAATATGTAGACCGGCACGGTTGGCCTAGTGGTAAGGTTGGCCTAGTGGTAAGGTTGGCCTAGTGGTAAGGTTGGCCTAGTGGTAAGGTTGACCTAGTGGTAAGGTTGGCCTAGTGGTAAGGTTGGCCTAGTGGTAAGGTTGGCCTAGTGGTAAGGTTGGCCTAGTGGAAAGGTTGGCCTAGTGGAAAGGTTGGCCTAGTGGAAAGGTTGGCCTAGTGGAAAGGTTGGCCTAGTGGAAAGGTTGGCCTAGTGGTAAGGCGTCCGCCCCGTGATCGGGAGGTCGTGGGTTCGAACCCCGGCCGGGTCATACCTAAGACTTTAAAATTGGCAATCTAGTGACTGCTCCGCCTGGCGTCTGGCGTTATGGGATTAGTGCTAGGACTGGTTGGTCCGGTGTCAGAATAATGTGACTGGGTGAGACATGAAGCCTGTGCTGCGACTTCTGTCTTGTGTGTGGCGCACGTTATATGTCAAAGCAGCACCGCCCTGATATGGCCTTTCGTGGTCGGCTGGGCGTTAAACAAACAAACGAACAAATAAAATATGTAGACAGGAAGAACGGGTTGTTATCACCTATGGTTATCTTTGCACCCAGGAGCAGTTTTATTGATGTTATTCAAGTTTAGTAACAGGGATCGTGTGTGTAGGGTGAAACGTCTATTTGTAATTGTTAGTTGGAAACAACATTTAAAGTACCTGCATTTAATTAAATGAGCCTGGATTTTTTCCCATGACTGACGGACTGACGGACGGACTGACTGACTGACTGACTGACTAACTAACTTATACTATTTCTGTCCCCAGTACTAGCGACTATTTAGGACATGACGTGGTTATTTTTTTCCCCAGTAAGGATGGAGTTTTATACACATCATTGAAATTGAAAGTCCAGGCTATTTTTAAGAAACAGAGTCAGTGCGTGAGCTGCTTGAGAATCCTTAAACAAACGTCATGTATTTCAGAGACATGTAACCTTGCATGATCAAGCACATCCTGAACTCAGGTCAAAATGAGTTCGGCTCATTCTCTCCCTGACCGGACGCAACAGTCCTACGCGAATCTATCAAAACAAAAATACAGAGTTATCTCCCATATGGTTTTCGCGAGCATTGATCTAAATTTGAGATCAGTGTTCGCGAGACGAAAATGATTGCAGATTGGCCGACTTCGACAGTGATCTCCGTTCTGTTCTTCACAGTTATGATAAAGACATCGTTCTAAGGTCAAAACAAGTCGAAATTTTGGGACTGCTGCCGGAAGGAGACCGTAATATATGGTTTCATCACTGTCAACTGGTTACAGAAAAAAATCGTCTGCTCCAGTGAGTGCCGAAACCAAACGAATGATTATCACGTGACACTTTTGCCATATTTAGAGTTGTTTGCACAGTAAATACAGCCGCGAAAAATAGCTCGCTTGAAACTGTCTTACATATCAATTCCTTTGTAATTTAAAAATTACAAAACACCATGAAAAATCATTATCGACGATCGCGAATCTGCTTATATTAATAATACATTACAAAAAGCTCTAAATATGTAAAAAATAAAATTAAAAAAAAGTCGCAGGAAACTTAAGGCATCCTGTCAGGGAGAGAATGAGCCGAACTCATTTTGACCTGAGTTCAGGATGGATCAAGCATTGCTATGCCTTTTTTTGCAGTTAGCCTTTAGCAGGATACTCGAGTATTATGCTAATGCCTCACTGGCCAAAGAGGCACAACAATTCTCATAATATAAAACAAACTTACGTGCACACTGCTGACAAAGTTGTGCTTGTCATTAGTTGAAGAGATTACAGCGAAGTTGGGGTGGGATGGGAATGGGATGTGTGTGCGTGCTTGCGTGTGTGTATGTGCGAGCGAGCGTGCTTGCACGTGTGTGTGTGTGTGTGTGTGTGTGTGTGTGTGTGTTTGCATGTGCGTGCGTGTTTATGTTTCTGAATGTATGTGTGCTTGCGTGTGAGTGATCTTCAGAGATATAGATGGTTTGATGCCTGACGCTGATTTAATTTTAGTGTGTGCATCAGTGACACTAATGGGCGTTGTCGCATTGATCATGCTGCGTTGCAAGAAAAACATGCTGATTGAAAAAGATGAAGATTTCTGATTGAAGGATTAGTTACGTTTTTATTGCCCTTTTTGGGGGATCATAAATAGCGCAAAGGATATTACAATGTTAGCTTCTCTGTGTTTTCTTTTTATCTTTCTTTCTGACACGACACCTCATCCCACCACCCCCGCCCTTATTCTCGCACCTTCTGTAACACCATATCTATCTGTTTCTCGCCCCTTCTGTAACACCATATCTATCTGTTTCTCGCACCTTCTGTAACACCATATCTATCTGTTTCTCGCACCTTCTGTAACACCATATCTATCTGTTTCTCGCCCCTTCTGTAACACCATATCTATCTGTTTCTCACACCTTCTGTAACACCATATCTATCTGTTTCTCGCCCCTTCTGTAACACCATATCTATCTGTTTCTCGCACCTTCTGTAACACCATATCTATCTGTTTCTCGCACCTTCTGTAACACCATATCTATCTGTTTCTCGCACCGTCTGTAACACCATATCTATCTGTTTCTCGCACCGTCTGTAACACAATATCTATCTGTTTCTCGCACCTTCTGTAACACAATATCTATCTGTTTCTCGCCCCTTCTGTAACACCATATCTATCTGTTTCTCACACCTTCTGTAACACCATATCTATCTGTTTCTCGCACCTTCTGTAACACCATATCTATCTGTTTCTCGCACCGTCTGTAACACCATATCTATCTGTTTCTCGCACCTTCTGTAACACCATATCTATCTGTTTCTCGCACCGTCTGTAACACCATATCTATCTGTTTCTCGCACCGTCTGTAACACCATATCTATCTGTTTCTCACACCTTCTGTAACACCATATCTATCTGTTTCTCGCACCTTCTGTAACACCATTTCTATCTGTTTCTCGCCCCTTCTGTAACACCATATCTATCTGTTTCTCGCCCCTTCTGTAACACCATATCTATCTGTTTCTCGCACCTTCTGTAACACCATATCTATCTGTTTCTCGCACCGTCTGTAACACCATATCTATCTGTTTCTCGCACCTTCTGTAACACCATATCTATCTGTTTCTCGCACCTTCTGTAACACCATATCTATCTGTTTCTCGCACCTTCTGTAACACCATATCTATCTGTTTCTCGCCCCTTCTGTAACACCATATCTATCTGTTTCTCGCACCGTCTGTAACACCATATCTATCTGTTTCTCGCACCTTCTGTAACACCATATCTATCTGTTTCTCGCCCCTTCTGTAACACCATATCTATCTGTTTCTCGCACCTTCTGTAACACCATATCTATCTGTTTCTCGCACCTTCTGTAACACCATATCTATCTGTTTCTCGCACCGTCTGTAACACCATATCTATCTGTTTCTCGCACCTTCTGTAACACCATATCTATCTGTTTCTCGCCCCTTCTGTAACACCATATCTATCTGTTTCTCGCCCCTTCTGTAACACCATATCTATCTGTTTCTCGCACCTTCTGTAACACCATATCTATCTGTTTCTCGCCCCTTCTGTAACACCATATCTATCTGTTTCTCGCACCGTCTGTAACACCATATCTATCTGTTTCTCGCACCTTCTGTAACACCATATCTATCTGTTTCTCGCACCTTCTGTAACACCATATCTATCTGTTTCTCGCACCTTCTGTAACACCATATCTATCTGTTTCTCGACATCTTCGTAAAATTGATATCTACCCTCTTCAAATACCCTGTACAGCTAAACACGACATTTATTGCCCTATGATGAGCTGGCTGTGTTTATATATATCCTTGTCCCACTCAAGTGTCAACCGCGTCTCAGCGACAGCTTTCTAATAGTCACATTATTGATGTCTCGTCTCATGTAATGTTGGTTTCCTTGGAAACGGGTATACACCCGGTCGACACGCGTATGCATATAGAATCATACGGTATATAAACTGTCGCGGTGGTCACGATCCGGACATGATTAATTTTGCATGTAGTGAGCTCGAGGGTCAGATGGCCAGCGGGCATTGACCACATGCAGTTGGTATTGCCGGGCGAGAGTTGAGGCGTTGATTGAAAGTGACTGAATGAGGCCAACTTATGCCAAGAGATTCTGGCAAATGCAGCTGTTCTGACGGCTGTCTCAAGTCGCTGCTTGTTTTCGCATTTGTTTGTCTGACTGTCTGACTGTCTGTTTTGGATTTTATTTTTGACCGTATCAAATCTGGCACATAGGCCTAATGAAATGCAACACGTCAACCAGACAGATACTCTTTTCGAGCCGATATATACACAGGGGAGGCATTACAAAGACGCAGAGGATGACATGAATGTTCACGTGCACAGACAGACAGACAGACAGACAAACAGTCACATGGTAGATCCTTGGTCCCCTACCTACCCCCACTCTTGTTGGACACCCACACCAACCAAGGTGCCTGTGACATTTTCTTGGGGGAAAAAGATACAAGATTGCTAATATTTTATGTAATGTTTATATTTATTTATCAATTCGTTAAATATAACACACTTTTTGTCGTCATGTGAACACCAAATAAAGAAAGAAAGATTTCCTCAAGGACATTGGGGTTCCTATCACTTATAGGATGGTAGCCGTCGGGTCTTTGTATTGTACTGTCCCAATTATGGTCTGAGTGACCAGGAAGAACTGGTCAGCGAAAGCCGAAAATGACAAGTTTGTCCACTGAAGCGCCCTTTCAGCCCGAGGGCACACGCAGCCGCGCAATAACAAAGTGGACAGAAGGGGACTAGGAAGAGGAACTCTCATTATCAGTGTTGCGACCCATCTCGTCATCGGCGCTTTTCCGGAAATGACCTGCGCTTTGTTGGAATTCCAACAATGGCCGCCATTGTAGGAATTCCAACTTTGCGCTACGCGATTCTAGAAATGTACCGCGCGCATAGTGAGAATTCTGCTCTTTCTTAGAATGCGATGTAAAACGATACAAGTCATGATGGCCTATGATGATCCTTGTGTTTTAAAGTGATCAATGCTTAGTCTTGAAAAAGCAGATGCATTGTATAACGCACCAAACCAACCGAATTACAAAAAGCAAAAACACTTTTGATAACTTGGTAACAACACAGTTCAACGACCCATCCCACTCGACCAAAACGCACCAATTTTACGTAATTTTTAACGTTTCAGATCTTACATTTTACAACAACAAAAACACAACAAGAGTGTTCCGATATAACTTTTCACTGGTAACTATCGATTGTAATAATTTTTTACTCAGTCTTAACTGATTATATATTAAACTCACACAGTCTCTCTGGGCTGCAGAGACAGCATTACATCCCTTTACTGAGTAGGCTCTTGTCACTGCATGGTAATCTAGGCTCTTGAAACGTAATGTGCAAGTCTGTGCGCTATGTGATTGATTGTTGCAAAATGTTGATTCAAATTAAAGACGATTTCAGCCTGTTGTAACAAACTAACACTCTACTCTGAGGAAAAAAAAATCATTGTGTTCAAAATAGATCGAGACAGCAGCAACTAGCTAGCTGCATGCGCTGAGTGTCACTGAGAGAATTGTTACACAGTGTACCCCCACACCCCCAATTCAAGACTTCCCCTGTATAAGACCTTGCTTTTTCATATACCTTATTCATGACCTGTGAAAAGGGTATACTTTTTGTGTGCCAGTCGAAGGGTTGCCATTTCTAGAACGAGGCAGCTTGTTTCCGGAAATGCGGCGCTTTGTTGGAAATCAAATGAGGTTTCGGGAATTCCCGATTATTCCAACTCTGCCCCGGATTCTTACTTTGCGCCCAACATCAGTCACCCGTGACCAGGTCCAGTGAGTCACCATGTGATTTGTTCCTCCATCATCAGTCATGCGTGAGGACCCCCCTTCGTTAGATTAATGTTCCGGGTTTGAGTCCCGTTGCTTCACGGTTTTGTATCTGATTTTATGGATTTTGTGATTTTTGGGGTGCGCTGTAGTATGTGTGAGTTTGTCTGCTCGTCTGTCTGTCAGTCAGTCTGTCATCTGTCTGTCTCTGTCTGTCTCTGTCTCTGTATTCCTCCTCCCTCTTTCCCTCTTTGTCTCTTTCTGTTTCTGAGTCTCTCTGTTAGTTTCAGTCGCTCCGTCTGTTTGCCTGTCCGTCTCTGTCTATCTGTTTGTCTTTCAGTCTTTCTGACTGTCTGACTGTCTGTCTGTCTGTCTGTCTTTGTCTCTGTCTGTCTGTCTGTCTGTCTCTCTCTGTCTCTGTCGTAGAAGATAGCTGCTATATCGTGTTGTCAAAAGCCATCAGTCGAGAAGAAAGGCTGTCAAACCGTCTTGGCAATGTTCCTTGTCGCATGGACCATAGTGTCTGCATGTTCCTTGTCGCATGGACCATAGTGTCTGCATGTTCCTTGTCGCATGGACCATAGTGTCTGCATGTTCCTTGTCGCATGGACCATAGTGTCTGCTCAGTGTCGCATGGACCATAGTGTCTGCTCAGTGTCGCATGGACCATAGTGTCTGCTCAGTGTCGCATGGACCATAGTGTCTGCATGTTCCTTGTCGCATGGACCATAGTGTCTGCATGTTCCTTGTCGCATGGACCATAGTGTCTGCTCAGTGTCGCATGGACCATAGTGTCTGCATGTTCCTTGTCGCATGGACCATAGTGTCTGCATGTTCCTTGTCGCATGGACCATAGTGTCTGCATGTTCCTTGTCGCATGGACCATAGTGTCTGCATGTTCCTTGTCGCATGGACCATAGTGTCTGCTCAGTGTCGCATGGACCATAGTGTCTGCTCAGTGTCGCATGGACCATAGTGTCTGCATGTTCCTTGTCGCATGGACCATAGTGTCTGCATGTTCCTTGTCGCATGGACCATAGTGTCTGCATGTTCCTTGTCGCATGGACCATAGTGTCTGCTCAGTGTCGCATGGACCATAGTGTCTGCTCAGTGTCGCATGGACCATAGTGTCTGCTCAGTGTCGCATGGACCATAGTGTCTGCTCAGTGTCGCATGGACCATAGTGTCTGCTCAGTGTCGCATGGACCATAGTGTCTGCATGTTCCTTGTCGCATGGACCATAGTGTCTGCTCAGTGTCGCATGGACCATAGTGTCTGCTCAGTGTCGCATGGACCATAGTGTCTGCATGTTCCTTGTCGCATGGACCATAGTGTCTGCATGTTCCTTGTCGCATGGACCATAGTGTCTGCATGTTCCTTGTCGCATGGACCATAGTGTCTGCTCAGTGTCGCATGGACCATAGTGTCTGCTCAGTGTCGCATGGACCATAGTGTCTGCATGTTCCTTGTCGCATGGACCATAGTGTCTGCTCAGTGTCGCATGGACCATAGTGTCTGCTCAGTGTCGCATGGACCATAGTGTCTGCATGTTCCTTGTCGCATGGACCATAGTGTCTGCTCAGTGCTGCACGGTTCTCCGCTTGTCAAGTTGACAGTTGTCCATAGTTTCCTGACAGCCCTGTTATTACTGGCAGGCGACAGTTGTCCATAGTTTCCTGACAGCCCTGTTATTACTGGCAGGCGACAGTTGTCCATAGTTTCCTGACAGCCCTGTTATTACTGGCAGGCGATCCGCTTGTCAAGTTGACAGTTGTCCATAGTTTCCTGACAGCCCTGTTATTACTGGCAGGCGATCCGCTGCTTGAAATGAAGCGGGCAAGAGAATTGATTCTATAAGCACAACTCCTGTTGCGCAACACCATTATTGTCTTCGTCGGGACTGGGACAGGCTGATCTTTCTTAACCCAGTGTGGGATTTTCAGTGGGGCGACCACCCCCAACCCAGCGCGTCCCCGGGTGGCGGATAGGGGAACGATCTTCAGATATGGAGATCAGCCGCTTGCGGCCGCGGACCAAACTGGCTCCGGGTGGGATCCCGGCAAATCCTCCCCCCTGTGCTCTCAGGGTAGGACGTACGGGCCATGAGCTAAGGGTGAGGTAACCCCGACAGAAAACCCCGAATGCTGAAGACGGAGGACCCGGGCCGCACGGCGCATTCTAACAAACCACGGGTACACGCACTTACGCAAATGATGACACAATCAACCAGCACAGATGGAAATGGCGCTCGCCCATTGAGGACCCCCCAGGGTGGAGCAGCGTCGGGTCCCATGCCTCAAAGGGACCCAGCCCCAACTACTGGAGGTCCCTCCCGTCCGTCTTGTCACGCCAGGGGACGCGGGAGGAAAGTGACTGGCACCACCACAACCAGGAAGAAACCCAGTCAGCAGCGACCTTTTCAGGTCATGCACTGGAACGCAGAAAGTATCCTGAACAAGAAGACAGAGTTGGAGCATATCCTGCATGAGAAGAACATCAACATCTGCTGTATTCAGGAGACGCACCTGACACCACAAAAGTCCTTCAAAGTGAGAGGCTACCAATGCCTTAGGTCCGACAGAACAGACCGAAGCAAAGGAGGAATCCTGACCCTCATCAGGAACAACATCAATGCCTGTTTGATAGAAACGCACATGGAGGACTCCGAATATCAGGTGATTCGAATCCAGACGAAGACATCAGAATTCCATCTTGTCAACTTCTACTGCCCCAATGATAGACACCTCGCCCTTGACACGATCCCCGCAAAGGCCTCCAACTTCATCGTGGTGGGTGACTTCAACAGTCATTCACAGAGTTGGGGATATGACCACCTGGATCGGAGAGGAGAAGAGGTGGAGAACTGGCAGGACGACAAAGGTCTCATCCTTTTGAACAGTCCCTTTGACTGCCCTACATTCTACTCCAGAAGATGGCACACTACATCAACTCCTGACCTAGCCTTCTGCACGGAAGACATGCACCAGCTAACCAGCAGAGAGGTCGGAGAACAGCTAGGTGGAAGTGACCATCGGCCAGTCTTTTTGACCCTGGGCATGGAGTCCTGCACTGAAGCTTCCTTCCCACGGTGGAACTACAAAAGAGCGAACTGGTTCCTCTTTAGACACCGCACCAGCGAACTCACCAAAGACATCAGAGTCGAGGGTCGAGACATCAACATGGTGGCGAAGGACTTCAACATGAGCATCCTCAGAGCAGCGCGTGAGTCCATTCCCAGGGGTGCCAGGAGAGACTATAAGCCCTACTGGAGCAATGAATTGCAGGAACTGGATGATGATCTGGCAGACGCCAGAAGGGAAGCAGAAGTCAACCCGTCACAAAACAACAACATCCGCCTCCAGGAAGCCAAAGCCAAATTTCTCAAAAAGAAGCTACAGGCAAGACGGAGAAGCTGGCAAGAGAAAACAAGCTCTCTGAACCTTGAGAAGGATGGCAGAAAGCTCTGGAGGCTCACCAAGCAGTTGAATGATGAGAACACCAGCAGAGGAAAGATCACATTAGAAGAGAACGGGAAGGTGCTAACTGGAAAGCATGCTGCCAACCAATTTGCTGAAAGCTATGCAGCTGAGAGCAACCTCCATGTTAGCCCCGAGAAACAGAGAGAAGCAAGAAGAGAGAAAAGAGAGAGACCTGCCAGACAGTCGACAGTGGACGCCATGAGTCAACCACTCACACTCCACGAGCTGCACTCAGCTCTGAAAAAGTCAAAGGCAAAGAAGTCCCCTGGCCCAGACGGCATCACCAACGAGATGCTAACCCACCTTGGTAGTGCAGCAGAGAACAAGCTACTCGAGGTCTTCAACAGCAGCTGGCAAGAAGGATCGCTACCACAACTCTGGCGAGAAGCGATCATGATCCCCATCTTAAAAAAAAGGGAAGGATCCAAAGAAGGCCACCAGCTATCGCCCAATCAGCCTCACCAGCTGTGTTGTGAAGACCTTGGAGAGAATTGTGAACGAGCGCCTCAGGTGGTACCTGGAATCCAGGAACCTCCTCGCCCCTGAACAAGCTGGATTCCGACAGTTCCGCAGCACTGAAGATCAGGTCACTTACCTAGCGCAAGAAGTTGAAGATGCCTTTCAGGAACAGAAGCTGGTCTTCGTCACCTGGATAGATCTTCAGAAGGCCTTTGACAAGGTCTGGAAAGATGGACTCCTTGTAAAACTGCTGAGGAAAGGCGTGTCCAGCAACATGTACCAGTGGATTCGCTCTTACCTCTATAACCGCAGGGCAAGAGTTAACGTCGACCAGACCAAAAGCAAGAAGTTCCTCCTTCGTCATGGCGTCCCTCATGGCGGAGTCCTCTCCCCCACACTCTTCCTTCTCTTCATCGACGATCTGGTGTCTGAGATGCCCAAGGGGATCAAAGCTGCTCTCTACGCAGACGACCTTGTGATCTGGTGCAAGGAGGAGCACGCAAGTACTGCCACCTACAGAATGCAGCAAGCGGCAGATAGGCTGAACGCATGGGCAGAAGATTGGTGCGTCTCCATCAACAAGGAGAAATCCTCCACCACCCTATTCACACTGTCGCCAAAGCAGAAAGCCGGAACCATTAGGCTTGGTGGAACTCCTCTGAGAGAGGATGAAGAAGCAACGTACCTTGGTGTCACCTTTGATAGACGGCAGACCTGGAAACCACACATTGCACAGGCAGAGACGAAGGCCCGGCGCAAGCTAGCCATACTCAGGAAGCTGGCAGGTACCACCTGGGGAGCGAACGAGAAGATACTGAAGACAGTATACCAGGGAACAATCAGACCCCACCTCGAGTACGGCTCCACAGCGTGGTCAACCTCAGCCAAGACAAACCTGCAGACCCTTGACCGTGTGCAAAACCAGGCCCTCCGACTCATCACCGGTGCAATGAAATCCACGCCCATCAAGGAAATGGAGAAGCTTACCACCATCCAACCCCTCTGTCAGAGAAGAGAAGCCAAGACTATGGTACAGGCCGAGAAGCTCAAGTGCCTACCCGACCACCCCATGAAGCACAGACTGAGCAACCTCACCAAGAACCGGCTTAAACGGAGCAGTTTTGTACACGAGAGCAAGAGACTTTCTCGACAGTACAGGGAAGTCCTTCCACAGAACACTCTACCTCTGACTCAAGAAGAAGAGGAAACCCCCAAGGCAACAGAGAAACCAGGCATCCAGATCTGCACCAGTGTTCCACATGTTACCTCAGGAGAAGATCAGAATGACACAGCTCGACAGGCACTCACCTTAGCCCTGATCGACGAACAGTACCCAAAAGAGGCGTGGATCCATGTATACACCGATGGATCAGCAACTAACGCCGTGCTCAATGGAGGTGCAGGCATTCTCATCCAGTTCCCTGGGGGACATACAGCTACATCCAGCGTTGCCACTGGCAAACACTGCACAAACTATAAAGCAGAAGCAGAAGCTCTCATGCAGGCCGCCTCCTTCGTTCAGGACTCCGCAGACTCTTGCTACCAAGTTGTCTTCCTCTCGGACGCCCTTTCAGTCCTTCAGGCCCTAGAGAACGACAAACTCCCACAGCTGGCCAAAGCATTACAGATGGTCAGACAAACCAGAAGAGTTGTCCTCCAGTGGATACCAGCACACTGTGGGATACCAGGAAATGAAAGGGCAGATGAGCTGGCAAAAGAAGGAGCCGTGGAAGACCAACCTGAAAACAGTGTCAGCTTTAGTGAGCAGAAGACAATCATCAAGGCATTGATGAGGCCAAGGACAAACAGAGATGACTACCACACAATGTCCAGAGAGCAGCAAGTCAACCTCATCAGGCTGCGTACTGGCCACAACAGGCTCAATGCTCACATGAACCGAAAGTTCAAGCTGGCGCCATCACCAACCTGTGCCTGCGGTCAAGAGGACCAAACAGCGGAACACATCTTACAGCGATGTCCCTTACTAGATGAGGAACGAAAAGAAGTGTGGCCGTCACCAACTCCCTTGCAGACCAAACTATACGGCAGTCGACAGGAGTTGGAGAAAACGACAACATTTATCACCAGTGCTGGACTGATTGTGTAACCTCTGCGAACGCCAAGAAGAAGAAGAAGAAGTCTTCGTCGGGGGGCATGATAGAAAACACAGTAGCAACAACAACAGCAGCAGCCGCATCAACAACTACCACTACTACAACAGCAACAACAACAACAACTACCACTACTACAACAGCAACAACAACAACCACACACACCCACACACACACCTGCAATAGCTGTTTTCAAACGAATCGTGTCTCGGCAAATGCCTGCATATTTCGTCAGATCGGCAGTCGGCATTACATTTTGTCGATTCCGCGTATTCGGAAATTCTGCGATTATGGAACCACGTATAAACTAAAGACTGAACTGGCAGAGATTCAAACTCGGGATATACGCAGAAAATGTTATGTCCGCTTGCATCTTCATGTCTGCAACATTTCTACAGCTCCGAATCGTTCTTAAAGTGCTCAGTTGACAGTTTGTTAGCTGTTCTTGTTGATTGCTTAGTATTACTTCACTTTGAAGCAGCTGCTGTCACTGATCTGTTGTTGTCCAAAGATTGTTAGGTCTCCTTCGTACCATTTCCGACCCAGGGCAGACAACAATGGACAATGAATGTCTCTAATGGTTACAACGCAATTGCTGTGTCATCAAGCGCCGGCTGAAGTGATGATCGTAGATGTTTGTGGAGTATGTCTTGTGTGTGTGTGTCATCCTCTGTGTGTCCCACACACACACACACACACTCAAACACACACACACACTCTGTCTGTCGCTGTACACTTTTCTGAGAAATAATAAGCGCCGACTCATTTGTAAAGTTGCTTTTCTTGTTTTGTTAGAGACTCGAAACCATGGTAAATGGAGTGGAATACATTTTGTTAATATATCGCTTACGCTCGGACAGCGCTGCGATTTTAAAATCGCTGATAGAATTTTTCACTTATACCGGAATTAATGAATCAGTTTTATGAATATCTCTCAAGTATCAGTGTGAATAATCACGTTTTCGTGAGTGGAATCTCTTGGAATGAGTGATTACGGAAGTGATGCTGAGGGCCGCTTCAGAGCCTGTCATGACCACGGCTTGAAGAGCTTTGTCAGTTTAGTGAGGGGGGGGGGGGGGGGGAGGAAGGGGTGGGGGGGGGGGGGTTCTAGAGTTAGGGCCAAGGGCAGGTCAGCTCACGCTACTTTCAGCACACTTGTCACGGATGGGACGAGAGATAAGAACGAGGAAGGAACCTGTGATTATTGTTCTGTTCTAGGTACTTTGGCATCCTAATTTGTTTGATCTAAAAGAGAGAGAGAGAGAGAGGGGGGGGTAGAGAGAGAGGGGGGGGAGGGAGAGGGAGGGGGTAGAGAGAGAGAGAGAGAGTATTTTACAGTAGCGGTGTATGTGTATTCATCCTTGTCAATGCTCTCTCTCTCACTCTCTCTCTCTCTCACCCTCACGGCCGATATAAAGTAAAACAGAAGCAGCCACTGAGCCAAGGAACCAGCGTATAAATTATAAGTAAAAGGGACAACAGACAAGGCGCTTCCTGTGTACAGATCCGCGTACATTTCCATGGGTGCAACCTGGAAAATTCCAAAAACCGGCAAAAGTTGGGGTCCAAGCTTTTTTAGTATTTAAAATGCAAAAAAAAAACTTCTCCTGGAACAAAAACAGCTAAAGAAGCAAAATGGTGCCATCTGGTGCCATTTGAACTTAGAAATGGTCATAGAATCAGCATAGAAAAATCTTTTTTTTTTCTTCTTCTTTTTTTTCGGGGGGGGGGGGGGCACGTGCCCCCTGTGCCCCCCCCCCCCCTCGTCCGCCCCTGGTGTGTGGGCTGGTGTGGCGTTCACGTGCACGAGGACGGCACTTTTTAAATAATATACATATCTCGCAGCCGCTCCTTGATGCAATCAGCTTCACACACATATCTTCATAATATTTTACGGAATCGGGCGAATCTCGCGTGAAGAAAACGTTTGCGAGTGGGTTTCTATCACTCCACACAACGTTTCCGTTTGCATGTCGCTGTATTTTCTCCTGCTCTCTATTAGTGCCAGTCGGGTTGATGGAAACGGCAAAATCAATAAAGGAACACTTGTTGCCTGTAGAGCCACTCAACACTTGTGCTGCTTTGATGAGAGAGAGAGAGGGAGAAAGACAGACAGACAGACAGACAGAGCGAGCGAGAAAAAGAGAGTGAGACAGACAGAGAGAGACAGACAGACAGAGCGAGACACGAACAGAGAGAAAGAGAGAGAGAGAGAGGGACAGACAGACAGACAGACAGACAGACAGAGCGAGAGACAGACAGAGACAGAGAGAGAGACATAGAGAGAAAAAGAGAGTGAGACAGACAGACAGACTGAGCGAGACACGGACAGAGAGAGACACGGACAGAGAGAGAGAGACAGACAGACAGACAGATCACAGACAGACAGAGCGAGCGAGAAAAAGAGTGAGACAGACAGCAGACAGAGATAGACAGATAGACAGACAGACAGAACGAGACACGGACAGAGAGAGACACGGACAGAGAGAGAGAGAGAGAGAGAGAGAGAGAGAGAGAGAGAGAGAGAGAGAGGGGGGGATCAGAAAGAGATAGAATTAAAGAGGGTGGGGAGTCCTAAAGCTAGTTAGGGGGAGTGTCTATGTTTGAATATTATGGTCTGGACACTTCACAAAGGGATTTATTTTATTTTAATGTAGATGAACATTTCGCCAACTGATCTTTCTTGCATCTTGCTTTATTTCTTTTATTTTGTCCTTTCGGCCCGGCTGTCTTTCTTTTTCATGTCATGACATTGCTGATGCTGGCGCCTCAGAAACACGAAATATCAATTTCTCGATAGGTCCAATAAGATCAAGAGAAAAAACTGCACTTCCCTCGGAAATGTCTGTAAGAACAGATCTAATGTTTCTCCCTAGAGCCACAGAGCGACCTTGCAATGTCTGGAAATGGCCAAGGTTCATCTAACCAGGAGCCACGGCAGCTGCAAAATGGGCCTCAGTGGAATTGACAGGAACCTCATCAAGGGATGAAGTGGGGGAGGGGAGGCTGTCAAAACCTTTTGACAAAGCCCTTCATTACAGAGAACAGTGACCGAGGGGAATGTGTAATTTACCCTGTGTTCAATGCAGCCTGTGTTCAATGCAGCCTGTGTTTCATTTACCCTGTGTTCAATGCAGCCTGTGTTTCATTTACCCTGTGTTCAATGCAGCCTGTGTTTCATTTACCCTGTGTTCAATGCAGCCTGTGTTTCATTTACCCTGTGTTCAATGCAGCCTGTGTTTCATTTACCCTGTGTTCAATGCAGCCTGTGTTTCATTTACCCTGTGTTCAATGCAGCCTGTGTTTCATTTGCCCTGTGTTCAATGCAGCCTGTGTTTCATGTAGCCTGTGTTCAATGCAGCCTGTGTTTCATTTACCCTGTGTTCAATGCAGCCTGTGTTTCATTTACCCTGTGTTCAATGCAGCCTGTGTTTCATTTGCCCTGTGTTCAATGCAGCCTGTGTTTCATGTAGCCTGTGTTCAATGCAGCCTGTGTTTCATTTACCCTGTGTTCAATGCAGCCTGTGTTTCATTTGCCCTGTGTTCAATGCAGCCTGTGTTTCATTTGCCCTGTGTTCAATGCAGCCTGTGTTTCATGTAGCCTGTGTTCAATGCAGCCTGTGTTGCATTTACTCTGTGTTCAATTTACCCTGTATTTCATCATAGACCTAGGTCCCTGATTTCATTTACCCTGTATTTCATTTACCCTGTGTTCTATTTACCCTGTGTTTCATTTACCCTGTGTTCAATGTCTCATGTGTTTCATCTAACCTGTGTTCAATTTACTGTTGTCCATTTACCCTGTTTTAAATTCACCCGGTCAGAGGCTGGCTGCAACGTTATAATTATCAGACATAGAGAGAAGTGGTGTTGGTATATATTTCATTTACCCTGTGTTCTATTTACCCTGTGTTTCATTTACCCTGTGTTCAATGTATCATGTGTTTCATTTACCCTGTGTTCTATTTACCCTGTGTTTTATTTACCCTGTATTTCATTTACCCTGTGTTTTATGTAACCTGTGTTTCATTTACCCTGTGTTCTATTTACCCTGTGTTTTATTTACCCCGTGTTCAATGTACCCTGTGTTTCATTTACCCTGTGTTCTATTTACCCTGTGTTCTATTTACCCTGTATTTCATTTACCCTGTGTTTTATTTACCCTGTATTTCATTTACCCTGTGTTTTATTTACCCTGTATTTCATTTACCCTGTGTTTTATGTACCCTTTGTTTCATTTACCATGTGTTCTATTTACCCTGTGTTTCATTTACCCTGTGTTCTATTTACCCTGTGTTTCATTTACCCTGTGTTTCATTTACCCTGTGTTTCATTTACCCTGTGTTCTATTTACCCTGTGTTTCATTTACCCTGTGTCCAAAGTATCATGTGTTTCATTTACCCTGTGTTTTATGTACCCTGTGTTTCATTTACCCTGTGTTTTATGTACCCTGTGTTTCATTTACCCTGTGTTTCATCTACCCTGTGTTCAATTTACTGTTGTCCATTTACCCTGTTTTAAATTCACCCGGTCAGAGGCTGGCTGCAACGTTATAATTATCAGACATAGAGAGAAGTGGAGTTGGTATATTTATATATATATATATACGACTTCTGCCTGTCTGTCTGTCTGTGTGTGTGTGTGTGTGTGTGTGTGTGTGTGTGTGTGTGTGTGTGTGTGTGTGTGTGTGCGCGTGTGTGTGTGTGTCCGCGATGCCAAGCCAAAGTTCTCGGTGGATCTTTTTCAAATTTGGAGACCGTATTCAGCTACACCCCGGACATAACCTCATCGATGAGATATTTCAACACGTGCTCTCAGCGCGCAGCGCTGAACCGATTTTGGTTTTTCTCTGGTTTTCTCTGGATCCATTCCCAGTAATTCTTCCTTATCTTCTCCAGTGTTTTCAGCGTTTATCTCCCTTCCTTCGTGTGGCGTCAATCCATATTCCCGTTACTACGTTACTATTTTTAGAATGTCACGATTGCACCCGTAAGTTGTCCTTACTGTAAAAGTGAAAAGGTCGAATCAATTTATAGCCACGCGAAAAATACACTGTCATCTATCTCTATATATTTATAGATATAGATATACATATACACATATATATATACGGCTTCTGTGTGTGTATGTGTGTTTGTGTGTGTGTGTGGGCAACACCTGTGGATTGTAGAGTTCTGTTTGTGATGTGGTCTGGCGGCTTTGGTGTGTCTGTATGTTCAGGCCTTCCTTCGAGAAGCCATAACAGTTATTCTCAATCCCGTGTGACTTCGTGTTTTGGCACTCGGTTACATTTGGCGTCGTCGACAGCGATGGGACTCGACATGAAATGTTCAGGCCACTGAATCATTTTCGTGCTGTTCCCATTCCACCTTGGAGGGACCTAAGTTCATTCAAAGGGGGTCGAGTGTGACAGGGAGACTACCGTCGCCCTTCAAAGCAGACTCGCCTTAGAAGTTGTGGGCTTTCCTTGCATGTACCCGTAAGTTGTCCTCACTGTAAAAGTGCAAAGGTCGAATCTATTTATCGAAAAATCCACTGTCATCTATCTCTATATATTTATATATATAGATAGATATATACGGCTTCTGTGTCTGTGTCTATGTGTGTGTGTGTGTGTGTGGAGGCAACACCTGTGGATTGTAGAGTTCTGTTTGTGATGGGGTCTGGCGGCTTTTGTCTGTCTGTATGTTCTGGCATTTGAGAAGCCATAACAGATAATATAGGGCTAAGAAATAAGCTCTAAAATTCTCAATCCCGTTTGACAGGACTTCGCCTTCAAAGGTGATTGTGGTGAACCGCCACGCTGTCTGTCTCTGTCTCGCCCTCTAGTATATATATATATATATGTCGTGCCGAATTCACATAATTGCCGATTCCGCTTAATGGGCAACATTTTTGCCCACTTCGCGTAATCGGCAAAACGCGGCCCAATACGTGAAATCGGCAGCGTTTTGCCGAAATCGCGTGAAGGCTTCTAAAATTTGCCCATTTTGCAAAATCGGCAGCCACTTTTTGGTTTTAAAGTTCTCAAATGCCTGGGATATCATCACACTTAGACAACTAGATACTCCAATGGATAGATATCGCAATAATCGATAAGTTATGGCAAGTTATTGCAGAAAGTGTAGTTTTCATGCATTTCCGGAGTTATGCTCGACACAGACGAATATAGACCATACAAAACATAGTGGAGAGGTAAAGCAATGTTAATGCAATGTTCTGGTGACACAAAAAGTAACAGACTGGCTGTCGCTTTTGCGAAATGGGCAAATTTTAGAAGGCTTTCCGCATTTTCGGCAAAACGCTGCCGATTTCACGTAATGGGCAGCGTTTTGCCGATTACGCGAAATGGGCAAAAATGTTGCCGATTCCGCGAATTCGGCAATTCCGTGAATTCGGCACGACATGGATACGTTCTTTGGCACTAAAAGAAAAATCGATGGATCTGGGTTATTTGAGGTGATGACCAAGACTTTGCGGTCACTGGAATTTCCCATGACGAAGCGCATTCTTGTGACTGTGATGCTGCATGTGTCCGTAAGGTGACTCAGATTTCACGTTATTGTTATAACTGAGGGGGGGGGGGAGAGAGAGAGAGAGAGAGAGAGAGAGAGAGAGAGAGAGAGAGAGAGAGAGAGAGAGAGAGAGAGAGAGAGAGAGAGAGGTGCACTGCCCATGTTCATGCCCTTAGTACACTTTTGGAATGTACTTTAATACAGCATTTAAAGAGACACAATTCCTGGTGCCCTTTGTATATTTTCGAATGCACTTTACAGCATTTTAGCGGACACAATTCTTGGTGACTGCGTCGGGCGACTCCCTATTAGGAAGATTATCAGTTTGTACATCAGCATGAAACAGACTTGTGCCCCAGGGCCGTCAGTCATTGAGACTCTGTCATGTCGCTCAAAGGGTGTTGCACATCAATGGTAAGGCGTCTGTATGTGGGTTAATCGATACTCAATTGCACCTTAATCACTGTGTTCAGCAATTATCAGTTCGTAAACCGTGGTGTTTCATCAGGTGTGTATCTTCTGGTCATCATATTACTCACGTCTTCAGTAATCGTTGCTGTTTGTTATTTTTAGCGTTGGGAAAAAACGCTTTCGTCGGGGTTTAAAGGTCTCTTTCTCCGTCTCTCGCTCTGTGCATGAGAGAGGGTGTTTATACACGTGTATGCGTGATTCTGTCCAGAGAGACAGAGGGAAGAAGTCTGTATGTATCTTCACAACAAACCCTGATTGATTTCTAACCGTTGCCAGCAGAATTATCATAAGAGAAAGAAGAATGGCGCCAGCTGGCAACTGCATGACCCCTCACAGCGTTTTCCGGTTGCCTTACAGTCACACAATTCTTCTCCATTCAAAAACCGCATCGATTAGTGTTCGTTGCTCATTTTTCATCGTGTTCTCTTATAATTAGAATCAAATTATCCTCTTTGTGTGTCTTTTTGGCTGTCGCGAGTTGATAAATTGGGACCTGAACTGTGGACGATGAGCCATGAACCATAATGCCACTGACTGCATGTAGTGATATAAATAAACGCAACATGGAAGTCTGTTAACATTGTGTCTTGGTTCTCTATGTTAGATATCTTGTGACAGGGTTATAACATACTAACGATAGATATCTTGTGACAGGGTTATAACATACTAACGATAGATATCTTGTGACAGGGTTATAACATACTAACGATAGATATCTTGTGACAGGGTTATAACATACTAACGATAGATATCTTGTGACAGGGTTATAACATACTAACGATAGATATCTTGTGACAGGTTATAACATACTAACGATAGATATCTTGTGACAGGTTATAACATACTAATGATAGATATCTTGTGACAGGGTTATAACATACTAACGATAGATATCTTGTGACAGGTTATAACATACTAATGATAGATATCTTGTGACAGGGTTATAACATACTAACGATAGATATCTTGTGACAGGTTATAACATACTAACGATAGATATCTTGTGACAGGTTATAACATACTAACGATAGATATCTTGTGACAGGGTTATAACATACTAACGATAGATATCTTGTGACAGGTTATAACATACTAACGATAGATATCTTGTGACAGGTTATAACATACTAACGATAGATATCTTGTGACAGGGTTATAACATACTAACGATAGATATCTTGTGACAGGGTTATAACATACTAACGATAGATATCTTGTGACAGGGTTATAACATACTAACGATAGATATCTTGTGACAGGGTTATAACATACTAACGATAGATATCTTGTGACAGGGTTATAACATACTAACGATAGATATCTTGTGACAGGGTTATAACATACTAACGATAGATATCTTGTGACAGGGTTATAACATACTAACGATAGATATCTTGTGACAGGGTTATAACATACTAACGATAGATATCTTGTGACAGGGTTATAACATACTAACGATAGATATCTTGTGACAGTGTTATAACATACTAACGATAGATATCTTGTGACAGGTTATAACATACTAACGATAGATATCTTGTGACAGGGTTATAACATACTAACGATAGATATCTTGTGACAGGGTTATAACATACTAACGATAGATATCTTGTGACAGGGTTATAACATACTAACGATAGATATCTTGTGACAGGGTTATAACATACTAACGATAGATATCTTGTGACAGGGTTATAACATACTAACGATAGATATCTTGTGACAGTGTTATAACATACTAACGATAGATATCTTGTGACAGGTTATAACATACTAACGATAGATATCTTGTGACAGTGTTATAACATACTAACGATAGATATCTTGTGACAGGTTATAACATACTAACGATAGATATCTTGTGACAGGGTTATAACATACTAACGATAGATATCTTGTGACAGGGTTATAACATACTAACGATAGATATCTTGTGACAGGGTTATAACATACTAACGATAGATATCTTGTGACAGGGTTATAACATACTAACGATAGATATCTTGTGACAGGTTATAACATACTAACGATAGATATCTTGTGACAGGGTTATAACATACTAACGATAGATATCTTGTGACAGGGTTATAACATACTAACGATAGATATCTTGTGACAGGTTATAACATACTAACGATAGATATCTTGTGACAGGTTATAACATACTAACGATAGATATCTTGTGACAGGTTATAACATACTAACGATAGATATCTTGTGACAGGTTATAACATACTAACGATAGATATCTTGTGACAGGGTTATAACATACTAACGATAGATATCTTGTGACAGGGTTATAACATACTAACGATAGATATCTTGTGACAGGTTATAACATACTAACGATAGATATCTTGTGACAGGTTATAGCATACTAACGATAGATATCTTGTGACAGGGTTATAACATACTAACGATAGATATCTTGTGACAGGTTATAACATACTAACGATAGATATCTTGTGACAGGGTTATAACATACTAACGATAGATATCTTGTGACAGGTTATAACATACTAACGATAGATATCTTGTGACAGGGTTATAACATACTAACGATAGATATCTTGTGACAGGTTATAACATACTAACGATAGATATCTTGTGACAGGGTTATAACATACTAACGATAGATATCTTGTGACAGGTTATAACATACTAACGATAGATATCTTGTGACAGGGTTATAACATACTAACGATAGATATCGTGTGACAGGTTATAACATACTAACGATAGATATCTTGTGACAGGGTTATAACATACTAACGATAGATATCTTGTGACAGGGTTATAACATACTAACGATAGATATCTTGTGACAGGGTTATAACATACTAACGATAGATATCGTGTGACAGGTTATAACATACTAACGATAGATATCTTGTGACAGGGTTATAACATACTAACGATAGATATCTTGTGACAGGGTTATAACATACTAACGATAGATATCTTGTGACAGGGTTATAACATACTAACGATAGATATCTTGTGACAGGGTTATAACATACTAACGATAGATATCTTGTGACAGGGTTATAACATACTAACGATAGATATCTTGTGACAGGGTTATAACATACTAACGATAGATATCTTGTGACAGTGTTATAACATACTAACGATAGATATCTTGTGACAGGTTATAACATACTAACGATAGATATCTTGTGACAGGGTTATAACATACTAACGATAGATATCTTGTGACAGGGTTATAACATACTAACGATAGATATCTTGTGACAGGGTTATAACATACTAACGATAGATATCGTGTGACAGGTTATAACATACTAACGATAGATATCTTGTGACAGGGTTATAACATACTAACGATAGATATCTTGTGACAGGGTTATAACATACTAACGATAGATATCTTGTGACAGGGTTATAACATACTAACGATAGTATAGTTATAAGATACTTATACGATATCCTGCTTACATAAGCAGGAATCTTGTGATAAGGGCGTGATCAGTTCAAGTGAGATCATTTTGCTTTAAGTGACTTGTTTTCTAAGAAGGCTAAAATAAGACAGAGAGACAGTAATGACTATGTAAGGAACATTAAATCCTATTGGTCACGATTTTCACGAGGAAAAAGTTCCTTAGAAAAATTGTTTTGCGTCATTGCTTTTCTAAGGCACGCTAATTTGTATGCGCCGCTATTGTGTGTTTTGTACCTGTTGTGTGTTTTGTACCTGTTGTGTGTTTTGTACCTGTTGTGTGTTTTGTACCTGTTGTGTGTTTTGTACCTGTTGTGTGTTTTGTACCTGTTGTGTGTTTTGTACCTGTTGTGTGTTTTGTACCTGTTGTGTGTTTTGTACCTGTTGTGTGTTTTGTACCTGTTGTGTGTTTTGTACCTGTTGTGTGTTTTGTACCTGTTGTGTGTTTTGTACCTGTTGTGTGTTTTGTACCTGTTGTGTGTTTTGTACCTGTTGTGTCCAACCAGAAACCGTGGGTGCAGTCTTCTGTGTCTTGAGGTCCAGGCACGCCTTGAAACCTGTCGCGGAAAATGTTAGGGTCGATATTGTATTGAAGCATTGTTTTTAAATTCACACTTACTTCTATTACGTGTTCTGTATCAGTTGTGCCTAAGCCTGAAGTGCACACACACTTACGAAATAGTCTGTCCGTGGCCTACACTGACTGATGTGCACTTCCTTGTCAGTTGCAGATAGTCTGTCCGTGGCCTGCACTGATGTGCACTTCCTTGTCAGTTGCAGATAGTCTGTCCGTGGCCTACACTGATGTGCACTTCCTTGTCAGTTGCAGATAGTCTGTCCGTGGCCTGCACTGATGTGCACTTCCTTGTCAGTTGCAGATAGTCTGTCCGTGGCCTGCACTGATGTGCACTTCCTTGTCAGTTGCAGATAGTCTGTCCGTGGCCTACACTGATGTGCACTTCCTTTTCAGTTGCAGATAGTCTGTCCGTGGCCTGCATTGATGTGCACTTCCTTGTCAGTTGCAGATAGTCTGTCCGTGGCCTACACTGATGTGCACTTCCTTGTCAGTTGCAGATAGTCTGTCCGTGGCCTGCACTGATGTGCACTTCCTTGTCAGTTGCAGATAGTCTGTCCGTGGCCTACACTGATGTGCACTTCCTTGTCAGTTGCAGATAGTCTGTCCGTGGCCTACACTGATGTGCACTTCCTTGTCAGTTGCAGATAGTCTGTCCGTGGCCTGCACTGATGTGCACTTCCTTGTCAGTTGCAGATAGTCTGTCCGTGGCCTACACTGATGTGCACTTCCTTGTCAGTTGCACAGGTTGCACGTGCACGTTACGCGCGTCATGGCCAGAAGCGACAAGTGCATGCAATGTTTCCGTCGGCCCCTGATAACAGGGAAGTTTCCCTGGCTTTCCCAGCTTCTTTGCCAGCAAAGTGCATGTCATGTCGCCCAGATGCAAAGTGCATGTCATGTCGCACAGATGCAAAGTGCATGTCATGTCGCACAGATGCAAAGTGCATGTCATGTCGCACAGATGCAAAGTGCATGTCATGTCGCACAGATGCAAAGTGCATGTCATGTCGCACAGATGCAAAGTGCATGTCATGTCGCACAGATGCAAAGTGCATGTCACGTCGCACGGATGCAAAGTGCATGTCATGTCGCACAGATGCAAAGTGCATGTCATGTCGCACAGTGTCATGTTGCACAGATGCAAAGTGCATGTCACGTCGCACAGATGCAAAGTGCATGTCATGTCGCACAGATGCAGTGTACATCATGTGAGCGCTATATATAAGATGTCAGCAAAACGTTTTGTAAATTTACGTTGACACACAATCTCTTCCTCTCTAGCTCAGTCTCTTTCTACCGGCCCCTTCCTCTTTCTCTGTTTAACACACTCGCACCCACTGTCTCTAATTTAAAAAAAAACATGAAGAAAAAAACAATGTGTATAACATAACATAAATATTTAGTCAAAAGGTGTGCAGTGTCTGTCGAATAAGCAAGTCTCCTTGACCCGCACACGGCTGTATGACGGGATTTATGTGTACCGTTCTGGGTGTGCATGTCTTACACTTCTTCTTCTCAGTGAAGCTCAGCTTTTAAACTCCAACAATCTAACATATCACGTTAGAAACCCAAAACAAGCATTCATTTGTCTTGGCAGCACAGTTTACGAAATATGTCTGTGTTCTCGATCGGCCGGAACTATGGCAGGAACTTGAAAGCATTTCTTGGTCCAGCACCTCGGCTTGAGTGACAAAGGACCTGACCAAGAAAATCTAATCAGTCTGGCACTGTAGGGTCTTGATGTGTGAGAAGTGAGAAACGAGGGATAGTGTTTGATGAAACGTGGCTTTTGCGGACAACCCCCCTCTCGCCCCTCAAAACACAACACGCACACACTCAAACAGAAAAAAAAAAGTGAAATGTCAATAAAAGTACAGCGACCAGTGTCAGAGATGCTGGACGTCAGCAGAGGTTTTGTTTTCGTTTTTTGTTCAGGAAACGATTTTTTTATATTTTAGGCTTTGTTACATTTAGTCAAGTTTTGACTAAATGTTTTAACATATTTTTGTTTTGTGTTACAAGAAAGTCTTGATCGAGCCAAGTACGGCCTGAGCAAAGACTCGACCCCATGCCCAGTTCTCTGGACCAACAATAGGACTTCTAGCAAAGGGTGTGTTACAACTTTGCTTCCAACGCTTTCTTCAGCCCCAATCGGAAAGATCCCGGGGGGTATACACAGATGGGAGAATTTGCGAGACAGCAGGGAGGAAGCGATACCGTCAATTCAGACATTTGTCACGGGCTTATCGGCGCGTGTCTCTGGCGTGAAAAGTCACGTCTGGCAGGCAGGAAGTACAAGGCGCAGTTGTCGTTCCCTTTCGGTGTCTTGTGGTCTCGGTCGCGTTTTAAAAATCTGGTCGCGCGTACATTTGTGGTTGATTTCTAGTTAACCACGGAAAAGATCCTGTAATCCATGTCCATGTTCGATGGGTTGTAGGAACACCAAAATAGCATGCATCCCCCGAAAGCGTCGCCTGGCTGCCCAGATAGCGGGGTATAGTAAACGGCCACAGGGCTGGACTAGGCTAAGAGGAGGGGGGGGGGGGGGTGCCAGTGGTGGTCCAGGGGGAAGTTCCCCCTGGCGGGGTCAAGGGGCAGAGCCCCTTGTGGGGGCCGGTCAGGGGGCTCCTTTCATGAAACGGCATAAAATAAACAATAATAAAAAATGTTTTAAATAAGTGAGGTATATGTTTAGGCTAGGGGGGGATTGCGCAACCCCCATAACCCCCCCCCCCCCCCCCCCCCCCCCCGGTAGTCCGGCCCTGGGCCATACAGGTAACAGCCGTGTGACTTTCAGCCCATCAACGAAGAAGCAGGGTCGATTTGTACCTGGTTATTTGTTGTTGTCGCGATGTGTACTTGGTTATTTGTTGTTGTCGCGATGTGTACTACTACTTGGTTATTTGTTGTTGTCGCGATGTGTACTACTACTTGGTTATTTGTTGTTGTCGCGATGTGTACTTGGTTATTTGTTGTTGTCGCGATGTGTACTTGGTTATTTGTTGTTGTCGCGATGTGTACTTGGTTATTTGTTGTTGTCGCGATGTGTACTTGGTTATTTGTTGTTGTCGCGATGTGTACTTGGTTATTTGTTGTTGTCGCGATTGGTCTAATTCATCATTCGAATCATTTAGTATTGCTTTTCTTCTTTTGGATCGCTGGCAAGACCGGAAGCACATGGCTGGTTGCTTTGTTGTTGTTGTTGGCCTAGTGTTATTTGATCACTTTACGCATTTGTAATCTGTTCATTTTCTCACCCCTTTCTCCGTCGCCATATAACCTTGAACGGTTGAAAACGACGTTAAACACCAAATTAATCAATAAATCTGTTCATTTGTCTTCTTTCATTCAGATGGCTCCAAATCAGCTGAGCTGGTCATCGATAGAAACATACAATTTAATGTGTCCATTAAATTGTTTGATTTCCGTACACTTTAAAAAAAACCATCGCGAGAAAAGCCAAGAGCTGGTACAGATCGCAAGGGTCAAAAACTTGGCATGACAGAATGCCATCTGGCAGTCGTTTATACGCAAGTCTTTCCTTCTTCAAGCAGACGGCGGATACAGTGCGAGTTTGCTGTTCCTGAAATAGGAAAGCTGAAGCTTGTTACTGGTCAAACCATACATCACTGTTTGCTGAGCCGCCCTTCCTTGGACCCCAGCAGATGCTCTTACAGTAACAGAAACTTTGAGTCAGTATCACTAAAAAGTATTGAGTCTTGTACAATAGCAAGCAATTAGCACGTACGCACGCACGCACGCTCGCATACTTTCAAACAAACACGCGTTTGTGTTTGGACAGGCCAGTCACATAGACCGAAGGAGGAAGAAGAGAGGTTCTATCCAACGGACTGGTCAGCCACCGTGATGTGTGTGTTTCGGTAATAATGTCTGAGTAACGTTTCGCTGTTAATTGGCTGATGTTCATAGACATCTTTGCAGATGGCAAGCAAATAAGGGATTGGGCTTAACTATTGGTCAGCATTGGACACAATGGCCTACAGACTAAATCAAGAAATATAGAAGAATCGTAGTTTTATTCAGTGCCTCTTGGTGCACTGGTCAGCCAGCATTGATAACGGGAAGTTGTGGGTTAACTAATGCCCGAGTGCCGTTTCTTGGCTTCTTGGCCCATGTCCATGGAAAACATTGCTTCTGGCCACGGGCGTATGTATAGAGATGAGGGAGGATATCTTCCCGTCAAGGCCGGGGGGCATGTTTGGTCATCGAATATCGGGAGCTGATGCCAAAGAAAATTGCAGCTCGTCAGTGCTGTTTGAAAAGTGTTGACGAGAATTGCTGACGACGATTATATCAATAAATTGAGAGGATGGGATTCCGGGCAATATTGTGGGTTTACGTTATCATTAGTTAATCTAAAACCTAAACCTATAGTCTAATCCTAAACTAATTCATACGGGGATGCTTACCCTACAGCTAACTTTAAAACTATTGTGAATGGCTCACACTGAGGCAGACACATATCACTATTGTGAATGGCTCACAGACAGGCAGACACATATCACCGTTTTGCGTACGTTCATGTTGAAAGTTTGACAGCAATAACTGTTTGTGATGAGCCGGCACAACATGATTTTTGTTGTTGTTTGTGATGAGCCGGCACAACATGATTTTGTTGTTGTTTCAGCTTTGACTTTAGAATAATTCAAATGCCTGAGAGCTTGACTCTGGGTGGTATTCCGTTCCATTCGCACAGCTCTTAATATCTTACCCTAACCCTACGGTCTGATCATTTGACAAGGTTCAGGCTCTATGCTTTGTATGTGTAGACTTGTTAACATCGCCGGAGTGCAGAGTGTAGGAGGAGGCAAAGAAGTTGTGACAAAGAAATCCTTCCTTCGGGGGAAGAACATGTACATTTTACCACGTGAACCTATAATTATGTGTCTGGAGGCTTGGTTGCTGTCACAGAGATATCTCTGTGGTTGCTGTCCTAGTTTTGCTTCCCAAGGGATGCCTGTGTTTTGCCGGAATGTCATGAGAGAAAAGCTTTTCGGGTATCTATTACTTCCTTTTTACCCTCCAGTCTGTAATTCAATAGACCGTGGGATTATTTAGCTGACAGCTCTCTCTCTCTCTCTCTATTCTGTCTCTCTCTCTCTCTCTCTCTCTCTCTCTCTCTCTCTCTTCTCTCTCTCTCTGTCTCTCTCTCTCTGTCTCTCTCTCTCTCTCTCTCTCTCTCTCTCTCTCTCTCTCTCTCTCTCTTACTCTCCCCTTTGCTCAGTTCTCCCGTCTCTATACACACATTCCAAGCTCTCGGAGTCAATCTTTGTGGAAACACGTCCGTTTTTGCCCGAGTCGTGTTTTGCATAGCTGCACCATATTTCAGCAGCCGAAGTTAACCCCTGGACTAACACACTTCAATGAAATAACCAACCAGTGAAGTAGAAAAAGGGCCTTCCAGAAACACTCCAGAAAGTTCGGTTTCTTTTTCACCTGTGTCTTAACCTTCCTCGACAGTCTGGCTCGAAACGTCCATCCCCGACCCGAGGCGGGGACAAGCGGGTTTATTATGTGCGTGAAAATTGCCCCCAAGTTCGCCGCGCTGACACAGAGGGCCGGGGTGCAAAGGGAGGCTTGACGTGCTAGTAAAAAGCGAGGAATGACAGTGCCGCGCTCTGCGGCTCTGGAGACAAAAGGGTTGAGTCATCGGCTTTAGTTCCAGCCGAGGGGGACGGTGGGAAAATTGTGGCTTGCGTTTGTGGTCTGTCACCGTCCCTGTCATTTCTGCCGCAGCTATGATGCCTTTGGGGCAGACGATTCTTCACCGGCATCTCTTTGAAGAGTGTTGAAAGTAGAAGGACTACCAATCGGCGACTCATGCATGTACATGCTTTCTCAGCCGTTGTACGGTTTTGCAAATTGATCCGGGGGGGGGGGGGGGGGGGGGGTTCAAACATTACTGAAAGACTGTTACTGTTTTGAGGTTTGCAAAGTTGTTGCATTCTTGCTGAAGACAAAAAATGGAAATCTGGATAATGTTTGCTGTCGGCAGCTGTCTCTCTCTCATTCTCTCATTCTCTCTCTCTCTCTCTCTCTCTCTCTCTCTCTCTCTCTCTCTCTCTCTCTCTCTCTCTCTCTCTCTCTCATTCTCTCTCTCTCATTCTCTCTGTCTCTCTCATATTCTCTCTCTCTCTCATTCTCTCTCTCTCTAATTCTCTCTCTCTCTTTGTTTGTTTGTTTTGTTTTGTTTTAAATCGGACACAAGGCGTAGCTCCAGTCCACTAGGCGCTAGCTGTTGTGAGTTGTACACTCCGTTTTGAATAATATCTCGTTTCTGCAGTCAGACATTCACTTCAGTCGATATACTGACGTACGCTTTTGAGTCAGGACAATGGACGTGAAGGAAGACGAAGAAGAAGAAGAAGCCAGGAAAACAGCCCTGACGACAGTAACAAGCTGACAGAATAAGCAGAGAAAAAGTGTTAATTTGAGATCACCGTGTCAAGTGTATGGTAGAAGTGCTCCTTACCCAGATGTAGCAGTATCTCAAGCTCCTAACACTATACATATAGCAGTATCTCAAGCTCCTAACACTATACATATAGCAGTATCTCAAGCTCCTAACACTATACATATAGCAGTATCTCAAGCTCCTAACACTATACATATAGCAGTAGCTCAAGCTCCTAACACTATACATATAGCAGTATCTCAAGCTCCTAACACTATACATATAGCAGTATCTCAAGCTCCTAACACTATACATATAGCAGTAGCTCAAGCTCCTAACACTATATATATAGCAGTAGCTCAAGCTCCTAACACTATACATATAGCAGTATCTCAAGCTCCTAACACTATACATATAGCAGTAGCTCAAGCTCCTAACACTATACATATAGCAGTATCTCAAGCTCCTAACACTATACATATAGCAGTAGCTCAAGCTCCTAACACTATATATATAGCAGTAGCTCAAGCTCCTAACACTATATATATAGCAGTAGCTCAAGCTCCTAACACTATAGCACCGAAGGCGGAGATGTGGCTTTGTGTATACCTACAGATATGAACACGGCATCTACCAGTTGAGTCTGCCAATGTGGACAAACGAGAACGCACTTTAAAAAGACCTTTAGGAAACCAGTTTTATTCTAAACAACAACAAAGAAGTCTTTCTTCTCGGAGAGAGTCAAACTGTTATTAATAGCTTACCTGATCCACGGCACCGACTATCTTCAAGAGCCGCTTGGATGTGCGTATCAGGGTTTACAGTGCGTATTCCAGTAAGCCAGCGTAAGCCGGTGTGTCGGAATGATTTATTTCCCGAGGCCCTGAATACCTCAAAGTCTAAACAACGGTCTCAGACAGGGGAGTTGTGAACATAGACCCTATCATATGCTTGTTCTTACGTCTTTTACTTGTGTTTGAGTAATTGCTTTCAATGGCTACAAAAAGGCAGCATAGTGTCAACTTGGGCCAGACCTCGTGGGGGAAAGAGCGCCTGGCGCTCAGTCTAGCAATCCGTTCCCTCTTCGTAATCTGCTGTATCTCATTTGCCTAAGCTGTTAATGGATGTTGCTGGTCGTGGTAATTCGCTGTCCATAGCTGTTGGGCTGCACGTGGTGTGAAGGTGGACCCCTGTGGTCAATAGCTGCATGGTCAGTGGTGATGGTCAACGCTGCTGGTTATCGGTTGCATTATCTTTAGTCTCCCCTCTGACTCACAAGCACTTTGAGTGATTACATGAATTGTCCAGGTGTTGAAGGTAGAGGGTAGCCCCCCGCGGGTTAGGGGGAGTCCCATATTGGTTGGGACGAGAAAGAATTTAACCGATGCTCCCCAGCATGTCGTAAGAGGCGACTAACGGATTCTGTTTCTACTTTTACCCTTGTTAAGTGTTTCTTGTATAGAATATAGTCAATGTTTGTAAAGATTTTAGTCAAGCAGTATGTAAGAAATGTTAAGTCCTTTGTACTGGAAACTTGCATTCTCCCAGTAAGGTAATATATTGTTGCAAGCCCCTGGAGCAAATTTTTGATTAGTGCTTTTGTGAACAAGAAACAATTGACAAGTGGCTCTATCCCATCTCCCCCCCCCCCCCTTCCCTCCGTCGCGATATAACCTTGAATGGTTGAAAACGACGTTAAACACCAAATAAATAAATAAATAAAGAAAGAAAGTACAGGGTATCTGAGACTGGTGAGCCTGCTCCAAACAGCGTTGAGTTGAGTGCCGCGCTTGAGAGGGCTCAGATCGTCTGTGGAGGTAGAAGTGACTGTCTGTGGCATTGTTCAAAATAGAACCCATTCCAACAAGGTTATAAACTGGCAGGAAACAGACGTTAAAACTACTAACCGGAAATCCTGTTATGCAACCAAATGTAATGTAGCGTAACAATAGAAAATATTTCTTACAACCCTGTGGTTAGTGTGAACCACAGTTGATTGAGTACATGTTTTACATACCATTTTTTCTTCCTCGTTTTTACTTTGTAGATAAACTCAGTCGCCTCCATTTTCTCTGCTGACAAGAAACAGCAGTCATAATTATGTTGTCGTAAAAATAATCTCCAGAATCCAGGATACAACAGCTTGAAAAAGAAGGCGCCAAAAGTAACATTTTCAGGTCATGAAACCATACACTGATACAGCGATAATTGTAGCGATGTGAGCAGATCCCCTGAGAAGTCGGAGAACAAGCCCTGTTTGTTTTGCCAGCCCCCTTCCCTATAAGTCACAGCACAGGGCCAGCTGTTTCTTCTCTCCCGCTGTCACGAACTCACTTCATTGCGCTTTCTCTGTGCAGCGGTCTAATAGTCTGGAGTTGCCGTGACGTTGCATTGTTATTTAAATTATCTCTTCGTCTGCCGTGTCTGTCTCGCTACTACTTCTGCTAATTGCTTTGTTTCTACATGTCTATAGGTGTCAGTGTAAACGTGTTGGATGGAATGTATTGTCGGGACGAAGCCTTATAACTATTGGCCCAAGTCTGATTGCTTGAAACTATTTCGACCACAAAGGAACTGCTTGATAGAAAGCTAAAGATTGATCAAAGGCCGGGAGATTTGTTAAAAGTGTAATGGCCCAAGTCTGAAAGTACTCGGGGTTATTTTTGTGTGTGAGTTTTTGCTGGATAACAATTCATAGAACATTCTACCATTCTGTTTATACCTTTAGACCACTCTAGAGTCCCCCCCTCGTCTCTCTCTCTCTCTTTTTACATTTAGTCAAGTTTTGACTAAATGTTTTAACGTAGAGGGGGGAATCGAGACGAGGGTTGTGGTGTGTATGTGTGTATGTGTGTGTGTGTGTGTGTGTGTGTCTCTCTGTGTGTGTAGAGCGATTCAGACCAAACTACTGGACCGATCTTTATGAAATTTGACATGAGAGTTCCTGGGAATGATATCCCCGGCCTTTTTTTTCTTTTTTACGATAAATATCTTTGATGACGTCATATCCGGCTTTTTGTAAAAGTTGAGGCGGCACTGTCACACCCTCATTTTTCAATCAAATTGATTAAAATTTTGGCCCAGCAATCTTCGACGAAGGCCGGACTTCGGTATTGCATTTCAGCTTGGTGGCTTAAAAATTAATTAATGACTTTGGTCATTAAAAATCTGAAAATTGTAAAAACAAATGTTTTTTTTTAAACGATCCAAATTTACGTTTATCTTATTCTTCATCATTTTCTGATTCCAAAAACATATAAATATGTTATATTCGGATTAAAAACAAGCTCTGAAAATTAAAAATATAAAAATTATTATTAAAATTACATTTCCGAAATCGATTTAAAAACAATTTCATCTTATTCCTTGTCGGTTCCTGATTCCAAAAACATACAGATATGATATGTTTGGATTAAAAACACGCTCACAAAGTTAAAACGAAGAGAGGTACAGAAAAGCGTGCTATGCAGCACAGCGAAACCACTACCCCGCTGAACAGGCTCGTCAGTTTCACTCTGTTATGCACACTGTGACTTCCACAGCTTGACTAAATGTAGTAATTTCGCCTTACGCGACTTGTTTTTTCTCCCTCTACCTGCTGGATGGTGCACTCCCATAATTGCATTTCGTGCTTCAAATTGGAGGCAAGCGAAAAAAATGTTTGCTTGTCAAAAGGTTAGAGCAAAGAGCGTTTGGAGTTAGTTTCAGTGACGAGTCGGTGGGAGGAGAGGGGAGTCGAGTGAAACACATAGAGTGGCTACTTCTATCTTTCTATGGTTAGAGAAGGGAGTCGAGTGAAACACATAGAGTAGTGGCTACTTCTATGTTTCTATGGTTAGAGAAGGGAGTCGAGTGAAACACATAGAGTAGTGGCTACTTCTATGTTTCTATGGTTAGAGAGGGGAGTCGAGTGAAACACATAGAGTGGCTACTTCTATCTTTCTATGGTTAGAGAAGGGAGTCGAGTGAAACACATAGAGTAGTGGCTACTTCTATGTTTCTATGGTTAGAGAGGGGAGTCGAGTGAAACACATAGAGTGGCTACTTCTATGTTTCTATGGTTAGAGAAGGGAGTCGAGTGAAACACATAGAGTAGTGGCTACTTCTATGTTTCTATGGTTAGAGAGGGGAGTCGAGTGAAACACATAGAGTGGCTACTTCTATCTTTCTATGGTTAGAGAAGGGAGTCGAGTGAAACACATAGAGTAGTGGCTACTTCTATGTTTCTATGGTTAGAGAAGGGAGTCGAGTGAAACACATAGAGTGGCTACTTCTATCTTTCTATGGTTAGAGAAGGGAGTCGAGTGAAACACATAGAGTGGCTACTTCTATGTTTCTATGGTTAGAGAAGGGAGTCGAGTGAAACACATAGAGTAGTGGCTACTTCTATGTTTCTATGGTTAGAGAAGAGAGTCGAGTGAAACACATAGAGTGGCTACTTCTATCTTTCTATGGTTAGAGAAGGGAGTCGAGTGAAACACATAGAGTAGTGGCTACTTCTATCTTTCTATGGTTAGAGAAGGGAGTCGAGTGAAACACATAGAGTAGTGGCTACTTCTATGTTTCTATGGTTAGAGAGGGGAGTCGAGTGAAACACATAGAGTGGCTACTTCTATGTTTCTATGGTTAGAGAAGGGAGTCGAGTGAAACACATAGAGTAGTGGCTACTTCTATGTTTCTATGGTTAGAGAAGGGAGTCGAGTGAAACACATAGAGTAGTGGCTACTTCTATGTTTCTATGGTTAGAGAAGGGAGTCGAGTGAAACACATAGAGTAGTGGCTACTTCTATGTTTCTATGGTTAGAGAAGGGAGTCGAGTGAAACACATAGAGTAGTGGCTACTTCTATGTTTCTATGGTTAGAGAAGGGAGTCGAGTGAAACACATAGAGTAGTGGCTACTTCTATGTTTCTATGGTTAGAGAAGGGAGTCGAGTGAAACACATAGAGTAGTGGCTACTTCTATGTTTCTATGGTTAGAGAAGGGAGTCGAGTGAAACACATAAAGCTGGGCTCATTAGGGACGCGTCGGGCGCCATTGGGAAGTAACTTAATTTTGTTTTATACCCACAGGTGTCAAGTCACGCTGAGCTCATTAGGGGTACTCTAAGACCCTTCAGTACAACCTGTCAGTAATAGAGATGTACCTTTCTCTGTTGCAGGTGGACATGCCAGTGTTCTTCTACATCGACCCCGAGTTTGCCGAGGACCCCAAGCTGCAGGGCGTGGAGACAATCACCCTCTCCTACACGTTCTTTGAGGCCAAGGAGGGCTTCCAGGTCCCCCTCCCTGGTTACATGACACAGGCACAGTGACCTTCACCCTCTCCTACACGTTCTTTGAGGCCAAGGAGGGCTTCCAGGTCCCCCTGCCTGGTTACATGACACAGGCACAGTGACCTTCACCCTCTCCTACACGTTCTTTGAGGCCAAGGAGGGCTTCCAGGTCCCCCTCCCTGGTTACATGACACAGGCACAGTGACCTTCACCCTCTCCTACACGTTCTTTGAGGCCAAGGAGGGCTTCCAGGTCCCCCTCCCTGGTTACATGACACAGGCACAGTGACCTTCACCCTCTCCTACACGTTCTTTGAGGCCAAGGAGGGCTTCCAGGTCCCTCTGCCTGGTTACATGACACAGGCACAGTGACCTTCACCCTCTCCTACACGTTCTTTGAGGCCAGGTCCCCCTACCTCAGGCACAGTGAAATGTCTCAACCCTATTCGTACAGTACGCCTTACACGACACAGGCATATTTGAATCAATGAGGTTGAGAAAAGAATGTATCCTCACTCTCTTTGGTGGGATACTGGATGCCCTTGTCATATTCCAACACCTTTTTTTGAGACCAGGAAGAACTTCTGCGTGTGTCTGACGTGATCGTGTACGTCTACAGACACAGTGACAGTGATCACTTTGATCTGCGTTTTCTTCCAAACGAGGGACGAAAATTGGACATCTTTGACTTTGTGTCTTCGCGACTCTTGATTGAGTCCGCGGGCGCTTATACTGACTCCAGGGGTTGAAGAATCTTGAGACTTTTGATGTCAGAAGTTGGCTTTATTTTTTCTTGTAATTTTTATTTAACAATAACAGTTGTACAGAGAATACATGGTATTAATGAAATAAATGAATGATTAATTGATTGAATTAATAAGTTCTTTGTGTATGTTTTGTGTTGTTGTTGAATGTTTTTTTGCACCCCGTTTGACTCATGGCGCCTGAGAGGGCCAAACACAATCAACACATGTATCTTTTCTTATTCGTCGTTTGAATGATCCACAACAGCCATAATTCTCTATCTACCTCTATCTTTATGTGTACGCGTGTGCAATGTACGTGTTGATGCTATGTGCGCATACTGACAGGAAGGTAGTGTACGGCACTTGTGTTATTGCATGTTTCTGGGGAAATGAAGCCAAGAAGGGCCCAATCTGAATCATACATTCTGACGGCCGCACAAACATTTGTTCAGGCTCCCCACGGACGCGGTAGGCAATTGGCGGCAATTAGGTCTGGCCATAAATCGGAGGCGCCGTTTCTCGTACAGACTGCCGGGATGGAGGATGGGGGAATATTGATCTATGGCTGGCTCACCAAGGCTCTCTACTTCTTCCCAAGGTTATCCTAGACTTCTTGGCAGCTTGAAGTCTACTTCCTCTTTCATTTTACGATCTCTTAGTTGAGCTCATGCTGGCTTCTTTTTCTTTTTCTTCTCATTCTGTCTCTCCATCTCTGTCTCTCAATCTTTCTGTCACTGTGTCTGTCTCTGTCGCTCGCTCTTTCTCTCTCTCCCTCTCTCTCTCTCTCTCTCTCTCTCTCTCGCAAAAATCGTGTCAAAGGATCAGTATGTTTCCATTATGTGAAAGAATGATGCAATCAGAGCCTGAGCCCTCCTCGCCCAGACGTCGACTGTAAAGGGGGACAACTTCGCCAAGCTCAGAAGCTCTGAATGAGACTGATGTTGACATGAGATCCGAAGTCACGAGGTCAGCTAGTAGGTGAACCTTATAGCCCAGTTTCTTGATCGCGTAGCTTAATAAATTAGACACGTAAGACACGAGGAAGTGATTATTACATTTCTGCACAGTAATCCGTTTAATATTCGATCAGTTTGCGTTCTATTTTCTTGCTGATGAGCTGATCACCACGAAAACGTGGAAGGACGGAAGGAAGCAGATATAGCACGTGTATTACACTGGCGTGTGTGTGATGTCACGTGGTACATCAGTTTCGTTAACGTTGTTTGTTCTGTTGCCTATAACTGATCATATGACTGCATCACCCTGGAAGTGTTGAATAGAAGAAATGCCTGTCGTGTAGGTTTCAATAGTAAGATTATTAACTGACTTTTCTGTTTCACCCATGCTTGCTTTGACTTGACATCTTCTTTATTTTGCTGTTCATCAAAGCTCCCCGACGCCAAACGGCGTGGTACATTACTTGTAAACGGCCTTCCTGCGGCTGTATTAACACATCGATCAATTGATCTATACTGTTTAGCTTGCCTTTTACTTGTTATGGCCCAAAGAACTGAACCCCACCCCACTTTGACTGGAAATGGTCTGGTTGTTATGACAACCGCCTTCTCAGTGTAGAAATACCGCGGTGAATATTGGAGACCAGTGATGCAGGAGTTAAATTTTCTACGAGGAACAAACTGTGAACATGAAGATGCTTTCTTCAGGTCTGAGAGTGGTATCCTTTCGCTTGTGACACTAGTTCCTACCTCGGCAAACTTCTTCTGTGGTGAAGCTTTGGTTTGAACTGTGTTTAGTTCAACCATCTATCGGCAGTGCACAAAACTGAACATGTTGGAATCAGCAAGTGCTAAAGCTTTCCATTAACACAACGAGTAATCGAAGAGAACACCGCGATCGCAGACTGTAATAATGATTCTTCCTTGTGTAATATTACCTCGCTGAAATATACCAGATTAGGTAATAATAGGTCTGAGAGTATGGGTGACAGACACATATTAGCCTGATAGCATCGCCTGAAGGCAAAATGAGCATCCTGTGAAACTAGCGCTATATACGGGTGGAGCAAGAGATAGAATGAGAGGGTGTGGCACTGCGTCAATACCCGGGGTGGGTGTGTGGTTGGCGTAGCATCTGGAGACAGCGGCGTCAGAGTCAGTCGTCGGAAGATGTATACACTTGCGCTGTATTGTATGTTTGGTGTAGGTATGTCAAGAAAGAGAGAGAGAGAGAGAGAGAGAGAGAGAGAGAGAGAGAGAGAGAGAGAGCGTGAGTGTGTGTGTGTGTGTGTGCACTACGTTAGAGCTCGTGGAGTTGATGAAAACGGTAAAATCATTAAAGGAACACTTGTTGCCTGTAGAGTCTCTCAACACTTGTGCTGCTTCGCTGAGAGAGAGAGAGAGAGAGAGAGAGAGAGAGAGAGAGAGTGTGTGTGACAGTAGATCATCAACATACAAAAAATAAAAGAAACAAACATGGGAAAGTTCAAAAGCCTTTATTCTTCACAAGAGAAAAAGGGGAATTCTGAGATAGAAATTGTAAGCTAGACAGTTCTACACTCACAAAATGTCTCTTGCCGTCAGTTCAAGCGGAAATATAGCGAGTCATGCGAGGAAATGGTTGAAATACTATGTACAGTTGACGGTGAAAAGCTGTCTGTCGTTTTCTCTTACACATCCAGTCCATGTTTACCACGCACTTTCTTTCACCTCTCACAATTATGATCGCCATACAAACAATGCAACATTCCATACAAAGCAGACGAGAGTTTTTGATGCTGACCGCTCAAAAGTAACGATATTTTCTCTGTGACTTAAGACAAAGGAGAAAATGCAGGCAGTTTTGAGCTAGGCTGTACTTTGACAGTCGATACTCTCGCTGGCTTGGGCGAATAACAGTTGTTACAATCTATTACGTTTCAATGTCGTTCATGCGTAACTGAGATCAAGACATGTTACAGGTCACTAGATCAAGACATGTTACAGGTCACTAGATCAAGACATGTTACAGGTCACTAGATCAAGACATGTTACAGGTCACTAGATCAAGACATGTTACAGGTCACTTCTTTCTAACTTCTGTGTTGGAAGGACAGAAACAGTTGCTACAAATATGCACAGCGAAGCACAAGTCCTACTGAGCATCGGCTTCTTTATCTACAGCAATCTGTATAAATCGTCAAAGTGAGATACAAAACAGATGCCGTACGTTATAAAAGCGATTACAAATGAACTGCAGTATTTAAAAAAGCAATAGGTTAACCCTGCCCCCCCCCCCCCCAAAAAAAAAACAAAAAAAAAAACCCACACACTCAAAAACACGAAAAAACGTCAACTTGCTAATGCAAATACAAATGCCACCAAAGGCGCATCTGAAAAGAAAGATACGTTATTTGCTTTTTGAGAAGTAAAAAAGTCAAGAAAAAAAAAATAAATAGTGTATGCATTATAACTTCTACTCGTTGTCACATGTATATATTGTTTTCTCTCCACAAAACCATTACTGTAATGCTGATAATTCAAAGATGAGAGCATCTTGTACCATACAAAAGGGAGGTCATCCTCAGATAAAACTCGTCCCACGTGCAATACAAAGACATACTTCGCAGCAAATGCTGATACCTAAAGATTCTAACATCTTTCACAGGTATACAAAGGTAAGGTCTTCATCAGAAAGAACTCTGCCCACGTGTAATCCATACATATCCTTCGCTGTAATTGTAAAGAAAACACAAAACACCACCAACTGCAATCAATATTCGGAGTATTGTTCAGGTAGCTTTTTGTTTTAAGATAAATAATTTTTTGCACACACCGTATGCGCCACATGCACAATTCCAAGCTACTCACCAAATTTGAGCTCAATTGACCCCAGAGTACAAGAGATACAAGTCCAATTCGTAGACAGAGAAACAGAGAAAAAGACAAACAGACAAACAAACAGACAGAGTAAAGCCTATACGCCGCTTTATTACATAAAGGCGGCGTAACAAAAATAACTTGAAATCAAAATGTCGAGAGAAAAGCCCAGCTCAAAGGAACATGGCAAAACGTGTTGGGCATCGAAAAAAAGAAGAGTTTTGAATTTGGTACAGGCAAGAGGTCAAACCTTTTTGCAATCTTTCTAAAACGGTGGTTAATCTTAAAAGCAGGTGTTTTGATTTCCCCAGCTGCTTTCCTGTGCAACAGAGTTAATACAGATAGTAGGTATATATATTCGAATATTGACAGTAATTAAAAAGCATCGTCATTATGAAAAATTATACACAATACAACATTCACACAGATCTTTCACAAGTTGTCACAAAAGACACGATCAGGCTGTACACGTTGTTTATTTTTGTTTGTTTGTTTGTTTATTTGTTGCTTAACGTCCAGCCGACTACGCAGAGCCATATCAGGACGAGGAAGGGGGGGATGAAGGGGGCCACTTGTCAAGCGATTCCTGTTTACAAATGCACTAACCCATTACTTGTGTCCCAGCAGGCTTTAGTAAAACTAAATTAATACCTACTGGAAGATTACCAGTTTCCAGTATGTTAAAATAGGCTTAACCTATCTACTGCTGGACTTACATCAGAACACTAACAGATTAAACTATACATGAATCGCGAGACAAGCGGCAAGAGAAGAGATTTTTGGAAAAAATACAGGTGAATGAGCAAGAAGGCAGAAAAAAAGAAAAGAATTCATGAAGAAAAAGAGCATGACAGGAAAGAGGAACCAAAAATCTACCTAACAGCAAACTAGAAAGCTCCTGCGGTTCCAAAAACAGGAGGGGCCTTTAATTTCATAACCGCAGTGCCCCACTGCGGGACACGTTGTTTATAAACAGATGCATTTTATACCAAAGCAAAAGACACAACGTTAAGAACACCAGTTCTTCAGTGTAGTTTGACGTCAACAAGGTGTAAATCAGGATGTAAATTCAGTCAAAATATCATTATCAGAATGTTTTCAAGGAACGTAAGGGTACCAGAACACTTTAAACCTATAGTGTAAATTGCAAATAAAATGGAGGTTATTGATACAATTGCTTCAAACTACATGTATACTAAAGGGTAAAAATGAGCAAGACAACCGTCACGGTTAGTACACGTTTGGTCCCTGGTGACAGATGTGTACGCTTTCTGGAGTGCTTTGTATCGTCCTGCAAATACATACAGGAGGTCCGGTCCAATTGGCCAACATAAGATCTACACACAAAAAACATATCTGGAGATAAGTGCGTTTTGACGTAGTAAACATGTGCACTTTGTGTAAACAAACAAAACCCTGGATAATAACATTTTCCATGCCTGTTTCCAATAAATCATCGCATCCCAAGATCTCAGTTTCTTGTGTTCAACTGTCCATGCGGGGCCGAAATGATATGTTAAAGCAAAAGCAAAGACAGGTTACACTTACACCGAAAAACAAAAGGCAAGAGAACAAAGGCTCGACACCAAAATGTAAACATTGAATTTTCATACAAAATATGCAAAAAGGCAGAAAACGGCTGTAGTATATTCCTCCGTGGCTGAGGAGCTGAACGAAGGCCATGAAAACCGAAGCAGGCACACACACACGTGTGTGCACAAAAGTCATTGACATTGGAGCAACTTGAGTGGACAATGTATCACCTCACAACTTCAAATGAAACATTCAAACGAGACACTTTTACTTATAAAGCAAATGCTAAATGACCTTGGAGAACAAAACAAAAGCTGTTGTTTGAACATGTATACAAAAGAAGACGAAAAAGGAGAGAAAAGCCATGAAACCAAATCTTTGCAAAAGGCCAAAATGTTCACATACTGCATTATCAACTTGAGCATCAGGAGGAACCTTGCTGAGTTACCAAGTATGTTCTATAGCTAATATGAAATAATCCTTTCCCTTTTACAACTGAACCCAGTGACATAAAGGACAGACCTGTTTGTACTTTTCCACTCTTGCTTCTGGTAGTGGCTAAGCTGTGCGTGTAAAGTGATTGACTGACTGAACATGACGTGACTTTTGCCTCTGTGTAAAGTGATTGACTGACTGAACATGACGTGACTTTTGCCTCTGAATGGCCATCACCATCACCATCCTGCATGTCAAGTAGCAGCTATGTCAACACAAAAGCTGACAGTCGCGTTGAAAACTGGTGACAACCCATTAGCAGCTTGCTTTGATAGATTCTGTCAGGTTTAAACTGAGCACCACTGTTCATATGTCATTAACGAACAACAGGTTATACTTTGAAGTCGCTGGATACTACAGACAAATACAACGGCTAATGTGTTTGCTTTCACAAACAAACTGTTGTCTTTGTTCTCAATACTTTACGCATATTCCCTTTATCATTAGTGTCCAAAGCCATCCAACCTTGCTCATCAGTGATGGAGGTACATTTAAGCTTTTCAACTAATGCAGCTAGTAAAACCTTGTAAGTATAACCAAGAACTTCCCCCTCATTTTCTCAAAGTCACCAGTAGCGCTGAGACGAACGACAGGACAAAAGACAAGAAGGGAGACAGTATTTACAGGTCAGTAACGAACAATACGTTCTTGGCTCCTAGCGCAGACTTACAGGAATGGTAGCCACGCGAAATTGCAGTGTAGTCAGCACTTGGTAGAGAACACCTCGTCACTTACTGCAGTCCCTCGTCAGTATTAGAATATAATCCATACAGTCTTCTGAGAGAATATGTATACAATGTATTGCGAGAACCATACACAGTCTGTGTCTCCTGTGACCTAGACCTCTGAAAGCTTGAAAGAGTTCTTTGGGATTTTGTTCCGTGAAGCTGCTGTTGAAGGCTCTCGGCTGCATGAGGCGAAGTTGCGAACAGAGTGACTGTCCGAGTGTTATGCAGGGCGAGTTCGTAGAAAGAGACATTGTGCAGACGAACATGCTAGGGGCACGAGTTGATGATGGCTGAAGTTGCGAAACACTGACAAGACGGCTGGCAAGGATATTTCACACACACACATACACACACGCACACACACACACACGCACACATACGAGGCAGTGAGCATACACCACATACCAGGAGGAGCCGGGGTTTTGTTCGAGGACAGATCGTTCAACTTTGGTCACCATGTCAGATCTTCAGTCTTGACCAACGCCCTCCAGGGTAAACACGAAGGCACCGGACTCTTGCTTGTTGTCATTCTCGTTGGCAATGTTTCTTCTGGTATGACCTTGCCTCTCAGGTTGATAAGATGTTGCGATGATGACAACTGATGACGCCACAAGTACTCCCACTCGATAACGAGCACTCCTTAATACTCCCACAGCACGGCGGGTTCCAGTTCCTGGGCCACGGCCCGGAAGAGTCCATTCTGCTCCCCCTTGATGAAGCAGCTGTTTTCGGCCAAGATGCTGAGCATTCGGTTGTCGCGGAACTGCAGGCGGAAAACAGACTTTCCGGATCCGTCGGCCATGATGGAATTGTCCTCTGCCATCGCCCAGTACTTGCCGTTAGCAGCTGAAAAAAACAAGACAGACATATTCGTGTTAAACTTATTTTTGGCGGGGTTGTAAACGCAGTGAATTGTGAATAAGACAAGTTCTGATCGATACCGAGGAATTCGACCTAACCTGCTCGAAACTGGCAAATCGAACGAAAGATCTTTATTGAAGAGTAATTGTTTGACAATGAATTTATAATGCATGTACATGCGACGATAAGTCAGTGAGATAACTTGTCTTTTGCGAAGATATGAATGTTAAACATTTGCATCAAAACGGGTGAAGATGTGTGTGTGTGGCGGGGGGGGATGGGGGGGGGGATGGGGGGGGGGGGATGGGAGGGGGTGGGTTGGGGAATTGGACGAAGACGAAAGTGAAGGGGAAGACGAAAGTGAAGGGGAAGACGAAAGTGAAGGGGAAGACGAAAGGAGGGAGGGAGCAGGATGGGAAGAAAGGGGTTACAACTTCTAGACACGATTCGAGTCAGAACACGTAGTTACACTTGCCTTTAGAAACAACACTAGTACAAGTGCAGAACGTCAACTAAGACGAAGCACAACCCCTGTAACAACTTGTTTTCAGTCCTAGTTACCGAATCGGGCATATGATAGAACACACAAGGGGGTCGCCGATGCATACACCAGTGACACGCACATGTTTAATTGTGGCAGTTTGTCATCAAAGCAAAAAAGCAAACACGGCATACTATTACTCTCAGCGATTATTATATTAACATCAAAGTCATCAGTCGCTGGTCAACGTGTTGTACCTGTCAAAAGCTTGCACTATGCGGACTTCACACTTTGGAGGGAAACAACAGCTGGCGGTTCTGTGTCACTTTTCAATAATCCTGCCTGCTCCACTTCTCTCGGCTAATCGGTCCATACCTTTTTGGACACCAAATCCTCCCCAACCTGACGTCTAGGCGGGAAGGTACAGTGCAGTTAGACCTGACGTCTAGACGGGAAGGTACAGTGCAGTTAGACCTGACGTCTAGACGGGAAGGTACAGTGCAGTTAGACCTGACGTCTAGACGGGAAGGTACAGTGCAGTTAGGACTGACCTCTCGCACGGCCCTCACGGCACTGGGAGGATAGTCATGCCATCATCAATTCCAGTCAGCAGGAGAAGTCGCAACCCTTATCATTTTTTCGCTTCAAATGCGGGCCAAGTTTTCGTTGTCTCGGCAAACAACCTCCACAACTTAATCCCCGAACCAACGGCTTTTCTCACAATTTGGAGGAGCACTTCGTGTGCAAAAAGAGGCAAGCAGTCAGGCAGTCAAGCTCACCCCCCCCCCCCCCCCCCTCTTCCCGAGTCACAGTGACATGTGCGAAGCTGTTTGCCCAGAAAACGCGGGTGTCCAACTCGCGATGCGCGACCAAGCCCTGTCGCCTTTTGTTTCGCTCCTCGTGTTGACGCTCACTGTGGACCAACGGAATTTGTGAGCTTGTCGGATGCTGCACCGGTTGCCTCTTTGCCGGCTTCGAGGAAATGTTCAATCCTTCCACAGGAGCGCGTAAGCCTTCTCTTTCTGCCCCCAACCCCGAACCCCCTCTCTCTCTTCTGAGGAGTGAGAAGATACATCACGGTCTCTGTCTTTCCAATCTCTTTATCAATCAATCAATCAATCAATGACGCTTATATCGCGCATATTCCGTGGGTACAGTTCTAGGCGCTCTGCAGTGATGCCGTGTGAGATGAAATTTTATACGGCCAGTAGATTGCAGCCATTTCGGCGCATATTTACCTTTCACGGCCTATTATTCCAAGTCACACGGGTATAGGTAGACAATTATTAACTGTGCCTAAGCAATTTTGCCAGGAAAGACCCTTTTGTCAATCGTGGGATCTTTAACGTGCACACCCAATGTAGTGTACACGGGGGGGAGGGTTCGGACACCGAAGAGAGTCTGCACACAAAGTTGACTCTGAAATAAATTTCCGCCGAACCTGGGATCGAACTCACGCTGACAGCGGCCAACTGAATACAAATCCAGCGCGCTACCAACTGAGCTATATCCCCGCCTCACTTACTCGACGCCTTCCCATTGACTACAATGAATATATACATGTATTACCATTGACTACAATGAATATATACATGTATTACCACTTTAGTGAACCATATCACTGGCTGACCAATCAGGGCTGATTCTAGGTGACCCTCTAAATGTTATAACGGTCAGGCAAGGACCCTTTTTATTTATCAAGCTAAAATTAAGAAAGACAAACTGAAACTTTGAACTTAAAACTTATTCTAAGGAGTGACAATTTGTATTTTTCACAATGAAACCCATCACCATGTTAAATCCCGAACAGCCAAGTTTGTCGGCGGGGGTGGGTATACAGGCACCACCCACAGTTTGTCGGCGGGGGTGGGTATACAGGCACCACCCACAGTTTGTCGGCGGGGGTGGGTATACAGGCACCACCCACAGTTTGTCGGCGGGGGTGGGTATACAGGCACCACCCACAGTTTGTCGGCGGGGGTGGGTATACAGGCACCACCCACAGTTTGTCGGCGGGGGTGGGTATACAGGCACCACCCACAGTTTGTCGGCGAGCCCGGTGGGTATACAGGCACCACCCACAGTTTGTCGGCGGGGGTGGGTATACAGGCACCACCCACCTTCTGAAAACGACATGTTGTGCTCAGCTCGCTTAAAACTGACTTACATGGTAACAGTTCCGAGAAATGAACTGAAATTGCGTGACTCAGTTTACTTCAAATGCAGTTTTAAATCATTTACTTACTGTCTAATATTGATAATAAATCTGACCCTATCTGGTAGACTAGACAAAGCAAAGCAAAAGGGTTGTTGAACCTGATGTGAGAGTGTTGCGTGAGAACCTGTCAGCTGTTAATATTCATGAGGTCAAGAGTGTGATTGGCTGCGATTAGCTGCATGAGGTCATGTGCATAAAGGTCACAACAGCCTCGGTTCAATCCCGTCCCCGTTGGCTGTTCTGTTTGGTCGAAATAAACTGCATGGTAATAAAACCGTTATTTCTAATATGCTGACTGTTAGCAAATGATAACAGACATGTCGAGGAAATGTAATATCCAAATGAGCCTGCCATATCATTTACGAGACATGTCTTATCATTTTCTAACAGTCAGCATATTAGAAATAACTAATAATACTCTCTCTCTCTCCGAAGTCGGCAGATCGACACAGATAAGTTGTTAAAAAAACATCTCTCCACACAACATCTGTACTTATATGAAGTCCCTTTCGCCTTCGTTTAAACCATCAGTGATAAACCCCTCTCTCCGAGCAATCTCAGCCCTCCCCTCTCTCTCCGAGCAATCTCAGCCCCCCCCCCCCCCCCCCCATCAACTGTTTGACAGCAATTGTGAACTGTGTGCCAATGTGACAGTGTCAACGTTCCCTATTCCCAATGTTTGAGATCAATTGTAAATCATTTGATAGGCACAAATATGACAAGGACGGAAGCATCAACAGAAAACACACACAGACACGCAGAGGCTCGTCAGTTTCACTCCGTTTTGCACAAGCGGCGGACTACGGTCATTGTGAAAAAATGCAGTGCGTTCAGTTTCATTCTGTGAGTTCCACAGCTTGACTAAATGTAGTAATTTCGCCTTACGCGACTTGTTTTGTAAAACAAAAGGGAGCGCCCCATATGACGCAAACTAACAATTACCCTGTAATTCGATTATAGGCATTTGCTCGGTAAGCTCAATTCAAGCTTTTCCTTGTGTGTGTGTGTGTGTGTGTGTGTGTGTGTGTGTGTGTGTGTGTGTGTGTGTGTGTTGGGGGGGGGGGGGTAAGATAGATGTGGCCCTTTTTCTTTCCTATTATTCGATGATAACATGAGTATATTTTATTGTTAAAAACTATTACAAACACGTTCTTGCAATATAAGCGCACCCACTTCTCATTCCCATTCCCAGTTACTCGGTTTCTTCTCCCCCCGCCCCCCCCCAAATAGGGAAAGGGGACGGGAAGGCAGGGGTGGGGGGAGAATAGCCATTTTCCACACGATTGACCATGTCACGCTTCTCCATTGACTTCAGACTCTGTACGGCATCTCCGGTCCACCGCTAGCATGGCTTGAGTCCTATCTCATTGGCAGGACTCATGCTGTGCTTGTCGATGGCCAGATGTCTGCTCCAGCCCCACTTTCTTTTGGCGTTCCTCAAGGTTCAGTACTCGGTCCCATCCTTTTCATCATGTACACTAAGCCCCTCTCCACACTGATTCAAAACCATTCTGTTTTAAATCAGTCTTTTGCTGATGACACCCAGCTGTATAAACCCAGTCCCCCTGCAGAGACACATTACGCCATCCAGACCATTCAGACATGCATCACTGATATTAAATCTTGGATGGTCGATAACAAACTTAAGCTGAATGATGATAAGACTGAAGTCTTACTGTGCAAAAAGAAGAACACTACATTTCCCTCTCCCCAACCTGTTTCTGTTCAAATAGGCAACACCGACATTCTTTTCTCACCTTTAGCTAGAAACCTTGGATTCACCCTTTCATCTGACATGACCCTTAACAAACATATATCTTTAGTCTGTAGAGCAGCTTATTTTGAGCTTCGTAAGATCAGCACCATTCGCCACACACTCTCCTCTCAAACAACTAACACTCTTGTCTGTGCCTTTGTTCTTTCTAAACTTGACTACTGCAACTCTCTTCTCTCTGGCTGTCCTCTGTACCTCCTGCATAAACTACAAAAAGTCCAAAACTCGGCAGCACGCCTCATTCTGAAAGCACGAAAACGAGATCACGCAACACCACTTCTTCACACACTGCACTGGTTACCTATTCAAGCCCGCATTGACTACAAACTGTCCACCCTCTGCTTTAACTTCTTTTCTGGCTCGTCTCCTGCTTACTTCTCTGAACTCCTCACTGTCTATTCTCCAGCAAGACAACTCCGTGCCTCTTCTGACTGTCGCATCCTCACCATTCCACACACCAAAACTAAAACATACGGACAACACACTTTCACTTTCTGCGCACCCACACAATGGAATTCTCTCCCTTTTCACATCCGCCACTCTCAGTCACCCCAAGCATTCAAACGAGCACTTAAAACGCACCTCTTCAAGAAATACAACCCCTGATTTTGTTTTCTCAGTCCATCAGTAGGCTACATGTAGTGTATTTGTTGTTTTAGTGATAATGTGATAATGTATATAAACATCTAGGGCTGTTTTCAGTATTGTTGATAACATGTTCTGTTTGATTAAGGGTATTCAGCTGGTATTTCCTTGTTTTCACTACCTATTTTATTCATGTTTTTATTACTTAGTTAGTGGAAGAATCTTTTGTAATGTATGTTTGATGGTGTATGCTTTTAATTAAGCGTTGCTGACTATGAATGTAGATGTAAATGCTTGTATAACTGTGTTTTAATTTTAAATGTGTCAAGCGCAAAGAGCATAATTGTAAAGTTATGATGTTGCACTATATAAATGCTCATTTATTATTATTATTATTTTCTCTCACTAAGTTGGGTGTACCAATTGGTATACATCGGGAAAACAAGTTGCTACAGTGAGCATTAGTCCCCAATTCTCTCTCGTATTCCCGACTATTCAGTCTGTTCCTTCATTCCTATATTTCTCTTCCCTTCCTCTTCACCTCTCTTTATCCCCTATCTCCTTCTCTCACAACCACCCCCACACCCCAATCTCTCTCTCTCAATATTGATACACAGCATGATCGATGCGTTAATCGCCAGTGCTGCATTGTTGCACGTTCTATGGCCGTCCACACAGGTTCTGGACGGGGTCACACAATAGAGAGGGTCACCATTTCGCCAATTCCACGCGACGCCTACGAATCCCCCAGCATGCTTGGGCGAGCTAGGAAAACAAGGGTTGCGTTTTCCTCGCAGTTAATCAACGAGCACTCGGTGTGTGTCTCCCTTTAATCCGACAAGTGTATCAGGCAGGATCAAAGGCTAGCCAGGGTTGCCTTCAATCATCGGCACGACTTAATCCTATTCTTTGTTTGAACAACTTTTTTTGGCTTGACGTAGAGAATACCTTTGATGTGAGAGGTTATGACCATTTTGATGATAAGACCAGTTTCCTCAAAGAGAGGAGGTGGGATGATGGTGGAAAGTATATTCTTTGATGTGCACCCTTATGCTGAGTGTGATAACCCTCGAATGACTAGTCCTGTGATAAATATTGTTCAATGACATATCTAGTCCTGTGATAATGATAGTTTTTAGCGGTAAACTTTTAGCTAAAGCTGACGGCAATTAACCTATTTGGAATCATGTTACTATTCCTGTTAGTGTACATATGCGTGCGCGAGTGTAGTATGCTTCGTATGGTATTTTTATCTGTTGTCTTATTATTTGTTTTGTCTTTTAATGTGCACCACACTGAAATTTCTCTGTATGAGATAATAAAGTATTCGTATTCGTATTCGTATTCGTAGGGGCCGAGGAAGGTTTTGATAAGACCAGTTTCCTCAAAGAGAGGAGGTGGGATGATGGTGGAAAGTAGGGGCCGAGGAAGGGGGGGCAACATTGACCCAAAAATTCATGGCGATCAGCCAAGGGACCGCATCTGATGTATGCATAAAGAAGGACAGTTGACAGCCCTCCAAAAGACAAACCCACGATGCAATCACATAGGCTAATCTTAGTCGGAGGGGGACAAATTCTACTGCGTAGTATAATCTGACAATTTAGACTAAAAAATTCAGAGAGAGAGGGAGGGAGAGAGGGAGGGAGGGAGGGAGGGAGAGAGGGAGGGAGGAAGAGAAGGGGGGGGGGTTAAAACGTGCTGACAAACATTGATTCAAACATAATACCAACTAACTAAGCAAAACACAAAACCTACACCAATCCTCTAACGTTTGAGATTTCATCTACATAATAGAATACACATAAACTTCAATCTCACGGAAAGGAATAGTTCAACTTGGCTGCTCAACAGACATCATAAACAAAGCATAAGCCGCTGAGGGGAAACATACACAATACGACTTGTATAAAATTGTCGCACACAAGGCATTGCGATCAGCTATCTTGACCAGCTTTATTATTTTGTTTTTTTCCGGCTTCCGCATTTAAAGCGCCACCAGATCATCTTGACCAGCATTGTGATTGCAGCTTGTCACTTCACAATGTCAAGAAAACGGAACCTGTCTGTCGTTTTCGTTTTAGAAATCAACTCCAAAATGTTGAAGGCAACGTCATAGATAGCACGAACCATTGTGCTATACAGTGGAGCCTGCCCTGGAGATCACCAGTCCATAAAGACCGCCTGCCCATTAAGGCCACCCCAAAGGATCCCCGATGGTTTTTAAGTCTATATAAATCACCTGTTTGAAGAGACCACCTGTCTAAAGAGACCACCTGTCTACAGAGACCACTTTTGCTCAGTCCCTTGGGTGGTCTCTTTAGACAGGTTCGACTGTACAATACAACGTGCTGCGTTCAACAAACTACACTGGACAAAGCTGTATTGTGTATCTTTCCCTTAAACCTCTTAGCCCAAAACAATCCTTACCTTTCAAGAAGTAAGTACCGTCGATTCGGGGCTCCACGTAGATGATCTCATAAAAGGAGCGGTTGCAGACGAGCTCGGCCTTGGCGGCACCTGGTGACTTACTGCCCACGAAGCCGAAGTCGCTCTTCAGCACCAGCATGGGCCTGTTGGCCACCTTGATCACGAAGCGCTCCTTCTCCGTCACGCTCTCGCTGCCGGCCATCAGGCTGCCCGTGGGCTTGTTGTACACGTAGCTGCTGTTGTGGGCGCGGATAGCCACGCTGCTACCGTCATCCTGCCACTCCACGTCGAACAGCGTCGCGTCGCAGCTGCAGCATTGGAACAAAGGAAGAGGTTGGGTTTAATACTTGTCTCAACAGTCGTACAGTCCTGCGAGGTTGGACTTTCAGTAGTTGTACCTGTATCTCAAGACTCACCAACTATCAGTAAAAGTTGTGGAAGAAATCTTGAAGGAACAGAAAGGCCCGCCTTACTACGGCAATCTGTGTTGTTTGAAAAACAACAAGAACTAACTACGCCTTACTACGGCAATCTGTGTTGTTTGAAAAACAACAAGAACTAACTAAAACGCAAATATCTGGCTGGTAAGTCGAAAGGTAAATCGTAATTAACAGTACTATTTGTTCAATGATAACACTTAACCGGCGGATGAATCCATCTTTTAACTGATACAAAGAGACGGAATATAAGCCTTATCAATTCCATTCGAAAACAATCACTGTCGGCAGCAGTTGACATAAACAATAAACCCTAATGAACTGTCAATCATTGTCTGGCGTACAGGGGCAAGGAACCTTCAATCATTGTCTGGCGTACAGGGGCAAGGAACCTTCAATCATTGTCTGGCGTACAGGGGCAAGGAACTGTCAATCATTGTCTGGCGTACAGGGGCAAGGAGGGGCAAGGAACCTTCAATCATTGTCTGGCGTACAGGGGCAAGGAACTGTCAATCATTGTCTGGCGTACAGGGGCAAGGAACCTTCAATCATTGTCTGGCGTACAGGGGCAAGGAACCTTCAATCATTGTCTGGCGTACAGGGGCAAGGAACTGTCAATCATTGTCTGGCGTACAGGGGCAAGGAACTGTCAATCATTGTCTGGCGTACAGGGGCAAGGAACTGTCAATCATTGTCTGGCGTACAGGGGCAAGGAACCTTCAATCATTGTCTGGCGTACAGGGGCAAGGAACCTTCAAGGAAGTGCATTCATCGTGCTGGGGGTATGGAAGTAGCGATTGCTATTGATCACAACGGCAAGGTCTCTTGCTTTATGGATTCCAGTACGCGAGCAGAATGAATGTCGATGGGGTATCAAGTTCACACGATGATGGATTGCGGAATAATGTGACTCCGCGGGTTTCCCGCCATTAGGTGGAACAAAAATGTCTGTTGTGTGTCTTTAACACTGAATAATAATGAGAATAAAGAGTGGCAGCAACTATGTGGCCGAAAAACGCCTGCAAAAAAGATTTTTTGCGACCCGACCTATCAAAACTTTTCCCGACCTTCTTGTTGTCAAGAGAAGAATTAGGCCAGAGAAAACTAAAACATAATCAGATTCAATACGCTCAAGGTTTCAAACTCTGCTTTCGCAAAATACTATGTTTTAATGAGCATTATTATAAGATGGTACTTCTTGCGATCCTTATTTACATGCTATTTCTAGTCACAATAAAAACACGTCCTGGCAGTTAAACAGATGTCCGTTCGACCAAACCCAGAGTGTGTGCAACATTTGTGCGGACGGCACGAATACAAGTATTAAGAGAGACACCATTGAAAGTAATATTGATAACCTTGACAGATGGTCAGAGGCATGCAACTGTAAAGGCGGTCCTTCATTAAGCCCGAAGTCGACTTCGCGAAGTCTTTTGGACCAAACACTCAGTGCTAAAGCTTCGTGCGGCCAGCTTGGTGTAGTCTTTACCCAACACTCAGTGCTAAAGCTTAGTGTGGCCAGCTTGGTGTAGTCTTTACCCAACACTCAGTGCTAAAGCTTAGTGTGGCCAGCTTGGTGTAGTCTTTACCCAACACTCAGTGCTAAAGCTTAGTGTGGCCAGCTTGGTGTAGTCTTTACCCAACACTCAGTGCTAAAGCTTAGTGTGGCCAGCTTGGTGTAGTCTTTACCCAACACTCAGTGCTAAAGCTTAGTGTGGCCAGCTTGGTGTAGTCTTTACCCAACACTTAGTGCTAAAGCTTAGTGTGGCCAGCTTGGTGTAGTCTTTACCCAACACTTAGTGCTAAAGCTTAGTGTGGCCAGCTTGGTGTAGTCTTTACCCAACACTCAGTGCTAAAGCTTAGTGTGGCCAGCTTGGTGTAGTCTTTACCCAACACTCAGTGCTAAAGCTTAGTGTGGCCAGCTTGGTGTAGTCTTTACCCAACACTCAGTGCTACAGCCCCGTGTGGTCAGCTTGGTGTAGTCTTTACCCAACACTCAGTGCTAAAGCTTAGTGTGGCCAGCTTGGTGTAGTCTTTACCCAACACTCAGTGCTAAAGCTTCGTGCGGCCAGCTTGGTGTAGTCTTTACCCAACACTCAGTGCTGAAGCTTCGTGCAGCCAGCTTGGTGTAGTCTTTACCCAACACTCAGTGCTGAAGCTTCGTGCGGCCAGCTTGGTGTAGTCTTTACCCAACACTCAGTGCTAAAGCTTAGTGTGGCCAGCTTGGTGTAGTCTTTACCCAACACTCAGTGCTAAAGCTCCGTGCAGCCAGCTTGGTGTAGTCTTTACCCAACACTCAGTGCTAAAGCTTAGTGTGGCCAGCTTGGTGTAGTCTTTACCCAACACTCAGTGCTAAAGCTCCGTGTGGCCAGCTTGGTGTAGTCTTTACCCAACACTCAGTGCTGAAGCTTCGTGCGGCCAGCTTCGCAAAGTATAGTTCGCGTAGTCCACTTCGCCTAGTTAAGGACAGGCTAAACCCTTTCATGTTCCCAAATGTAAAGCGTTACAGGTGGGTAAAGTACAAAATATGGAAGAGTAACTCACACGCCCTTTCCGACGGCCTGGATTCCGCCGAGGGGTTCCAATGACCAGTACTTGTTGTCCACGGTGCGGAAGGCCCACTTGTGGCTGTGGGGCTCGTACTCCATCTGGAAGATCTCCCTCTCCCCCTCCTCTTCGTCCTGGTTGGCGGACACGTCCACACCTGCAACGACATATTATAGCAACTGTCAGGAGAATGAGCGTTTTATTATCGTCTAGAATTACTTCGAAAAGATGAAGAAACACGTAGACACTTACATGAGTGTATATGGAGGTCTTCATGCTCTTTCCAACAACAACAACAACAACAACAACAACAACAACAACAACAACAACAACAACAACAACAACAACACTAAGTGGGTGTATATGGGGGTCTTCATGCTCTTTCCAACAACAACACTTAATGGGTGTGTATGGGTTTGTTAATGCTATTTCCAACAACAACAACAACAACAACAACAACAACAACAACAACAACAACAACAACAACAACAACAACAACAACACTAAATGGGTGTATATGTAGACATTTTTGGAAATCATTCAGGTTCAAGGGGAATTTGTTGCTTTTAAAATAATATGCATTCCATCCAGGGCAACCAAGCAATCAAGGCGGAAGTAAAACGCACAGCCATAATCAGTGCATGCTCTCGCATCCCTCCAGGACTTCAGCCACTGCAGAGCGTGGCGAACGTTTAGGTTACTAACGAGATTAACTACGAGTAAGCCTCGTTGACACAATTCACTGACACTCACGGCACAGTTACATGACACTGCCTTGACACAGGACCCGCACATGGTGCACTGCAACTGCACAAAGGTTAGTGAGGTCTCGTCAACACGGTGACGGCTAGGGCAACAAATGTCACTGACAGCTTCCCATACCCGGTACGAGCCGGCGCTCGTTAGCGCATACCATTACAGGCTAGGAGTCAAGTGCAGACCCTTCAACAACTCTCTCACTATGGCTCTCCAATTGCTCTCGATGACTGACGAAGGATTTAAGTGCTTTGCACTTTCTTTGTTGGTAATTGTTTTGTATGGTGTGCAGCTGAATAAATCAGAATGTTTTCCATACACATTCCTGTGATCCTTCGTGTTTTAATGTTTTAATTGTCCATGCCATTAAACGTTCGTGACTAATTTCAGTCGTTTTGATGCCTGATCCAGTACCAGGCTTACGGCTATCTCCATGTTTATTATCATAATAAAGGAGTCTCCAAACGCTAAAGCATCTGACCTTCGCTGTCTGTCTAACACAACCACATGTTAACGTAATTCCTGACATCCTCTGCGGCTGACTTCGCTGGGTTATGCAATGAAAACAAAAATATCGTTCAAAGAAAAGACACGAAGAAGACGGAGCGAAGCAGCCACTTTCGCACCGAAGGACAGACGCTGAAGCTTGCCAGGCTGGCAAAGGGAAAGGAGGCAAGCAAGCAGGCCATGGGATTCACAGCGAAGCATGCTGAGCGCGTGAAGCACGTGCTCTCATCACATTCCTCGCCCTCTGACGACGATTATCCACAGGATATGTTGCCTCTTCCTCCGCCAGAGTTCACTCTCGTTGACACCTCTGGAGAAGCAAAGGTCAGCCGGCTTGAGGAAAGACGTTTTAACAACAGGTGAAGCTCAGGTGAGTTCACCGGGTTTCTTCGCTGAAAGGGATGCCGAAGTCACCAGAAAAAAATCCCGTGTTCGAGAACAGTGAAAAACCAGCAAGGAACAGAAGGAAAACGGCGCCTGGCTTCATGCGCCCCATTGTCGACTGGCGTGCCAAAAGCAATGAAAGTTCTTTGCAAGAATAGAAGGTTAACCCGAGGTATGAGGTGAAGTTCAGAACAAGTAGAAATCAAAGAATTGGAAAAACTGTAACAGAAAAGAAAATCGAATGAGAAGAATTGTGAACCAAAGAGACAGAAAAAGCTAAAGATAAAAGGTCCTGAAAGTCGGAACCGATTAAAATTAAAATGTCTTGATCAATGGGGAAGACCACCCAGAAGGTCGACAGATATGTTCAGATCAAGATAACTTGCTGTGTCCCTACATCCCATCAATTCTCTGCACTGTGATCGTATCTTCTTAGTTCTAGCATGACGAGCGAAGGTCATGAACTGGTCACTCACAACGCTGAAACAGCAGGAAAAGGACATAATGGCCCCAGGAATACGAACTGAAACAGCTGCTGAGGAACCGTTTTGCCAAAGTTTCTTATTTGGAAGCGTTGAAGAAGAAGGGGGGGGGGGGGGGGGGGGAATAAACCTTGGCAGTGGGAGATTTCACGAAACGGTTACAAGTCGAAAGCTATGAACATTTCTCAGGTGCCCTTGAGAGAGAGAGAGAGAGAGAGAGAGAGAGAGAGAGAGAGAGAGAGAGAGAGAGAGAGAGAGAGAGAGAGAGAGAGAGAGAGAGAGAGAGAGAGAGAGAGAGAGAGAGAGAGAGAGAGAGAGAGAGAGAGAGTTTAAATAAACACGTGTCAATACTGCCGGGTTGAAGACTGTGCTGATCATGGTGCAACAAACATTTATCGTATGTAAGCGTCTGTTACAGAGCTGAAACTGCCATTACAGGCATGAGACCAAGGGTAGGGCGGATGGTGGCGAGAGAGGTGAATGGACGGGGAATGTTTACAGTGCCGTGTGCCGGGTTGTGAGCAGTTCCCACCAATGTTTAGCTCAGGCAGCGTCGCGGCAGACGCGCCTTAGTTCTATGCAGGAAAATGCAGCGCGCTATTCTGGCCATCTGGCCAACTGCCGTCCTCATCTCCGTCTAAGGCAGGCTGATACCACGAGGTGTAAGTTACGCCCGCCTTCAGGCTCAGGCATTTTCAAACGCTCGACTCAAGACTAATTACATACAATCAACGGTTTCAGCTTTCTCCGTTGAGGCAGGGTCAAAGGTATTCTACAGCGTCTTTGGTTCAGTCTTCTATCCCCCACTGCCAGTAAAAATAAGAAATGTCAACAGTTCATATCGATACCGGCACGCTGTGCAACCTAAGTTAATTCTGTAGGATTTTTTTCAAAATGTCAAGATGTGTTCCTGTCAAAGATTTCTGGGCTCTGTGTCAGCAATTAACCTTTGGTAAGTTGGGTTTGTGTAACGTTCCTCAGTCAGCAAATGGCTCAAAGCAGCGCGCGCAATTATGTGTGTGTGTGTGTGTGTGTGCCGTGTGTGTGCGTTTTCTAAACGTCAAGTAATGAATTGCAAAAGCAGGACGCACCTTAAAGAGAACTGGTCTAATGAGGATAAGTTGTCAGAAAACACACCGACGTGAATAGAATTGCGATAAGAATAATGCTGCAACAGGAGACACCAGCACGAACATGAAACCAAAAACAATGAATTCTTACAATTACACTATTGTTGACGGTAGCGAGAGTGCGGATGTAAATATATGCTAAACTCTGCATTTTTTGCAAATTGTCCCCTCTACATCGAGCGGCAGAGGCAGATGCTTCCTGAACGCGTGTAGAACCATTTCCGAAAGCACGAAAGAAAGATCGCGGAAGTTCTCAACAGCGCCTTGAGTGTCAAGTACTCCCGACCCTGAGTCACAGTCAGAAGGAAACTGGCGACAGTTTTATGTGCCATTCATATTTCGCCATGCATCAGAAAACTCCATAAATCCACCAGCCAGGTGCCGTGTGAAAATACGCTTGGGAAAAGTAGTCCGGGTATACTGCCGGATCACTTCCGTGGTGTTTGCTACAGGCAAGGTCCTTTCTGTCAATAAAACTGACTAAATACGTTTGTTTTCAAAGAAGTGTTCAGTCTCAGAAAACAAATTGTTACTGCTGAGCTCAAGCTGTAGTGAAAAGGGAGTTTTGTGTTGTTGATTTTACATCAGTACGTCTTATCTACACAGTTAACCAACCCCCAGGTCTTGTGTGACAAGGAAACGTAGTGCTTTTCTTCGACCATGTAATACCATCCAGAACGAACAGAAAACAACATTCCCAATTTCCTATCTATGCACTGCATTATCGCGGACTGGTGAGAGCAGCCTTCTGTCTTTTGGAGCTTGTTACTGCAGCTTCCCCCTCTAACCCCCCTCCTCCTCCCTGCTTGTTTTTGCTCAGGCACTTTATCGCATCTCACCCCATCACACCCGGCAAAATCTAGACCACATGCTTTCTGCAAAACTCAATTATTTTTTCCCATGCAGAAAAAAGGCTGCAACACATGAGTCTGAGAGCTCCCATATTTGTAGACGAAAGCAGACTTGCTGACTCCAGCAGCTTGATCCGCACAATCAGCCTGAAACTGCTACGCGTGAGAGCTAATTAACCCAATCTTTTATGTGGCCTGCGCTGACTTAATCATTCCGGTCACTGTTATCTCCAGGGCATTGAATATTCATCAAAAGCAGGCAGGTATAGGATCGACAGGAAACAGGTGCCAGCGATCTCCGTTACCCGCGAGAGAAGAGGGGCATTAATTAGTAATCGACCTGGTGTTGGCATTGAGTACTAGTATTGTATAGGACATCCACTATACACACACACGGCTCACAGCGACTCACCACAGAGTGTGGCTTGCGGCGGCTTTGCATGTAATTGCTCAGTTTAGTGAAGAAGTCAGCAAACGATAACTGACCAATTGTTTGAAATACCTACCAGTCACTGAGATATTTTTATTCATGTCTAGAGGTGGAACAGTTTCAACACGTCGCGTAAGGCGAAATTACAACATTATTTTAGTCAAGCTGTGGAACTCACAGAATGAGACTGAACGCACTGCATTTTTTCACAATGACCGTAGTCCGCCGCTAGTGCAAAAGGCAGTGAAAGTGACGAGCCTGTTTAGCGCGGTAGCGGTTTCGCTGTGCTGCATAGCACGCTTTTCTGTGCCTCTCTTCGTTGTAACTTTCTGAGCGTGTTTTTAATCCAAACATATCATATCTATATGTTTTTGGAATCAGGAACCAAAAAGGAATAAGATGAAATTGTTTTTAAATCGATTTCGGAAATTTAATTTTGATCATAATTTTTATGTTTTTAATTTTCAGAGCTTGTTTTTAATCCGAATATAACATATTTATATGTTTTTGGAATCAGAACGTGATGAAGAATAAAATAAAAGTAATTTTAGATCGTTTTATAACAAAATAATTTTAATTACAATTTTCAGATTTTTAATGACCAAAGTCATTATTTAATTTTTAAGCCTACATGCTGAAATGCAATACCGAAGTCCGGCCTTCGTCGAAGATTGCTTGGCCAAAATTACAATCAATTTGATTGAAAAATGAAGGTGTGACAGTGCCGCCTCAACTTTTACAAAAAGCCGGATATGACGTCATCAAAGACATTTATCGAAAAAATAAAAAAACCGTCTGGGGATATCATACCCAGGAACTCTCATGTAAAATTTCATAAAGATCGGTCCAGTAGTTTACTCTGAATCGCTCTACACACACACACGCACAGACACACACACACACACACATACACCACGACCCTCGTCTCGATTCCCCCTCTATGTTAAAACATTTTGTCAAAACTTGACTAAATGTAAAAATCAAGCAAACATGACGGCACCCAAATCGCGAGCTGCATCTTAGCATGACCTATACACTATACAACTCCTTTTTAGGCACAAAATGCAGTATGTGGATTTGAAAGTGAGCATTATTTTCATAATAATGAGCGTAACTTTCATAAATTATGAGTGCAAACTCTCACAACGACAGAGCCAAAGCTTCCCTGTCAAATGACATAGAGCGTGTTACGGTTTATATATTCATTAAATCTGAATATTTTTCTAAAATTTAGAAGAAAAAAAAAATAAAATAAAAGCAGGGGAAAACCCCAAGTTCCAAAAAGCGCTTTTCCTTTGAATTACGACCAGACATTTATTGGGGACTTCAAAAGGACTAAAAAAGCAACAGCCTATGATCTATCGATAAATGAGGGACGCTTTTGCTTACAACTTTTCCCCGATGTTAAACATGTATATTCTGAACGATTGCTCTGCGATTGTGGATTTTAGCTGCATCAAATCAGGCACTCCATGAATATATTGTGGATTTTAGCTGCATCAAATCAGGCACTCCATGAATATGCCAAGACTTTAAAGCGGCCTCTGTTTATAATCAAAAGACAAACTCCCCCCAAAAAATGATGTAGATGCAAGGCTGTGCGCAAGAAGGCTCAGGTAGACAAGCAGTGTCGGTAAAACGGGAACTGGTGGAAAGAGATTTGTGAAGAGTAAACAATGTGGAGACGGAATTAACACTCCAAGCGATCCAGTAATCTACTTACATCGGCTGAAGGCACAGTATAGGCGCTAACTTTAACTCTATCTTTTGAGCTGTCTTCTCTTGAAATGCTCAAGCACACCTGCCCTCATTCAATCACATATTCTTACCTCAACTCACATAAATGGCATTAACTTCAGTTCATTGCTAAGATATTGAAGTAGTACTCGACCCTGGTAAGGGGGGAAGTAACTCCCTAAGAAAAACAATCCGTAGTCAAGGACGGGAGTCACCTCCCCGGCCTACCGGTAACCCGCACATGCGCGGTCCTGCTACCGGCCGTCATTCCACCCACTTCAACACTACTGCACAGACGTGTTGTTGTACTCCGGCATATTTTTTGCCTTGGCCTTTCGTGGAAGGCCATTTGACCCTGGTCTTTGCGTTGCTATCTTTAGGTAAGATCGTTTCACTATCTCTTCGCTGCGTTCGTTCGAGTATTTTCGTTCGTTTGAGTATTTTCGCTGTTGTAATTCATCTCCACGTGCGCGTGTTCGATATTGCAAATGGCGGACAAAAACTCAAAAAGCAAGGGCAAACTTGTTTCCCTACTCTCTTCACCGGGAAAAGAGAAGGATAAAGACAAGTCTAAGTCTAAATCAAAGACGCGTGCCTCTGTGTCTTCTTCACAGCCTACTTCTTTAATTCTGGTTACTGACCCGGTGACTAAGAAGACAGAACGGGTGTCGCTCGACTCTACGTCACCGTCACCGGTTTTCCCTACGCGGGAACGTTCTTCTCCTCCTCTCTCGCGCTCGCAGACGCCACGGTCTAGCGAGTCCGTGTCGCGGGAAGAAATTCTGGCTATGTTTGCCACTCTGAAACATGACCTAGTTGCCTTACATTCGGCTGAAAGGCCTGTCGCTCCCCTCCCGCCTGGCGTGGGGGGGGTGGCTTCTCTTTCTCGGCTGCGGCCGTCCGCGACGATCACGTCGGCTGATCTCGGGCCGGATTTTTCTGGTTTGGTTGCGGATTCCCCTGCCTTTTCAGGGGGGTTCGCGGCCTTAGCGCCGCCCGGTTCCAGCGCTTCGGCGTTGGGCGGCGTTTGTGGGAGTCCCCATCTTTTTGGGGGCTCACACTTGCCTGCGGGCCCGGGTTACGCTCTTGCGTCGCCGGGTTCGCAGACGGCTCCTCCCCGGCAGTACACCGTCCATCACGTGGCGGGTGCGCTAGGGAGCGGCGTAGCGCGCCAGCCTGCCCCCCTGGGATCAGTTTCGGCTGTCCCGGCCTCTGGGGGGCAGGCAGCAGCGTCTTGTTTGCCCAGTTCTGGCCTACAAGATTCTGTCGGCGGTCATCGACCTGTAGCTCTTGGTTCGGCTGCCGCCGTTCCTGGTTGGAGTTCGCAGGGGGTAGGCTCCTCTGGTTGCCCCTCGGGGCTTCCGGTCGGGCCTGCCCGCGGATTGTCGTCCTCGACTTCCGGTTGTGCTGTGGCAGGCACTTCCGGTGGAGGACAGCGGGCTAGTGGTTCCGGTGGCAGTGTCCCTGCTATCCCGTCCCTGGTTACGCATCGACTTCCGGCCCCGACTTCCGGTTCCGCCGCGGCGGTTCCGGTTGTCGGCGGTGCTGTTGGTGGACATTTTGCGGCGCTTCCGTCTATTGTTCAACCGACTCTAGCCACTTCCGCTTCCGTGGACGGGTGGGTTTCCGGTTTACCGGACCCTCCTTCTGATGGAGATCAGGAAGGTTTTGGAGAGGAACAGGAAGGGGATGAGGATCGTTCCGAATCCGTTACCCCCTTACGGATTCCCAATAAGCTGGGCCCTACTCTGGAGTTGGCTGCGGAGATAACCTCACGGTACTTCCCTGAGGGTGTCTCCGCCGACTCTACTGTTGTCGCACCCCCTCCTTCTGCTTTGGCAGACTTTGCGGGCGCGGGGGACACGAGGGCGAAGTTCCGTTTCACGGAATCTCCTTCCGTCCCGTTTGTGATGGCTCAGGTGTTGGCGGACGCTAACACACCCTACCCTCTTTTGGCTGCTCATGGGGAAGCCCCCCCTTCTGCCCAGCCTTGGTTAACCTCGGCTCAGGCGGGCGGCGGCCTCCCAGCCAACTCAAGAAGATCGCGGCTGCCTAGCAGGCCACATTCTCTTCTCTCCTCTTTTTCGCTGCCCACAGCTCCACTTCCGGTGACTCCGGAACTGGCTCGCTTGCGGCAGGATGGTTATAGCCGAGATAGGACTTCCGTTTGTACGGAACAGAGTCTACTCGGGCTGGAGGAAAGCGGGCGTTCTTCCCTTGAACTGACCTCTTTAGCGGAAACGCTCATCCGGTCTCTCACGAGAGCCATCGCTTCGTCCATCGAGCCTTTTAGGTTTCGTGACGATGCTATTGAGGCTGATGCTGCCATGCTCCTGGCGGCGCTTGCGAAGGTCACTGACAGTCAGATGACGCTTGCTGCTCGGCTCTACTCTCAGGTGGTGTTCTGGAGGCGCGAGGCTTTTCTTAACGGCTCTCGCCTAACGGATAAGGCCACCATAGACTCTTTGAGAGTCTCTCCCTTTTCAGAGGGTGCGTTGCTGGGGTCACGCTCTTTGGATGCCCTTCGGCAGCAAACTGAGGAAACTCGTGACCAACATGTGGTGCAACTGACGGAACTCGCTCTTAAGCAGCACAGCAACAAACCACGGAGTTCTGCGTCAGCGCCAGACAGCTCTTCTGGGCAGCAGTCGTCTCGCGCAGGTAGGGGTGGGTCACGGTCCCGTCCTTACCAGCGTAAACCTTCCTTCGGGAAGCGGGGGTCGGGGCGCAAGCCCAACCCCCAATGAGCCACCCCCGATCCAGTCACCCCCCCCAGCCTCTACCCTTTTGGTAGCAGGCGGCCTCTTCCGGGTCCTGCCAGCTTGGCTGTCTCGGACAAGCAGCCTATGGGGCATGGGGGTGATTCGATCGGGGTTCCGCCTTCCTTGGCAGGAAGGCAAAGCCCCTTCGTCCAGGGCGCCGGCCAACTTCCGGTTTCCGGTCAGCCCAGACGCTCAGGAGACTTTACAGGCGGAAATCCTTCTCTTTCTGCGGAAGCAGGCTATAGAGGAGTTTCTCGGCCACCCCTTCTTGGGACTTTACGGCAGAATTTTGGTTGTCCCCGGGGTGTTGCACCAAGGCATGGTGTTCGATTAACGGGAGTGGGCAGTCCGTCCCACTCAACGTCGTTTATACAAACTGCAGGCGCGCCCTTTTCAGGCGGCGCTCAGTTCAGTCTGGAATCTGACGTCACACGGCTGGGACGTCTCAGTTCCGTTTCGAGGTCTGGTTGCAGCAGACCACGCCTCAGTGGATGAACACTCCTTGGCTTCTGGTTCATCACTTTCTCTCCGCTTTCCAGGGCACCCATTTGTTGTTTCTTTACGACAACACGGCGGTCTCTGCTTATTCCAACAAACAGGGCGGGTCCCGATCTCGGCTGTGGTCCAGCCGAGCATGCGAGACGCTTTGTTAGATCCTGATCTCGGCTCGCTATCTGCCTGGCTGCCTGAACGTCCTTGCCGACGTCATCAGCCGTTCCTTCCAGATCCTCCACACGGAGTGGACCATCACCCATCAGGCGCTCCTCCTTCTTTGGGCGCAGGTAGAGCGTCCGATGGTCGTCCTTTTCGCCACGAGATTTTCACGTCGCCTCCCGATCGTTGTGTCTGTTTCCGGGCCCGGAAGCTTGGCAGATCGACGCGATGACGATCAGCTGGGCAGGGCTAGAGGCTTACGCCTTCCCTCCCACTCCACTCATCGGAAGGGTTCAGCCTAAGCCGACTTGGAGCGGCTTCATCTCCTTCTCGTGGCACCGCGCTGGCCCAGTCAGCATTAGTTCCCGGACCCCATGCGGCTCACCAGCGGCCCGCCAATCCCGCTCGGCCGCCGGCGAGGGGAGCTTTTCCAGCCCAGAACGGGGACTCTGCACATCGCCCCGAGGGCCTGGATCCTCACGCCTGGAGAGGGTTCGGAGATCACTGGGGTGCTCAGGCGCCTCCGTTTTCGCTTTTGGACTTAGGCCAGAAGGCTCACAGGCCACCTCCTCTGTCTACTAGTCACACTGGCTGGCTTGGACTCGATGGTTTGCGGCTAACAATGTTGTCCCGGTCGCCCTGCGATCAATGCAGGTCGCAAACCATCTGGCATGGCTCTCCGCTCGGGGACGCGCCGCGTCCGCTTTGCGCGCTCGCCGCTCAGCCATCTCTGTTACTTTTAAGCAACTTGGACGCTCCATCTCCCTCGGGGGAGTTATCGCGAGTGTGCTAAAGGGCGCGGCCCTCAGTTCTGCAACGGAGAGAACTTCTGTCCCGGCTTGGGACGTTCTTCTAGTACTCGAACTTCTCCGTTCTAGTGCTTTTGAACCTTTACAAGACGCTAGTCTCTCTGACCTTACGCGCAAAACTCTCATGCTCATACTGCTCGCTTCCGCGCGGAGGGGCAGTGAGATCCACGGCCTCTCAGGCCTAGACCGGGATATCACTTTCGGAAGAGACGGCTCGGTTTCACTGCGTGTCCGTCCCGATTTTCTCGCCAAGAATCAAAAACCTGGTCCACTTTCACCGATCATTTCCATTCGGCCTCTCCGGGACATTTTTAGCCCCCGGCGATCCGGATTTTTCTAACTGCCCGGTACGCGCGCTTAAGGCTTACTTGTCGCGCACCGCTCCGTTTCGAGCATCAGCTCCGAAGTTGTTTATTTCGATCATTTCAGCCCGAAATAAAGATTTTGCAAAAACCACGCTTTCCAGATGGTCTTCCACACTTATAAGGCATGCTTATCAGTGGTGGCAGACACAAAAAGGGGGGGGGGGGGCAGTCAGTCCTTCCTCCTCGATCACCTCGTACGCACGAGGCTTGAGCGTGGGCAACTTCCTTAGCTGTCCTCAAGTCTGGAAGGATGTCAGACGTCCTCAAAGCTGCATACTGGACGACTCATGATGTCTTCCTCAGCTACTACCTCCGGGGCATTGCCAGCACTCATCCGGACGGTACCAACTGCCTCCCAGCTATGGTTGCCGCAGGCCAGATACTTCCAAGAGATTAATGTGAGTATCCCACCGCCTTTATGTGCAATCTGCCATTTATGTGAGTTGAGGTAAGAATATGTGATTGAATCGAAAATTTCAAAACTAAATTTTCATTTAATTAATATACTTACTCAACTCACATCGTTTATACCCTCCCATCCATCCCCGCTAACATTATATGTGTTACAGGTGTGTGTTTCCGTGGGGGAATGACGGCCGGTAGCAGGACCGCGCATGTGCGGGTTACCGGTAGGGGAGGTGACTCCCGTCCTTGACTACGGATTGTTTTTCTTAGGGAGTTACTTCCCCCCTTACCAGGGTCGAGTACTACTTCAATATCTTAGCAATGAACTGAAGTTAATGCCATTTATGTGAGTTGAGTAAGTATATTAATTAAATGAAAATTTAGTTTTGAAATTTTCGATTCTACGAGTACACTGTGACATCCAGTTCCACGCGCCCGAGAGGCGAGAGGGCAAGTAGAGCCTGCACGGCAAAAAGGGGGCGTCTGCACAGAAAATCCTAGATACCTAGAGCTCTTGCAGCTCGTTCCAATCGCCGTTGGCCGACTCTTGTTGACACCATTAATCCGCAGTGGGAAAACAAGCAGCCTCGGGTCAACAACGGGACATTGTCCACGGATTGTCTACACACAGGACCGCACAGCATATCGGCATACTGTAAGTGAACTGTCCAAAGAGGACCCCGTGGGTCGCGGCAAATACACCTCGCCAAACATGATCAATGCAGACCTAACAGACCCGCAGTAATGTTCGGAGATTCTAAACATGAAAAAGAGCGTGGTCTGCAGACACAGATTCTTCCCAGCATGCACCGGTGTCCTCGGAGACAGCCATGATCAATCCCCAACAACAATAAACACGTGCAACTTTGTTTTCATACACCATGCATCAGGTATGTCTGACCTCCATTTGTCCCAACAAGTATACAACTATGGACATATCTACAAACAAACACATCTGCATGTTTGTTATTGTCAGAGGATTTTGCTCCTGCAAAGCGTGAAAATATGAGTGTTAGCATAACGTGATGTTTACTCCAGCAAAAAACAAAAAATGCAACGGTCACGTGCATTGTGTCAGGCTTAGTTTAAAGGGTACGTGACTTGTTACGAGGTCAATAGCGGTCATGGTACGTGATAAGGTACAACAAGGAAGATAGCTGTGAGGTTACGTGACCAGGGAAATAGCTGTCATTGTGTCAGCTAGGGTATAACCTGAAGTTTCAATAACGGCAAATAGTGGTGTCTTCTAAAGCGTTATACTGTACACATGCTGTATCATCACATTTTGCACCTGCCTGGAAGAAGACGATAAAATATTAATGTATGAAAGACAAAGCTGACAATGCATTTGACGACAGAGTTTCAGGTAAGACCAATTCTTCGTCTGGTGTCAGCGTCCCCCCTCTCTCCCTCTCTCTCTCTTTGTGTATACCATACAGTTTTGTATAAATTATACAAGTCTTGCAACAAACCAGCCAAACCCCATAACAGTACGAGATGTCCCCCCTCTCTCTCACTCTACACCCCCCCCCCCCCCCGATCTCTCTCTCCCCCCTCTCCTCTCTTCCGTGTGTGTGTGTGTGTGTGGCAAGCCCCTCGGATTACACAGCATTCTACAAGCAAAGGGACATACAGTATTCCTTCCTCGGCAGTTACGCGCGAGTGGCTTCAAATTTCACAAAGTGGCAACAGCAAAAGGAATATTATAGAAACCGTTCTTGCTGAATAGGTGAGCACAATAACCTTAATGTGCACACAGCTTGCGTTGCAAGCTATTCACTACAGCACAAAAAGTTACAAAACGTGACTTCAGCACCACCGTTTTTGGCATTGTCAGGGGTCCTGCCCCCCCCCCCCCCCCCCCCTTGACAAACCCACACGCAGAATAAAAAGAAACAACTGAATGAAATCACTGCCTTAAAAAACACTCGCTCTCAATAGGACACCAGTGAAATCCCCCCCCCCCCCCCCAAAGAAACAACCTCACGGGCACTTTAGCACAAGCAGCCGCGAAATGCCTGTCAGACCCCAATGCCTTCGTCCTTCGCCAGAACAAGGATGGTGTTACTCTCGAGGGGATCGAACCTCGCCTCGCCTGAGGGCACGGTGCCCCTCTCTCAGTGGCCGGGGCACAGCACACTGTATCAACAGCAACACTTGTTTTGGCACGGCCCCCATCGCGACTGTTGCGACAGCTGGCGGGCCTCAATGTGGACAAGGGATGTAAAGTCAAGGAACGTGTGTTGTCCTCAATGCAACACCTTAATGAAGAATTAGAAAAAACGACGGAAGGGATTTAAAGAGCTGAAAGAACAGAGATAGGGGGAAAAATCAGAGAGAGAGGCCAGAAAAGGCTTCATTGTAGCTAGCAAGCAAGGAAGGTCTCGGTCACCACAGGACTGCTCAGCGAGCCAAGTTCGAATTCAGTGTTGAATGAAAGCCGTTTGATGATTTCGTCACCTGAGTTTGCCCGAAACATGAAGAAAATGACGACGATGACGACGGTAAGAAGAAGAAGAGCAGCAAAAACAACAACAACAAAGAAAACAACAAGGAAAAGGTCAAGGACAAGAAAAAAGAAGTTACATGTAGCTACTAGTCCGAGGGTTCACTAGTCCGAGGGTTCACTAGTCCGAGGGTTCACTATAGACGCTTGATTTTCCAGTTATTATACCGCCCCTTAAAAGGCGGTATATAGGTTTCACTGTGTCTGTGTGTGTGTGTGTGTGTGTGTGTGTGTGTGTGTCAGTGTGTGTGTGTCTGTCTGTCCGCAAATAGATATCCGATGTTTGAGAACCGATTTCAATGAAATTATGTGTGAGGCTGTAGTACAACCCAGGCTCGATCCTCTCCATAATACAGGTCGGTGGGAAAACTAATTGACCCTCACGGACAAAAGGAAACCCGAGGTGCTATATAATATGTGACCCTCCACCACGGAATGAGTCACATGTCACATTATTATGATTTTCATATTTTTACATTTTCCCACAGAGTTTTGTATGCTCTATCTAGTGGTGAAAACCGTTTTAGAAAAGAGCGAAAACTGTTTGAGTTATAAGCCTGTGACTAAGGTGACCCTCACACTGTTACCAGACACTCCCCGGACTTATATGAAGCCTGGCGCAGAACCGCGCGAGGTGACATGCGACTCATTCCGTGGTGGAGGGTCACATATGACTAAAAACTGTAGGCAGTTCGATCACGTAATTGTCCAGTCGGGGCGGTATCCTGATAAATGTAATATCCTTTCTTCAGTCAAAATATAAATAACTAAGTTTCTTGGGGGAAATAGTCTGAGATTTCTTCAGTCAAAATATAAAACACCACATTATCTTTTTGAATGAAAACAACTCAGTGTTTTCATGAGAATATTCTTCGATTTGGTTCCCACAGCAGTGAAAAACACACGCACATCCACGCACACATACACACACACACAATAAAAACAAATCAAATTGAATATCCTTTGTTCAAGCGTCTATAGTGAACCCTCGGACTAGTGAACCCTCGGACTAGTGAACCCCTCGTAGCGACTAAAGGAGAGGGAAGTGATAATGGGCCTATCTAAACTGATGTCCTAATATGGGTCTCTACCCGGTGTGACGATTTCATCTTTCGCCCGTGTTCATATAAATTTCCCCCTCGATACATACTCAAGACTGAAATGTTTCCTGGTAAAATTAAGAAGTGAAATTATTTATGGACGAAAAGCATGTCAGTTTCTTGCATGTGAAGAAAATTGGTGGTGAAATTTAATAGATTTCACCCCCAAAATCGATTTCTTCGAAAACGTGTACCGAGTGGTTACGTCCCTTGAATAAGAAGGGAAACATTTTAGGATGAATCAAATTTCTAAGTTAAATACAAACAAATTGGTTGGACAAATTTGGCCCCATGAATGTAAGGTACACATAGTCGCTCATCAGTACAATCGAAGTTTTTTTGTTTTGTTCAGTGTGGAGTTTATACTAGATCAAGAGGAAAACCAGAGCGGAGAAAGATGACTACCACCTGCTCCAACGTGAAGAACAAGTCGTCCTACTCAGACTCCGCACTGGACATAACAGACTAAACCATCATATGGCCACAAAGCTGAAGCTAGTTCCCTCCCCCCTATGTCCGTGTGGCAAGAATCAGACAGCAGAGCACATCCTGCAGGCTTGTCCATCCATACCACAGTGCTCTGAGGGACACCACCTGGCCAGAGGAGACAGCGCTACAAAAAATGCTATACGGCCCCAAAGAGGACTTGGAGAGGACAGCACGTTTCGCCCTGCAGTCCGGACTGACGATCTAACAGCGAACGACAAGAAGAGAAGATACTAGATCAACGAGGCCGAGAATCGAAATATGACCACGGCGAAAGATGAAATCGTCACACCGGCTGTTAAATTTTGAGTCAGCAGGAATTCTCAAAACATCAGTCATGTTGAACTAATAAAAGTGTATCTGACACAGGCAGGTGATGAAGAAGAAGAAGTTAACTGGAAAAGAACAGTGAAGTAAGGGCATACGTTAACTGATGGAAAAGAACAGTGAAGTAAGGACATACGTAAACTGATGGAAAAGAACAGGGAAGCCGGTTGAGGAACTTCCGAGTCAGCAGGTATTCTCAGAAAATCAGTCAGTCATGCCAAAGATAGTGTGTATGACAAATAGGTAACAAGTGTAATCTCATCCAGGTGTGAGTGGTGGAGGCTTGCTCACAAACACCAGTTAAACTCTTGCGAGAAAAGAGGAAAAGAACAGGAAGAAAAGATAGGTATATTATTAGGTTGGGGGGGGGGGGGGGGGGGGGATAAATCCCTGCGCTTAGAACTGTACCCACAGAATACGCGCGATATAAGCCTCATATTGTTTGATTGATTGATTGATTGTCACGGTGAGGCCTTCGCGCTTGGCTGTACATCGGTGACGTCGTTTGAGACCAGCGTGTATACCATCAGCTGCTTGTCTTACATCTCCTTATCCCACCCACCCCCACCCTCCTCTTGCCAATATCTTTATACAAACACTCGTACAAAAAAAATAAGGGGGGAGGGGGGATCACACCTGACCAAACCTGACCTCTGAAAGGTCGTCGCCACAGAGATATAGAATTCTATATCTCTGTGGTCGTCGCGCTTGGCTGAACATCGATGACAAATACAGTGTTACGTATACCATCAACAGCTTATCTTAACCCTCTCCCCCCCCCCAGATACATACACACACAACCTCACCACCCACCTCCCCCCTCCTCTCCACCCCTTGCCAAGGTCTGTATACAAACACTGGTCCGAAAATGACAGTAGAAGCAGCAGAGACTTTCCGGTATTGCCCGCTGCGTTCCTTTTCCCACGGCCTTTTTTTCACGACGAGATGTGGTGGCTGCGTCCCGCTGCCGAAGAAGATATCAGTTTTTGCATGCCGCTACGTTTTTAGGAGAGCCGCAGGAAAACAGTCACAGTCATGTGTGAGCTTCCTGCAAAATGCAGTAGGCAAAGTGCCATTTTGGGCTAAGATGTAACTGTGAACGCAAGTCTGTTTTTTGCAAGTTGCGGTCTCTCCAGGAGAAAAATTCCTGCCGATGTTCGCCACTAACGAGTGGTAAAACTAAAAGGGAAGGGGGCCGGTTTTTTCGGGGGTAGTATTTCCCTTTCGCGATTGATAAAATTGATCGAGCCACAATGCTCTTTTGGGTAGTGCTCTTGATCTGTGTGTGTGTGTGTGTGTGTGAAGAGAGAGAGAGAGAGAGAGAGAGAGAGAGAGAGAGAGAGAGAGAGAGAGAGAGAGAGCCAAGCCGAGACACACAAACAGAACCAGACACACAGAGCCTCTGTCTGTCTGTGTGTATGTATGTCCGAAACTGTCTTGTCTGTGTTTGCCTCCGTCTCTAAGTCGTGTGTGTCCCGGGGTTCGTGTCTGTGTGGAGACGGATGCACGGATCTCAGTACACAGGAATTTGTCAAGGCGTTCAAAGAGCACACAGACATTCTTTGCCGCCTCTCAAGCATCACCCGCAGCATCACCAGCAGAAGCAGCTTTTTATGTCTATGAGCAGCACTGAATTCACAACACACACAGGCCTTCATCAGAGAAAATCCAACGACAGAAGGAAGTGAAAGAGGAGACGGCCTGACCCAAGTGCCCGTTCTGACAGACGCGAGTTGCAGCTATCTCACTGATGCTGAAAACTACGAGATAGGGTTACCCCTTTTTCTTTCACAGCTGCTCAGTTCCAGCCCACAGACATGCACGTGATTAGAATAAGCAAAACAGGCATAAGAAAAGGAAAACAGCGAATGCTCTCCAAAGCAAAGCCAGCGAAAAAACAAAAAATGCTGTCCAAGACAAAACGTGCGAAAGGAAGAACACCCAGCTTCACTGACGATCAGACGAGGACAAATAACTGACACCGCCAAGGAATACCCCACGAACAGTCGTGTAATGGCAGCAATATGACGCTCCTGCACCACTTTAAATCATACCATCTGACCCAGATGTCAAGAAATGACCATAGATCACATTACAATCGCGTGTAGCTTTTCTCATGTGCTTGAATTTCCCTAGTAACTGCGGAAAGTCAAAATGTGCACATAATGCGCTTGAAATGTGTAAATACCTGAAGGCCAACGTTCACAAACACATTGAAGCAATGAAACAAATCGATGATATGATGCTATGACACCTCAGGCCAAAGTAAAAACGGTAGTTTTGTGATGAAATGTCATTTGTGAGGAATTACAGGTGATTTTGTGCAGAAACTTACGTCGCGTGTCTCCCTTCGGACAGAAAAATAAGGGTGCAACCAGAGACTATAGATGTATACTCTATAGTCTCTGGTGCAACCGCTTCGGACAGATTTGCCTGTGCAACCACGGTATATGGTGTGATTTAGTTCATGACATCCTGCACAGTTTATTCTTATTGCCCACGTTTTTACTCATTTTGGACAGCGCACAAAGAAACTGGGTCGAAAAATCACGGCCGCCGCACTATTACATTTTACTTTGCACATATATTTCAGCCCTCCAGAAATCGAAAGAAAGAACATAACGATAACTCAGAAGGCGCAAATGACCTCGGTTTATGACCCTTACTGGCATAAGCGGGGTCAAGCTAGTTGAACCCGAGCCAAGAAAAAGAAAGCCCCCTCTTCTCTCACACACGGAATGGACACCAAACGGTGAAAAAGGAACTGGCGCGGACAAGAAGTGAAAATAAATCGATATGTTGTCATTCTAAACAGAGCAGAATAACAGCAGAGGGGGCAGGGCTTTCCGAGGCAGAGAGATGCTGAACTACAGGCAGCGGAAGCGTTTGAAAAGGGCTTTATTTGCATTTATTACATTTCAACGCTGTCGTGTAGTAGTTGGACGCGTCAATGCACAGAGAAGAAAGGTTCTGGTGAGAAGTACACGTGCCAAATGTCCATTCACGAATCCCAATGGTGCGTCAACGAGACCTAGTAACCTAACTAGCACTAAATTGGTTCCAATGCAGAATGGACAGATCGGCCAAATGCTGTTTTGCTACTGTATCACTCCACTTTTTCTGAAAATCCAAATGTTGATGCTGCCAGCAAGCTAGCTGATTTTGCCCTACACGTTCGAGTACGGCACCCAGAGTCCTAACCGCGAAGCCCAATACAACAGAGTCAACCTGAGTGAAGATGATCTCAGCAGACGCCTTCTTCGTGTATCGATCTTTCATGCTAACAAATGACGGGAGAGTGACTGATACAAAGTAACAGCATCTCTGAGACTCTCATGTCAAAAGGAAAAGAGACATAGAAAGGGTGCAGGGCCGGACTACCGGGGGGGTTATGGGGGTTGCGCAACCCCCCCCCCTAGCCTAAACATGTACCTTACTTATTTAATTTTTTTTATTATTGCTTATTTCATGCCGTTTCATGCAAGGAGCGACCATTTTCCTATCAGAATATGACCTACCCATCAGCTTCAGGGGGCTTCGCCCCCTGACCACCACAACGAGGGGGGGGGGGGGGTGTTCTAGGGTTTCCGGACCCCCCCCCCCCAGCCAAAAAATAAAAATATTGAATGAGGTATGCATTTCTTTATTTTACATTGAGTTTCAATTTTTGGGGTATTAATCAGTGACAAAATCTGCTGCCTGAAACTGGTAATGATCATCCTCAGAATGCACCAGATTGCACCATTTTGCATCCTTTTTTTCAAAATGTTCCGGGGGGGCATGCCTCCGGACCCCCCTAGATAGCTAGACGCTTCGCGCCGTCGGCTCGGCGCTTCGCGCCTTCACACCCATATCTTCACAATATACTTTTGAAAAAAACCCACCCATAAAATGAACTGATCCGCCCCTGCTGCCAGGGGGGGACATACCCCTGGGCCACCACTGGCAACCCCCCCCCTCCTCTTCGCCTAGTCCGGCCCTGGGGTGGGCAATACTACCAGGGTGGGCAATACTACCAGGGTGGGCAATACTACCAGGGTGGGCAATACTACCAGGGTGGGCAATACTACCAGGGTGGGCCCACAATACTACCAGGGTGGGCAATACTACCAGGGTGGGCAATACTACCTACAGCACTGACATAGTAGTAGGAAAGAGTCAGTACATCTAACACTAGTGCCGAGGCATGAACAATGCTGACACACGTGAAATGTAAAATAAAGCTGATAGTGATACAGTGGGAGATCTTGCGAGTGTTCTACAACTGAAACAGTGATAAGATGTAGGCCCAGACGAAGCAGACAAAGTGCTGATTTTTGCAAATAAAACTGACACAGTGTTTAGGTGCTAACATAGCATAAATTGTGCTGGGGATGGTGCTGGTGAGACCTGACATACAAGGATATTGAAACGGTACTGAGATGCGAACGGTACTGAGATGCGAACGGTACTGAGATGCGAACGGTACTGAGATGCGAACGACGCTGAAACGATACCGAGGTCAATGAAGTGACCAAATATTGAGGTCCCAATAAAGCTATCCACTTTGACCTCACAGAGGTCCCAATAAAGCTATCCACATTGACTTCACAGAGGTCCCAATAAAGCTATCCACTTTGACCTCACAGAGGTCCCAATAAAGCTATCCACTTTGACCTCACAGAGGTCCCAATAAAGCTATCCACATTGACTTCACAGAGGTTCCAGTGCCTGTGGCCGGTAGAAATCAGTGAGTCATGAGGTTATCTCATCAGTGGCAACACACCGTGCAGCAGACACTCCGAGGTCTGGCACTCCGGAGTTATCAAGGTCATTTTATCGCCATCTTCACCACCCTCTCTGCTTGCCCATCACAGTGCCTGCCAGTGTCACACAGCTAGAACTAACACTCTCTCTCTCTCTCTCTCTCTCTCTCTCTCTCTCTCTCTCTGTCTCTCTCTCTCTCTCTATCCCCTTCTCTCTGTTTCTCTCTGTCTCTCTCTCTCTCTCTCTCTCTCTCTCTCTCTCTCTCTCTCTTTCTTTCTGTCGCCTGCCTCATGATGTGTGTCTGCACCCAGCGTCGCACCGGGTGTGACTCATACTTCCTTTGACAGCCTTGTGGCGGCGTTTAATAGAAGGGATCATTCCAACTTTTTTGTTCTCCAATCAATAATAGTCTGGAAACGTGGTTTCTTGATTTTTTTCTGATACGACTGAATGAGGCTCCCAAACTTAGCCTATAATTAGAAGTGTTGAGCTTACAAAAAACCACAACTAAACATAAAGTGTGTATAATGAGACAGAAATTAACTTAAAAGTGCCCTCTCTCTCTCTCTCTCTCTCTCTCTCTCTCTCTCTCTCTCTCTCTCTCTCTCTCTCTCTCTCTCTCTCTCTCTCTCTCTCTCTCTCACACACACACGCTTTTGTGCCAACATTCTCGAGTTCTTTGAACCAGTTTGAACCTTCAACCTTCCTGTGTCACAAATCTGAATAACCGCTTTCGACTCCTACATGATAAATAACATGGTGAGCAATACGAACACACAGTGACACAAGGATGACATTCTATAGCAACAAATAGAGAACTCGTTTTCGTGCAAGAAGTGATTTAGATGATCGAATAATAAACTACCCAGTCCAATTATCCACCGTAAAGCACACGAGACTAGTTCAGAAAGCTAGGATCTGGCTGAAATGATCGTCTTTGTCAAAGCACTATTATGTTATAGCTGGTTATTGGCCAAAGCGGAAAATACGATCCCAATAATTGCAATAAGAGCGAATGCTTTGGCCGTGATGTTTGGCAAACAAAGACAAGCTGTGAACTGAACGAGTGTGCTGCAGCCGCAGCTGTCACTCCCAAGGCGCTATGGAAGTCTGCTGAAATTAGCTCCCTATCTGCTAGTGTGATGCACGTGCACGTTTGCCGCTTGTGTGAGAATGCGTAAGCGCGGGCGTCTATAATCCCTTGCGGCTGATGATTCTATTACCGTCTATGACTGCATGCTGATTAGCTGTAGACATCAATTGCGGACACAGATGGGCAACACTAGGCTGATGCCACTGGAACAAGGAAGTACTCGGGCAAGTCTTATCCGCGTTGGCCGTTATCATGCAACACGCAGCTGTCAAGCCGGAATGAAGCCCACTGAGTGTGGCCGACAGACACACATCCTAGGGTCATGTTTACTGCTGTCTTTGATAATTATTCTTTTATGCCATGACTCTTTTCATCAATATGAATGTGACAGTATGCTAGATAGACTTGAGTGCTGTAAAATGTGACTGTGAGGACTATGGGTGATGTGAACTGTGATGTGAGGACTATGGGTGATGTGAACTGTGACTGCGGAAGGACAATGAGTGCTGTGAACTGTGACTTGGAGGACTATGGGTGATGTTTAGTAGGTGTGAGCGATGGTAGAGTAGAGGACGTGTGATTGGCGGGGGGGGGGGGGGGGGGGGGGGTAAGAGTGGAATGTTGACGTCTGTTTACTTTGTATGATGGGGGGGGGGTTATGTTGTAATGTAATGTATGATGATGTACTATGTGTTGATTGCGCATGTATGGGGGTTATGATGTAATGTATATGTATGATGATGTATTCTGTGTCGATTGTGAATGTATGGTGGGGTGGGGGGGTATGATGTAATTTAATGTACGATGATATATTTGGTGTTTGATAGTGTATGATTGTTTGTTAGTTGTAGATTATAGTACGATGTTTGATGTTGTAATGTTTGTGCGTGTGTTATAATGCAATATGTTATGATGTAATGTGTGATGATGTATTCGGTGTTTGATAGTGGATGTATGCTTGTTAGTTGTAGATTTAGTACGATGTTTGAGGCTGTAATGTTTGTGCGGGTGTCATATGTAGCCGTACGAGGGTTCCAGTGTGTGAGTTGTGCATGGCCGGGCGCTAGAGTGCTGCATGAATAAGTGCATGTGGAGTTGTATGGCTGGGTGAATTGTGGGTTGCGTACGTCCGAGGGGCACATGTAGCCTGTGTGTCTGAAGTAGTGGGTATGTGTGCGTAAGGGTGTGTTGATATTGAACTTCAGTTGTTGCTTTGTAAATGTCTATGTATCAGTGTATTATGTCTTGCCACACACATGCCAAATTTCCTTGTATTGATGAGGACAATAAAATTTCTTGTATCTTGTATCTTGTATCTTGTATCATTTTATCAAATTCCACTGTGAGAAATATGTCAGTCCAGTGCTTAAAAAGCATGCACCTAAAAAGCATGCACCTCTATGCTCTATCTCCATCTGTCATTTCTTTGTGTTTCTTTTGCACTATGGAGGTCTCCCTTTTGCGTACTTCGGAGCGGTGTCACGTGATACGCAGAAATGGGTTGGAGGGCAAGAAGCGGAACGGCTAGTAGTGTCAGTGCGCCGCTCGATGATTCGGGAGTGTTTTAATTGAATAATGTCAAAATCAGGAACAAAAACGGTCGACCAGCCAAAAGAGAAGTACATTACATCATTGAGTGACGTTGCTAAAGTGCGATACTTGGAGAAATTGACCGAAGCTCTTTAGTTTCAGACTACATATAATTTCTGCTTCAGTGTGTGTGCATGAGTTTTCATTTTGTTATTATTCAAGAACTTGTAGTTCTATTTCTAACTTTGTATGTTTATGTGTGAAGCTCTTTAGTTTTAGATTACCTATTATTTCTGCTTCAGTGTGTGTGAGTTTTCATTTCATTGTTATTCGAGAAATGGTATTTCTAACTTTGTATGTTTATGTTTGGAGAAGCGATTCTTTTTTCCTTTTTGGGATCAAGTCTGGTGTCTGCTTTAGTGCTTACTTTGATATTACCTTAGAACATTTATTGTGAACCTGTAAATGTGTAATGTGTGTGTGTTTTTTTGTTTTTGTTTTTTCTTTTTTCTATTTCTTTTTACTTTAGTGCTGCTGAAGACAGTAACTAAAAATTTCCCTGAATTCAGTGTTACGTGTTTTTTGTTTTTAATTTTTATATATATATGTTGACAATGACAGTTCAGTTAAATAAAGCGTTGAACACATTATATGTATTTTAATTTTTACCAATCTGTCACTCTGTGAATGTGAAGCTGGTGTGAGTGTGATATTTAACACATTACTTTTGATTTGTACCTAATCTCTGCCTTTGTTAGCTCCAGTAGGTGTGTTTTCAACAGTTTTGTTCAATTTTGTGAAACGTTACTGTTTTGAGACAAACCAGACACATATTTTTCCGTTTAGGACAGCTGGGCTCAACATATTAACTTTGTTGACTAAACAAAGGAGCCATTACACAGATACACACTCATTCTGACAATCACTCACCAGATTCTTCACAATTAAGAAATGTCTCAGATAAGACACACGCAAGCTTAAAAAAAAAGTCTTAAGAACAAAAACGTTACTGCAACAACAATGTATTTATTAGTTCTTACTAAAATCACATGCTTCAATAAAAAAAAGCATAAACTGTACAGACATGCTAACCAGCACTGATTAAGGCACACACTTGGAGTCAAAAAGCTATGGCATCAACATAAGCAGTGTTGAATCTGTTTCAAATTGCACACTTCAGTCAAAAAGCTATGGCATCAACATATGCAGTGTTGAATCTGTTTCAAATTGCACACTTCAGTCAAAAATCACATGTCTGACAATGAGTGAATTAGTGTTTCCAATCAATGAACGGTAACTGTTTACATATAAAAACTGACAAAAAAAGAAAAGAACTGTACACACACACACTTCGCATCAGATCTCAAAATCAAATAAGGAATAGTGTTGAGTCTTGAAAATGCTTTGAATTATACACACTTGAGCCAGGAAGCAAAAAAAGGAACTACACTCATGCCAGCCAGCACAAGTCATACAGATACTGTACACAAGTCAAATCAATACTGTGTTTCAGGTTTGGCATCCACATAAACAGTTTTGTTTCTGTTTTAAATCACACACTTGTCAATAAACTATACAGACATGCTAACCAGCATTGATTAAGGCACACACTTGAGTCAAAAAGCTATGGCATTAACATAAGCAGTGTTGAATCTTGTTTCAAACTGCACATTTCAGTCAAAAAGCGAGTGAATCGGTGTTTCAATCATTAGCAAAATTAATACTGCTGTTGAGTAAATCTCGGTGTCTTCCTCCAGCGTCGACTTTCGGAATTCTGAAAAATGCAAGAGCATTTTCCTTGTTGCTTCGGCTTGTGCAACCGATTATGCAACAAGTATTCACCATCTTGAATGAATTTTAACCAAATCGTCGACGCAAATACGGAATCGCCGCAGCGAAACTTCGCGATCGGCACCACGCTTCCATGTTTTCGCTAAGCGGCGTGGTGGCTTCTTGCCCTCCAAGCCCCGGTGCGCACGAAGTGATGACGTCAATAGGGAGACCTCCATTGCAGACAGACAGACAGACAAAACAAGACAGACAGACAGACGGACAGACACACACACGTAACCAAGCAAAACAAACAGCAAAAAAAGTATACCCAGACGAAAAAAAAGTACGCTCTTCTTACCTTGCTTGACGGAGACCTTCTTGCCGTTGTAGGCGAAGAGAACGACCTGCGGGTGGGTATCCTCCAGGGTGAACAGCTCGTCCTTGCCCACCGTCTTGTTGCGGCCCTTCATTGTGGCCGTGGCACCCACGCCCGTCAGGTAACATCCGTTACAGTCGCGGAACGCCAGCCCCCCGCTCTGACCCGACCTGATCTCCAGGGTAAACTTGGCCGTATCCGAGAGCTGCTCGGACAGCTCGCCGCTGGTTTGCAGGTAGCGGTTGTCGAAGGTCTTGAGAGCATACCGCCCGTCCACAAAGTCCAGGAACAGCAGAGCCTTGTCCCCCCAGGGGATGGTCTCAGTTACCTGCAGCTGGTCGTCACAGACGTGGGCGTACCTCTTCCTGTTGACGTTGCGGAGGTGCACCTGCGGGTGGATGGACAACTGCACGGTCCACAGCTCCTGGTCAGTAATGGCCTTGGCAAAGCACTTGAGGTTGTCTTCCGTGCCGCCCAGGTAGTTGTGGTGCACCACGTTGCGGAATGCCCAGCGCCCGGAGGAGTTCTTGTCGTACTCCACGGAGAACTTCTCCGTCTGGTCCGCTTCCTCCGCCTCGCACGTCACGTTGCCGTACTTGTCCGCCGACAGATAGCGGCCCAGGTGGCTCTTGATGTACACCACCTCTTCCACGGGGTCTTGCACCAAAGTGAACGTCTGCTTTTTCTTCAGGGCGGTGCCAGACACATTGATCTTGCAGCCGAAAGATTCCGCTGTAAGGTATTTCTGGGCATAGTTAATCAAGCCGACTTTCCAGCCAGTTTCGGTTTTGTTCACGCCGTTTACTCCGTTGACCGCCATCATTTTCTGCAATACAGGCTTTACAACGCTTCGAAAAATGTTCCACAATTCAGGACCTGCCTTCTTCGCGCAGACGTTTCACGGTTTCAGACGACACAAACTGATCCGGTGTCCTCCTCTCTCCCCATCTGTGAGCGAGCAGACGATACACGAGTAGCACGCTTATTCTCGCCGGTTCGTGGGCTGCTAACGACTACGCTGATTGGACGACAAAAATAACTAAGAAAGAAGCCGCGTATTGATTGGCTGTGGCAAGTCGCTCCCCTTTGACTGTGCGCCTGACAATGTTTCTCTTTGTGCTGTCTCAACTGGCCGCGTGTGTGAAGGCTCGAAGCTGCTGTAAACAAATCACGTGAGGGTTATCAAAGAATAGTTGAAGTAGGAAGACTTCCCTGTTGATGTGTTTGCAATATAAACAAATCCTGCGGTGTTTTTTTTATGGCACTGGAAACTTTCCCTCAATCTAAATCGTCTGCCACAGCGAGAAAGGCGAGCTAAAACAGGGGAGGTCATTCAATTTCAGTGTAGCCCTCGTGCAACGCTCAAATGTATCGTCAGTTAGACAACGTGCAGCCGTCGACAGTATACGCAAAGCTGTCGGAATCTGTGATCATGTTATGCTTTAGATCGCTGTTTATCAAGCCCTCATAAAAGCAAACCTGTACGCACATACACTCGCAGCAAACTGCCTGAACACGCACCACCTTTACCCTGCCGGATTTGATACACCGGCACGACGCAAATATTGCTTTCTCCACACAAAACACACGTGCCCGCACACTCCCTGTTTATGTCCGGGGAGGAGGAGGGGGGGGAACTACATGTGCAGATTCAGAAAAATACAACACAAGTGATAATGTTACTGGCAGAGGCCGCGTTTGTGCGCATTCTTCTTTTATTTATCAGTCCAGTCGATTACTGCCAATATTTTATTGGTGCTCGCTTTGACTGCCCGGTTGTGTCCCTTGCGTCTCATATAGAGCGGCCACAGTTACGTCCCATTTATCGGCCGTGTTCAAGTGTTTGCTCGAGTGGTGACGAGAGAAACTGACTGACAGACAGATAGACAGACGGACATGCATATTGGCAGGCAACAGACTGACAGAGACAGACAAAGAGTCTGAGTCGGTCTTCAGTGTTTTCACTTGCCTTCGTCTACCGCGCCTTGAGAAAAACAGGGTATATTTGCCGGGTAAAGAGGGGGGGGGGGCCTCCCCATACCCAGGAACACCCCCTCCCAACCCCCCAACACACTTGATCCAGCCCTGATTTGTAGCAAAGCTTCACAGATTGAGGAAAGACTCGGGTGTATAGTGACTTTCAAAATCAAAACTAACAACAACAACATAAAGTTCTAAGAACTTAAATACTTTTAGTAGGTCTTCAGTGCTCCAACATCAACCCTGACAATAAAAACAGAACAGAAAATCAAAGTAACTTCAGGAACGAATTAGAAATTTTATATCAGTAAATGCGATTCCAGTTTCTAAAACGGATTCGTGATTCATTCTCAGCTGACTTGGCGTCAGAGTTATCTTTCTTTCGTTTCGGGTCATCCGCCAACTCGCATTTTGTAAATAACCAAAATGGAGGCTGTACCTCGTCTGCCGATGCTTGCTTTCGAACTGAAACACAGCCCAGAATATGTTGATTTTGGACCTACTCTGAAGAAGGTAATGAAGAAAATTTATTCGTGCTTGCATTCTAGACCAGTTGATTTTTGTCATTTACTGGCGGACCTTATGGTTCCCTCGATCTTTGTATCAAACACAACACAATTTTTGGAGTTTTTATTCTGCTACTGACAGTGACCGACTGGCAGTGGCAGACGAACGTAACTCACTAACTGACAGTGGTAGACAGTAACCATCGTTACACATGTACAGTTATCTGCAGAATTGTTTTCTTTTTAATAACTACAGTTTAGCTTTGGCAAATGATTGAATTTGGATGTTTACTTTGTTTTGTAAGGAGGGTGTGTCGGTGACATACACTTGCAGTTGCACAGCTCCAAAACAAAATCGGGTGTGACAGTGACACTGAGTGGAAAAGTGTGATCAAAATGAAAAGTACCGATAAAGAAATAGCTTGAAGAGAAGAAAAGGGAGTGTTCGGGCATAAACCTGCGTACATGATCTGTATCTGTATCTGTGACAATACGTTGAAAAACCACTTCTGGCATTTGATCAACGGAAGGGAGGAGCGCATAAATAATTCCTAGACTGGGTGGAGATGAAATTTAAAGATCTCCACAGATCCTGCCAGAACTTGATCGTCCTGTACATGGTTCCAGTCTCTGATCGTCCTTCGAAAATAAGAGTTCCTGTGAATGTCTGTTTTTCCAGGAATAGTTTGAAAGCAGCGGCTATTGTTCGTTACGCTGTTTTCAACAATATTGGTAAATTTAGTCAAACCTATCGATAAAGGTCATGGGCTGAGCAAAAGTGGTGGTTATTACTATAGGCAGGTGGTCGTTATGGAAAGGGTCGCTATTTGGCAAACATTTCTCTGCCCAGAAACACTGGCATGTATGTCACATGTCACACACACACACATGTATGCAAACTTCCCATTGCACGGAAACTCTCTTGCACATGTGTCAGTGCTGTCACACAAACAATCAAGGCCTCGGCTGGAGGTGCAAAGAGTCGGTTCAAGGAGGATGGACCTGGCACTCCACCCAAAACCAAAGCCCAGCCCAAACAAGTTTTGCCAATGATCTAGTTTTTGTCTAATTCAGTAATTGCAATTTTAAAAGAAGTGCAAGATGAATATGTTCTACCTTTCATTTATGTTGATTATGAAGCGAAGTTAGTTTCTGAGAATAGAAAAGCTAGAGTTTGTAGGATGATAACTAAAAACTGCGTTGATTACCGATGAATTCAATGGTGGTAAATGTCAAAACTGATGGTGTTGGTGATGTCAACCAGGTTTTCTGATTGTGTACTTGAATGCTGATGTTATGTGTGTCTTGTAGAGCGTTTGAAAGCGAACATATGTGTGATGGTGGTTTTGGCAGAAAAGGCAGTGGCCAGTCATGCTTTGAAAACACAATCTGGGCAGTGAGCTCCAATATCATACAGGGAGCCTGGACAATTTATGGTCATGTAAATCAAATAATAGTAACAATTGTAATTGTTACTGTCAAACTGGATGTTGTATCCCACTGTTAAACATGGATCGGCTAAAGTTGATGCATTTTGCTTTGCCTCATGATCTGTTCTTACCATTTCTTTCTTTCATTTGTTTTCAGTTCATCCGTGATCATTATGGAGAAGACCCAGCAGTGTACAATAAAAACTTTGCTGATCTTGACCAACTGAGACAGGTAAGGCAAAAAAGAAAAGCTAGAGATTCAAATAAAGCTAGAAATTGTGATTCAATTTTTATTACCTGTGACAGATATGCCATATGGTGACAGATATATTGCCACAAGATTGATAAATTTGATGTTACATGTCCTCTGTAATCTGAGTTTAAGTTAACTTTAAACAAATTTAAACAAAGGTGTGCCCCTAATTATGGTTTTGCAGAATGCCATCCATGTGACTCGTGACTTTGTCGGCTGTGCAACACTGAAGAGGTACTACGCCCAGCTGCACTTGATGAACGGCCGCTTTCCTATGGGAGAAGCAGGAGAGGCAGCCATCACTTTCACCTGGTAAGTCCGACAAGTGGGGCTTGGTTGTGACGGAAATGGATCTATAATGCAAGGTAACGTGCCAGCACAGCTAGTCGGTCTTTCAGTTCGGGGCCTGAATCCTGGGTCACTTTCTGGCAATCGTCTTTTCCCTTTGGGCTTAGTAGTTTTGCATTTGTCGTTGTGTTTAATCTTCGCTATTTATTGTATGGAAGGTTTGTTTAGGCTGAGGCTCTTTTCGGGTGTATTATAAATAAAGTAAGGGAGAAACTTCAGAAATGTAAGCTATCGTTCAAATTTAGTCCCAGATTGAGAAAATGCTTGTGTGTGTGTGTGACAGAAGTGTTACACTTACAATACCTTTTACCAGATCAATGTTCACAGATGTTCAGTAGAACCCCCTGTTTACGACTTTGGAAAAACCTTGAAAATTAGGTCGTAAAAAGGGGGGGGTCTTAAAAGGGGGGTTTGAGTTTTTGGCCGGTCGGTCATGAATTTGGTTGCAGTGTATCTACTGTCATGTTTACACACAAACACACAGTTGCAGTTTACTGTCATATCAAAACACACACACACACACCCAAACACATTACAGCAGAACAACTTGAACTCAAATTTCAAAGAAAATGTACTCATGGCGTAATACTCGCTCCCCGCTGAGTGAAGCACATTTGACATTGTGGCGCAACCAGTAAAATCCGAATGTCCTAACTCGATAGAAAGCATAACGACTTTTCTCCCGAATCATCTTTCCGCTCATATGAATGATTCGTCGCCTTGCATCGCTAAACTTGACCACGATCGTTGAGGTCTTCGTACAGGCTCCTCTCTTTGCGTACTTTCGCTTCGCTATCCTTCTCACCATCTAGATAACACCGAGTCATTATCCTTGACGACACACAGGATTTTCGTATTCCCGACTCCCAAGGAAGTCGCCGCGGATTGCCACTTCGCTCGATTAGCGATTACTTTATTAGCTCTCTACTCAAGAGTCAGCGCTTTTCTTTTTCTTTCGCGAATCTTCGTTTGTCAACAAGACAGTCGTCGTGACAAGAAAGCATGCAGAAAAAACCGGATGTATCAGGATCTCGCGCGTGCCAGATTTCGTTTTTATTTCTTCTCGCGATAGTTGGAGGAGCGAGAGCCGCCATGTTGTGTTTTCGTCTGCTCGAAATATGCGCAAAAGTCGTAAATCATCCCAAAAAGCTCGGTCGTAAGTCGCATTTTGGGTCATTATCCTTGACGATACACAGGATTTGCGTCTTCCCGACTCCTGAGGAAGTCGCCGCGGATTCTATCGTGCGCGAGATTTAATTTTTTTTTCGTCTCGCGATAGTTCGAGGAGCAAGAGCCGCCATGTATTGTTTTCGTCTGCTCGACTACAAATGCGCGAAAGTCGTAATTCACCCCCAAAAGCTCGGTCGTAAGTCGTGTTTTGGGGTGAGTCGTTCACTGGGGGTTCATTATATACAGGGTTCGTACAGGTCATGGAAAACCTGGAAAGTCATGGAATTTGATTTTTAATTTTCCAGGCCTGGAAAGTCATGGAATTTCAATTCAAGTCATGGAAAGTCATGGAATTTAACAAAAATAAGAAAGAAAAAAAAATTAACCTTTAGAAGCCAGCGGCGATTTTTGATGCCCAGCCATTCCCCCCCTTTTGCCAGCCAGCAGCGATTTGCGTCGCCAGCACAAGGCTTGTTCGTATGACCAACTTCTCGTTCGTATTTGCATACGAGAATAACGGTATTTTTAACGGCACTTGAGCCAAAGCGAGGCTCACTTCCTTCCGTTATCTCGTCGTGTCGTCTGCGCTGCATTTGAGTCGGTTTCGTCGAAGTTTTCTGCTTTTGTTTTTGCATCGATAAAGTACTTTAGCGCTTCGACAAGCAAGATAGAGGAGGATGAGTTTGAAACTTTCTTTCGAGTTGTTTCTTGACAACAAAAAGTATGCGGAATTGGAACGAAATACCGAGGAAGATCTTTGCAATGAACTGTGTATCGCGGTGAAAAAAAATGACAGTTTGTCAAGTCACAGTGACAGTTACGAAACGGAATTTACGAAAGTGCATCAGATACAAACAGTGGCTGGTCCAGTTTAGTGAAATGACAGGACCAGCAAGCATTACTGATAATCTGACTGCGTAGCAAGTGCTTGACTTGCTTGTCGAAGAGACACTGCGTAGAAACTGACTCAAAATCAAATTCAGTGCAAAGCAAGCCAGTGTCAAAACTGGCAGTGACAAGACGTAAAAAGTTTGCGTGTTCGGAAATGGCGACCTGTGGATCTAGTCATGGAAAATGTTATTGAGGCTCATGGAAAGTCATGGAAAAGTCATGGAATTTTGTTTCTAAAAACCAGTGGGAACCCTGTTTATAGTAGAATGCATCCTTGGTAGCAAAATCGGTCGTAAAAAGGGGGTGGTCGTAAACAGGGGGGTCGCTGAGGGGGAGTTCTACTGTATAAGATGGCTTTTTTAATTTAATTTTTTAATATTGTTGTTGAAGTAAACCTAAATATAGACTTTGCAAAGATCGAAAGAAGCAGATCCTCCAGTGCTTGCACCGACCATGTTGCGAAAAGGTATTGTGCAATGTACCGCCTCATTCAAGGAGAAATTGGTCATTTATTCCCAACAAATGGTCAGATGGTTACATCATGTTGTAGGAACAAAACAAAAAAAAGATTGAATTAAGTACTGAGTAAGAAGGCTGACTGATTATTAATGATGTGATTTTTGGACAATATTGCAACCTGCAAAATACACGTTGTTACTGGTTAGCAATTGATATGACTGAATCAAAATACACGTTGTTACTGGTTAGCAATTGGGACTTGGAATAAAGTAAAAAAATTCCATCTCACACGGCATTAAGTCTCAGGAAACATGAATACACGCATGCAGGAAAAAAAAATATGGGTAGCGCCGTATGTATGGCAGCTCGCTTTCCCCGGGGAGAAAGCAGCCCGAATTTCCATGAGGGTAACCTCACTGGACTGTCCAATCCAATCCAATCCAATATGACTGAATCAAAATACACGTTGTTACTCGTTAGCAATTGATGTGACTGAATCAGTGAATGACCCTTCCTCCATGCCCACACCCCTTTTCTCAGTTTTCCTCCATCTCCAATGGAAAAAGCAGAAGAGGTAACTTTGTATTACAGTAGATTGTTTACAAAGAATCATTCTTTTCAGGGAGGACAACCAGACAGGCAGGGATCATGTGATAGCAGACATCAAGTTTGAACAGGCGTGCATTCTCTACAATATTGGAGCTCTTCACTCCAACCTTGGGGCTATTGATACCAGGCAGAATGCAGAGGTCAGTCCCTTTATTCATGCAACAGGGAAGCAGTGTTTAGTTTGAGCAGAGCTTTTATACTACATTTGTTTTCTTGCTGACATGAAGGATGTTCTTGCCATTGCTCATGATGTCGTGCAGAATCTAGGATATAGATGTTATATCATTATTATGGGGAATGTTGGAGTCTTTTTGTTGTTACAGGAAATGTGGAAGTCATGTGAACGTTGTGTTATTGTTACAGGGGATGAAGGTGTCGTATGACTGTCTTTTTCTTGTTACATGAATTCAATGGTGGTAATTGTCAAAACTGATGGTGTTGGTGATGTCACCCAGGTTTTCTGATTGTGTACTTGAATGCTGATGTTATGTGTGTCATGTAAATCAAATAATAGTAACAATTGTGAACGTTGTGTTGTTGTTGCAGGGGATGAAGGTGTCGTGCACCCATTTTCAATGCGCAGCGTGGGCCTTTGAGCACCTGCGAGATCACTTCGGCAGCTCAGCGATGAGCACGGATCTGGCGCACGAGTACCTTACCTTCCATGTCAACCTCATGCTGGTAAAGAGATTGTGTGTGTGTGTGAAAGCTTGTTTTTTTATTTTTGTCAGGATAAAAGTTAAACTCCTAGCAGCTGCCGAACTACAGAAGACTGCGGACTTCATGGCAGCCGCCGACCTGAAGATTTAACGGCCATGAAAATCGAACGCAGAAGAAGAAGAAACTCCCAGCAGCAACTGATGACTGTGAAGACAAAAGCACAATGTGATGACAGTTTTACAAATAAAAAAAATGCAGTTCTTTTGGTGTTATTTTGCGTAAATCTAACAGGGAACATGAATGTGCATTTGCCTATTCATCCTTACTTGATCCATGGAGATACTTTCTTTAAAGTCAGTATGTGGTGGGGTACATGGTAAGACTAAGATAATGGAAGCTGGCAATATTTGCACCTGTACTGCTTTCACTTTACAAATGCACACTTATTTGGATCAATATAATAGTTGTTTGCAGAATAAGAACAACATTATGATTATATGTTTTGCATTCTGCCTCGAGCTTACCAGTAACTGTTTGTAGTTGGATTTTGTGTGTTCTGTTTGCTGATGTATTTATGCTTTCATGCACCAAAGCTTGAATGTTTTGATTTTTTTTTTAAAGATGACATTATATTTTTCAGGCTCAGGCACAAGAGTGCATCCTAGAGAAGTCAATGATCGACAGCCGCAAAAACACCATCACTGCAAAAGTTGCGGCCCAGGTGGTGGAGTTTTATCGTCAGTCAGTCAAAAACTTAAACCAATGCAACCAAGAACAAATCATCAACTCAAGGAGCTACAAGGTGAATTTTTGGAGTGAAAATTGAAGAGTTTGTTTTAGTTTTGAATTAATTTTCAGTCTCTTGGAAATTAAACTCTACAATATTTAGACTGTGTGTGTGAACCAGAGCTGCTGACTGTTATGTTTTCAGCATAGCATGCTATGTTGTAGCAGTAAGTGCTATGTTGTAGCAGTAAGTGCTATGTTGTAGCAGTAAGTGCTATGTTGTAGCAGTAAGTGCTATGTTGTAGCAGTAAGTGCTATGTTGTAGCAGTAAGTGCTATGTTGTAGCAGTAAGTGCTATGCTGTAGCAGTAAGTGCTATGCTGTTACGCCAAGCAAAAACATTCTGCGTTCAAACAAACAATAACAAGCTTGCAACAGTGTTCTTCTTTGTTGTGAATCCTGGTACTAATTTCCGCACTTCTCTTTGTGGAAGTCGGAACATGTTGTTCACACTGAAAAGTGCAACTGCAGACACTCTTTAATGGACCTACGTTCCTGCTGTTGTTTCCTAGCCAACATTTACGTATATATTCTTGTTTGAGATAGCAGAAACGCAAATGTGCAGTTGAATTTGAGACAATACTAAACTTCAACACCATTTGTTAAATTTAGATTTCTAACATGGTACACTTGAAGCTTGACAGGGTTTGGCAACTCTGGTAAACATAAGTCATCAGTCTACATCATTTCTTTTCTTGTTCATGTTGGCACAGGACTGGAAGAAGCGCATAGAGTTGAAGATTGCCTTTTACCAGTGCATCACGCACTACTACATGGGCCGTCAAACAGAGGAGCAGCAGCAGTGGGGCGAGAGACTCTCATACTTCCAGGCTGCTCAGGACAAGCTGAATGAATCAGTCAAACTTGCCAAGGTCTGTTGTCTGGAGTGTGTTTGTCTGCATGTTTGAGATATAAACTAGAAAAGTGTGTCAAGAGGGATGCGACTTAACATTGGAATGGTACACTACACTTTTCAAGGGAACTTTCTACTTTGGTTTGAGCAATATTTTTGACAAAGATTCATGTTAAGTACAGTTTTAATGACATTGCTGTTATTCACTTCCACATGTTGACTTTGTTCTGATGTGATGGTACATGAATGTGGTGGGAAAACATTGTGCATGTGATGGTAACATGAATGTTGTGTGAAAACATTGTGCATGTGATGGTAACATGAATGTGGTGTGAAAACATTGTTGGATTGGATTGGATTGGATAAGATTTACAGTCCAGTGAGGTTACCCTCATGGAAATTCGGGCTGCTTTCTCCCCGGGGAAAGCGAGCTGCCATACATACGGCGCTACCCATATTTTTTTTTTCCTGCATGCGTGTATTCATGTTTCCTGAGACTTAATGCCGTGTGAGATGGAATTTTTTTACTTTTATTCCAAGTCCCACGGGTATTTGATGGACATTTTTATCTATGCCTATACAATTTTGCCAGGAAAGACCCTTTTGTCAATCGTGGGATCTTTAACGTGCACACCCCAATGTAGTGTACACGAAGGGACCTCGGTTTTTCGTCTCATCCGAAAGACTAGCACTTGAACCCACCACCTAGGTTAGGAAAGGGGGGAGAAAATTGCGGCCTGACCCAGGCCTGAACACGCAACCTCTCGCTTCCGAGCGCAAGTGCGTTACCACTCGGCCACCCTGTGCATGTGATGGTACATGAATGTGGTGGGAAAACATTGTGCATGTGATGGTAACATGAATGTGGTGTGAAAACATTGTGCATGTGATGGTAACATGAATGTGGTGTGTTTTGAAAACATTGTGCGTGTGTGTATTTGTTGTCTGCCTTTTTCTAAAGTTAGGGACAAGCTTGGCTCACTTTCTTTCTAGAATATTACCTTATACTTTTTTGGTAACAGTTGAAAGAGGATCATGAGGAAGCTTGATTTGTGCGTGTTTCAGAATGAAGTGCCAGAAATGCAGGAGGCTCTCACCTTCGCTCAGGATGTGGTGGGAGGAAAGTAAGTACAGTTTTGACCCAGACAAATTCGGGGGGGGGGGGGGGAGTGGGGGGCTAGCAGCTGTGCGTGCATGTTTCTCAATTTAAGCTTCCATTCATGAGAGCAGGTGTATCATTGAAAGCAATTTCACAGGCAGAACATGTTCATGTGGATGCAAAACCATGTCCTTTTTACGTATTCTTTAAGTATTCTTGCTAAATTTTGAAATGACCTTGTCTGTTTTTGCAGCATTTTCTCTTCATATTTTGCAAATGAAGTCTTTGTAATTTGATGTCTCACATGACATTGTATTCTTGGCTTCTGGTATATTTTCAGGTTACAGTCAGCTCAAAAGGATAATGACTTCGTCTACCATGAGAAGATTCCTCCCATTGAGAGCTTGCCAGAAGTCAAAGGTTTTTATGATTCAGTTTTATCAGTTTCATGTGTATGATTATGCGGGTGCTGCATAAAATATAAAAGCCTGATGTTTTTTTTCAGGAGAGCTTAGTTTATTTTAATTCAAATATAGCATTCCTGTCTAACCATCGCACATTCGTCCAGGTGTCTATGTTCCGGTGATTTCCACTTGTTGAATCTGTTACAATTCAGCAGCATGGATGCTTATTATAGGGATAGAGGATAGAACAGTTTAGAGTACCGTTTTGTCTATGTAATTGTTATTGTTATGAGACCAAAGCAAATACAACTTTCCGATTGAAGCTGTTGTGATTGATTACCGGTAACAGTGATGTTGCATCAGCGTGAACAGCTGACAGACTTATTTTTGTGTGTGACAGGGGCACCTTTGGTGAAGGGCATCCCTTTCGATCCAACTGATCCTGAGATTTGTGGACCAGACCTCTTCCAAAAGCTGGTTCCCATGGAGGCGCACGAGGCATCTTCTGTCTACAGGTAGAACAAATTCTGAAATGCATTGCTTGCAGGGAGGCTACAGCTCTTATTTTCTTGCAGTAGGGTGTGGTGTTTTTATTAAATTTGTAAATGAAAATGACCAAGAGGTATTCAGGTTGACAGTGGTACACCAGACCTTTCTAGAACATCTGGAAGGAAAGTAGTCATGTGATGATCATGTTTGGCAACATTTTAGAAGTTTCTGCTGTTTTGTAAATGTGTTGTTTCTTTGTGAAGAAATGTCGCTGTAAAGATATGAGTATTTGCTGCTAAGCTTATTTGCACTTGCAGTGACAGTTGAAGTGCAGGAAAACATACAAAACAAAAAAACATGTGCCCACATAAGTGCACATACATACGCATATGCGCACGACTGCATGCAAACAGATAGAGACGCTGATAGGTTGGCACATACACACACACACACACATTCCAGTTCTCATATATGTTTGTGGATTTTGCTTGTTTCTGGAACTGCAAAGTAAATGCTACTTTATTCTGCCAGACAACATCAATTTAGTGCCTGATTCCATGTTCTTGTATATGAATAATGCTAAGTGTTTTTGATTCCAGCGAGGAGAAGGCCAAAGTTTTGAGGGCAGTTACGGAGGACATAGGAACGGCCAACACAGAGCTGGAGTAAGTAACCAAACTGCACTGTGCTCATTTCTATGCACTGTCTTGTTCAACTTCTTCTTCTTCTTTTGCGTTCGTGGGCTGAAACTCCCATGTACACTCGTGTTTTTGCATGAGTGGATTTTTACGTGTATGACCGTTTTTACCCCGCCATTTAGGCAGCCATACGACGCGTTCGGAGGAAGCATGCTAGGTATTTTTGTGTTTCTATGACCCACCAAACTCTGACATGAATTACAGGATCTTTTCCGTGCGAACTTGGTCACGAAGGGGGATAAGCCACCAGCAGGTCTGCACATAAGTTGACCTGGGAGATCGGACAAATCTCCACACCAGGCGGCCGCGGCCGGGATTCGAACTCACGACCTTCCGATTAAGAGGCCGACGTCTTACCACCCCGCCACAGCGCCCGTCTCTTGTTAAACTAAAATGCGATTGATTATGTTTGATAGGACGTGGAGGATGATCGGGGGAAGACAAGTGATTGCCTATGTTACAATTGTTTGAGGCCACTAAATAAAGAAGAATTTTAGATGAGAGCATGTACAAATACAGATAGTTGTCATCGGTAAAGGTTGCTTATGATACATGTAATGACAAAGACGCGTCATGGTTTGCATCTTCAGTGCTAATATCACGATGGTTGATGTTTGCATGTTACAATTGTTTGAGCAACAACAACAAAAAGTTTCATATGAGAGCATGTACAAATGCACAGTTATCGGTAAAGGCTGCTTTTGATAATAAGAAAGAAGCGTCATAGCTTGCATCTTCAGCACTAATATCAGGATGTTTGATGTTTGCAGGCAGTTCATGGAGTCGCTTCAGATCGACCCGAGCATGTTTGAACAGGCACCAGACAGGTTGCCTCAGGATCTGCTGGAAAAGTGTGCAGCCATGAGCGTGAGGACTAATGCCATCAAAGACCTGGTCGGCTCCATGTCAGGTTGGTCACGTGTTTGTAGACGTTGATAGCTTTCTGGATGCAGTGGCTTGTTTTCTTATGAACCAAGACATTGTGTGTGTGTGTGTGTGTGTGTGTGTGTGCGTGTGTGTGTGTGTGTGTGTGTGTGAATATGTCCTTTCTAATAGAAAACTGAACTAAGATACTAAACGTGCCAATGTCTACTTCTTAAAACGATCACATTTGATAAAAGCAACTGCACATCATTTGCCTGAAAATTCAGGCTTGCTCAATAGAAAAGGCAGAACCTATTAGAATGTAAGGTGGAATTGTAAATGTGTTTGTTCATGCAGAGGGGCACGCCAGCAGCCGAGCAGGTGTGGCCATCTCTGTGTATGTTCAGGCAGAGGGGCACGCCAGCAGCCGAGCAGGTGTGGCCATCTCTGTGTATGTTCATGCAGAGGGGCACGCCAGCAGCCGAGCAGGTGTGGCCATCTCTGTGTATGTTCATGCAGAGGGGCACGCCAGCAGCCGAGCAGGTGTGGCCATCTCTGTGTATGTTCATGCAGAGGGGCACGCCAGCAGCAGGTGTGGCCATCTCTGTGTATGTTAAGGCAGAGGGGCACGCCAGCAGCCCAGCAGGTGTGGCCATCTCTGTGTATGTTCAGGCAGAGGGGCAGCCAGCAGCAGGTGTGGCCATCTCTGTGTATGTTCAGGCAGAGGGGCACGCCAGCAGCAGGTGTGGCCATCTCTGTGTATGTTCATGCAGAGGGGCACGCCAGCAGCAGGTGTGGCCATCTCTGTGTATGTTCATGCAGAGGGGCACGCCAGCAGCCGAGCAGGTGTGGCCATCTCTGTGTATGTTCAGGCAGAGGGGCACGCCAGCAGCCGAGCAGGTGTGGCCATCTCTGTGTATGTTAATCATTACGCATTCTTGAGACGCCCGGTGATCTAAATCCTTGGGTGAATGTGTGAGTTGAAAGGTGTTGGTATACAGTGTATTTTATGTTTTACAGTTTTGTCGGGCTTAGCCACAGAGGCTGAGATGAACATCAAAGAGACCCAGGCTATGATAGCTGAAGATTCAGAGAAATCAGAAGAGTTTGAGGTGAGCACCCTACCATTCCCCAACTGACTTGTGTTGTTTTATCTAACTGACTTGTAGTGTTTTGTCCAACTGACTTGTGGTGTTTTGTGTCAGTTCTTTCAACATTCGGTTTAAAGGAGACGTATTTGTTATGTTTTTTGAGTCACTTGAGAAAAAGTGAGTCAATATAACACTTACCTCGACAGTACTATTCTTGCACATTATCTATTATAGGCCGAAAAAATTGGACAAAACGCTGAGTGGGTACAATTATCTCCCATAACCATGCGCCACCGTGGATCCCAAGCACTGTCCGAGTGCTTCCCCCTTACAGGATGTAGGTGGCGCGTCCTCTTTCTTTTTTCGCGCGTGTCAGACCGGCTGTGTTTCTGCTACGCTCCCGGATTATTTTGGACTAAGAGGCTTCTTTTCTGTGTGGACTATCACCTGTTGGATTATTGTGTGTTTTTCCACTTCTGGCTTGAGGCTACGTTGTGTTTCCTTCAACTTGTGCCTCCGTTTTTGTGTGGCGGACTCGGCGTGCCTCCCGTCCTACTTCGTGGTGACCGGTCGTCTGCTTCTCGTTTCGCCGCATTCACTTGAGTATTGACCTAAATTTTCTTTGAATTTTGTTAATTCTCGGTCTTTAAGGGTACGTACAGGGCGAGGTAGGATGTCTCGTCCTGTTTTGGGCTCTGGTTCTACGGAACCAGAGTCTGCCGGGGGCAACCCTTCTCCGGGCGCCCAGCGTCATGTTTTACGCACGGAGAAGGGGATCTTTCGGCGCTCCGACTCTCCCTCCCCAAACGCTTTGCGTTTGCGGCGAGGGAGGGCGGAGAAAGCCTGTTTGAGCAAGCTCAATGCGAGCTTGCTCAAACAGGCTGGGCTTGAGCCTGGGACTTCGGGCGGGGCTGCGCCGTCGAAGGTTCGGGGAAGGTCGAGGAGAAAGAAAAAGCTTCTTTCTCCTTCTCCTTCAGTGGAACAGGCTTCCCCCCCTTCGACGCCGTTGTCCGGCCCTCAGTCTCAGGCTTCAGCTCCTCCCGGTTTCAAGCCTGGGGGGAAGGTTTCCTTCTCCTCCCTGGCTCGAATCCGGGGGCAGGTCGATTCCCAACCCTCTTTGGGGGTTGGTGAATCCGATCTAGGGGCTACTGGGGAGACTCAGGTTTTGACAGCCAACGGCCATACCACGTTGTAAACACCGGTTCTCGTCCGACCACCGAAGTTAAGCAACGTCGGGCCCGGTTAGTACTTGGATGGGTGACCGCCTGGGAACACCGGGTGCAGTTGGCATTAAAATCTTCCTTTTTCCGGTGCCTCTCCTGTGCCCTCCTCGGTTTCCACCGCTGTGGAAGCCAGGAGGGACACGGGTCCTCCTCTGAACTCCCTCGCTGGGTCGTCTGCTGCTGTTTCGACAGTAGTTTCGGCCTCCTGGGGGGGGAGATCGGAGGAGATGACGGGGTCTCTGAATTCCCTCCCCGCTGGGGTTGGGATGCGAATTGACCCCGTTCAGGGCGGTCCTGTGGGGGCAGGGGTTTCAGGCTTCGTGCCTACGACCACTGCTACTACGGTTCCCTCTGACGTCCGTGTGACTGGTGGCTGTCCCTCTTGTTTAGACGCTCCGGCCGACTAGTTACTGGACGTGGAGGTGTTCGACAGAACGTGGTACTTCTGTCGAATGGTCAGGGCGACGGGAACATTGTTTCTGTTGCTCAGACCGACACCTCCGACCGGACCGTCTTGACCCCACGCCATTCCTTAGTGTCTGGTGTTCGGGTGACGGATGGTCCGGACCAAGGGTCCGGAACGTTCCAGGCTTACGGGTCGGGATCGAACCGGACCCACGGGTCCCGACTGGACTTGACCTCCGGGTTTGGTCCGGACGGGACCCATGGTACGGGACCGTACCGGACCTTAGGGTCCGGTGCGGGACAGTACCTCTGGCCCTTGCCGGACCCCCGGACCTACGGGTCCGGATGGTACGGTACGGGACCAGTGGTTCGGTCGGGACCGGACCACCCGACCACCTCTGTTGGTCTGGGTGGTCTGGCACCGAACCGGAACACACCGGACCACCGGACCTACGGGTCCGGATGGTACGGTACCGGACCAGTGGTCCGGTCGGGGCCGGACCACTCGACCACCTCTGTTGGTCCGGGTGGTCTGGCACCGAACCGGACCATGCCGGACCTACGGGTCCGGATGGTACGGTATGTCCACGTCCGACCGAGCCACCCGAACACTTCTGTGGGTACGGATGGTTCGGTACCGAACGGGACCTCCGGATGCTACGGGACCGGACCGAACCTACGGGTTCGGATGGTCCGGTACCGGACCAGTGGTCCGGTCCGAACCGGACCACCCGACCACCTCTGTTGGTCCGGATGGTCTGTCACCGAACCGGACCATACCGGACCACCGGACCTACGGGTCCGGATGGTACGGTAGGTCCACGTCCGGACCGAACCACCCGAACACTTCTGTGGGTACGGGTGGTTCGGTGCCGTACGGGACCTCCGGATGGTACGGGACCGGACCACAGGACCGGAACACCGGACCACCCTTTCGGATCGGTCCGGACCACCCGACCACCTCTGTTGGTCCGGATGGTCTGGCACCGAACCGGACCTACGGGTCCGGATGGTACGGTATGTCCACGTCCGGACCGAGCCACCCGAACATTTCTGTGGGTACGGGTGGTTCGGTGCCGAACGGGACCTCCGGATGGTACGGGACCGGACCGGACCTACGGGTCCGGATGGTCCGGTACTGGACCGGTGGTCCGGTCCGGACCGGACCACCCGACCACCTCTGTTGGTCCGGATGGTCTGGCACCGGACCACCGGACTTACGGGTCCGGATGGTGCGGTGTGTCCACGTCCGGACCGAACCACCCGAACACTTCTGTGGGTACGGATGGTTCGGTGCCGAACGGGACCTCCGGATGGTATGGGACCGGACCGGAACACCGGACCGGAACACCGGCCCACCCTACCGGACCGGTCCGGACCACCCGACCACCTCTGTTGGTCCGGATGGTCTGGCACCGAACCGGACCTACGGGTCCGGATGGTACGGTACGTCCACGCCCGGACCGAGCCACCCGAACACTTCTGTGCGTACGGATGGTTCGATGTCGAACAGGACCTCCGGATGGTACCGGACCTACCCGGTGCCGGACCACCCGACCACCTCTGTTGGTCTGGATGGTCTGGCACCGAACCGGACCATACCGGACCGTGGTCCGTATGGTACGGTATGTCCACGTCCAGACCTAACCACCCGAACACTTCTGTGGGTACGATGGTTCGGTGCCGAACGGGACCTCCGGATGGTCCGGCACCGGACCGGAACACCGGACCACCCTACCGGACCGGATCGGCACCCCCGACCGGACCGGACCATTTCTTTTCTGATCAGACCCGATGGGTTCCTGTTCAGTCTATAAATGGCGGGGGTTCGTTGGCTGGGCTGACCCAACAGTCGCAGGGTTGTTGTTTTTCTCCCCCTTCGGCTGCTGGAGACGTTTCGTCTTTGGGGCAGGGGTCTTCGCGGCCTCTTGCTTCTGTGGGCGTTTCTTCACAGCCTGCTTCATCGCTTTCGGCTCTTCCCCCTCAAGCTCCCTACACTCCTGCTTTTGAGGAGTTGTCGGGAAGTGAAGAGGAGAGTGAGTCGGAGGACGATAGGGAGGAGGATCAGGGTCGCCCTGAGGTTAACACTGATCCTCTACCCTTGCCGGTTTCTGATGGAACTTCCGAAGCTATGCTTCGTACTTTCCAACAGTACATGACAGACATCACGCGGCGTCTTGACGTCACGGATGCCTCTCTTAAGCGTCTGTCGTCTAGTGTTGACACACAGGACCTGGACCCGGGGTCTGAGGACGAGAGGCAGGAGGCTCGTCCTCGCACAGCTAGAAGGACGTTTGAACAGTTTCAGGACGTCCTTCCCTGAGACGCCCTCTCGTCCTTTGAGTCCGCTTCGGCCCGGGCGTGGGAGGCTCACGCCGCGTCTGCCGGCGGCTCGTTTTATGAACGATCCGTCCGCCGGCAATTCGCGTTCCACCCTAGTCTTAGTGCCACGGTGGAAGCGGCAGCACATCGCCTGAGGAGTACAGATTCACGTGCAAACGCGACCTATGTTCCTCGGGAGGACGCGGGTTCAGTGCCATGCTTTCCTTTGGGAGGCGCACCTCCACTGTTTCCTCGTGTCCAATCTGTTTCGTCCCTCCCTTTTCCCTTTGACTCTCGAACTCTCCCTTTCCAGACTTCGAGTGTTTAGGGTGGGGCTGACGGTGATGTGTTCGTTGGGGAGGTGCCTTCGGTCAAGAAGGTGGAACTGAGCTCTGCTTCGTTCCACAATCTTGAGGCCACCGTTTCTTCCACAGTCGAGGCCCAATCACAGGCCTTGACATGGATGAGCACGCTGTCCACACTGTTGAACCCTCCCGATCGGGCAGAGTCCGATTCCACTCGGGTCCTTGACACGGTTCGAGTGGATCGGGCTTTGCATGCCGTGCGATCGTGCGTGACGTCTGCGGCAGAATTGGCCATTGGAACACGGGTCCACTTTATTGGCCCTGTTCCGTGATCATTTTCTGCCTACTTCTATAGTGCCTCCGGATATGAGGAAGAGTCTGAGGAACACGTTTCCTCAGCCTTCTTCCCTCTTTCATCCGGACACTGTTCGTTCTGTGGTGGAGTCCACACGCCAGAGGAACACTGATTCTCTGATGGTTGGCCTCGCTGCTTCGGCGACGGCGGCGGGGAGTAAGAGAAGTGCTACAGTCACCTCCAGCTCCCAGCCTCAGAAGAAGAAGAAGAAGCCAGTTTCACTGCCTCCTTCTTCCTCCTCTTAGGCGCCTGTTGCGTTCCCAAGCAAGACGAAGGGTGCTCAGACAGGTAAGGGGAAGCACCACCACCAGGGGGGGTGGTCGCAAGCCTGCGCCTGCCCGCCAGCAGAATTTTCAGTGAGTCCCGGCCCTACGTTGACGCCCCCTCAAGTTGCCCCTCTTTCGTCCGTCGGTTCCCTTTTTCGGGCCCGCGGCATGTGGGGCAGACTGGTCTCCAACCAGTTTTTCTTGAGGGTGGTGTGGTCGGGGTTTTCTCTACCGCTGTCGTCACAACCTCCATTGTCCGCTCTACCCTGGACGTTCCCCCCTCCTCGAGACCCTGCCAGATGGCAGGCTCTTCAGGACGAGGTGAACTCGTTGGTCGAGAAGAAGGCGGTCTACCCCCTTTCTCAGCCTTCTCGGGGGTTCTGCTCCCGCCTGTTCACCGTCCCCAAAAAGGACGGCCGGTTCAGGCCGGTGTTGGACCTCTCCACCTTGAACTTGTACCTTCACAGGTGCAAGTTCAAGATGGAAACCCCTTCGTCGGTCCGGTTGGTCATCCGGCCAAACGTTTGGGCCATGTCTGGGACCTCCAGGATGCTTACTTCCACATCCTGGTGGCCCCGGGGTACCGACATCTGCTCCGGTTCGTTTGGGAGGGCACAGTGTTCGAGTTTCGGGCCCTCCCATTCGGCCTGTCCTTGGCCCCTCTGATTTTCAACGGGGACAACAACACCACATGCTTAGCTTACCTTCGCCACCAGGGGGGCACCAATTCTCGGTCCCTCTCCCTGTTGGCGGAGGAGATTCTGCTCTGGTGCCAGACCAATCAGGTCCGGATGTCAGTCCAGTTCGTTCCGGGGAAAATGAACGCCCTGGCCGACATTCTCAGTCGGGGCGATCAGGTTCTCTCCACAGAATGGACCATCGCTCACAACGTTCTACAGCGTCTGTGGGCAAGGTGGGACCGTCCTCTGATCGATCGGTTCGCAACTCGATTCAGCGCTCGGCTTCCCAGGTACGTCAGCCCCTTTCGAGACATGAATGCGTTCCACTTGGACGCATTCACTCTCTTGTGGAGGCTCCTCGATGCTTACGCCTATCCCCCGACATCTCTGATTCCGAGGGTGCTGGCAAAATATCTGCAGGAACGACCAAGACTGATTTTGGTCGCGCCTTACTGGCCAACAGCTCCGTGGTTTCCAGATCTTCGCGGTCTCACCCACGTAGACCCTCTACCTCTGGATCTGGACGGGGGAGGTCTGCTCCAGCCTCGATCATGCCTCCCTCATCCACGTCCAGAGAGTCTGTGCTTGACCGCATGGCTCTTGTGCGCTCCAAACTGCTTGCACTAGGATTGCACAAGAGTTCAGTAGAGTTTTCCTTGAACGCTAAGAGGCGATCAACTAATCAGCTCTACGACTTACGCTGGAGAGCTTGGGCCACCTTCGCCTTGTCCAAGGGGATAAAGCCGCTTTATCCCTCAACACAGGACTTGGCCAACTTCCTGGTGGAAGTGTATCAAAAGAAGAGTCTTTCTTCTAAGACTCTTCTTGGATACAGATCTGCCATCGCTTCCACGATTGCGGCCGCTACTGGTCGCAGATCTGAACACTTGATCAGGTCCTCCCTCATCGCTAATGTCCTTTCGGGTATTAGCAATGCAGCGGTGTCTAAACCTCGGGTTTCATTTCCCAAGGGGGATGTCTTTCTGGTCCTCAAACTCCTGCGTAGCAATGAGTTTGAACCCCTGGCAGGCATCAGTATCAAGTTGCTGATTTTTAAGACTAATTGTTCCTCATCGCTTTAGCCACTTGCCGTAGACTCAGTGGTATTCAAGCTTTGAGTGGCCTGGACTTTGACATTGAGTTCACCACACAGCAGTGGTTGCCAGCATGGTCACGTCAGTCTAAGGTATGTTTCTTGGGTATATTTTCTTTTACGGTAGTACTGTTCGAAAATTGCCTGGGTATCTTAATCCTTGGATTTAAGTGATTTTGATTAAGGAGTTTAATACTCTACATATCACCCTCACACCACTCTGGTATTCTGTGCAAGAATAGTACTGTCGAGGTAAGTGTTATATTGACTGTAAGGCTTCTTTTTAAGCCTACTGTCTATATGATACTTACCGAGACAGTACTATTAGAGTTTCCCTCCCGCCTCCCCTCTTGATATGTTATGGGCTTTTTGAGGGTCTGCAGCTCATAAAGAAAGAGGACGCGCCACCTACATCCTGTAAGGGGGAAGCACTCGGACAGTGCTTGGGATCCACGGTGGCGCATGGTTATGGGAGATAATTGTACCCACTCAGCGTTTTGTCCAATTTTTTCGGCCTATAATAGATAATGTGCAAGAATAGTACTGTCTCGGTAAGTATCATATAGACAGTAGGCTTAAAAAGAAGCCTTACACTCTATGTAATCGGTCAGTGTTAGTCTGTCCGGCCGGCCGGCCGGACGGTCGGCCGTCCGTAGACACCACCTTAACGTTGGACTTTTCTCGGAAACTATCAAAGCGATCGGGCTCATATTTTGTTTAGTCGTGACCTCCAATGACCTCTACACTTTAACGATGGTTTCGTTGACCTTTGACCTTTTTCAAGGTCACAGGTCAGCGTCAAAGGAAAAATTAGACATTTTATATCTTTGACAAAGTATCTCGGAAACTATCAAAGCGATCGGGCTCATATTTTGTTTAGTCGTGACCTCCAATGACCTCTACACTTTAACGATGGTTTCGTTGACCTTTGACCTTTTTCAAGGTCACAGGTCAGCGTCAAAGGAAAAATTAGACATTTTATATCTTTGACAAAGTTCATCGGATGTGATTGAAACTTTGTAGGATTATTCTTTACATCAAAGTATTTACATCTGTAGCCTTTTACGAACGTTATCAGAAAAACAAGGGAGATAACTAGCCTTTTCTGTTCGGCAACATACAACTTAACGTTGGGCTTTTCTCGGAAACTATAAAAGTGACCGGGCTCAAATTTTATGTGAACGTGACTCATTGTGTTGTGAATAGCAATTTCTTCCTGTCCATCTGATGCCTCATATAATATTCAGAACTGCGAAAGTGACTCGATCGAGCGTTTGCTCTTCTTGTCTTTTTGAACATGAGTTTTTTCTGTCAATTTATGGATTTCAGTACATTTGAAAGCCCCTGATCTTCAAAGTCACGAAAATGTTTTGAGTAAAGAAATTAAATGTGTGAGTTCTTACAGCTAAACTTTGGTAAAAGATGAAATCAGTGAATCTGATGTCTGTTTCCGTAGTTTTCTTTGTTTCTTTGATTTTTTTTGATTTTTTTCCCCTTTAATGTTTTTGTGCTACCCATATTTCAGGCAGTAAACGTTTCTGTCTGTGTTGTTGCAGAAGCAGTTTGGCAAGAAGATGACCAGCGTAGTGTTACCAAACATGGTGCAGGATTGCGAGGAGCATCTGAAAAAACACGAAGAAGGCAGTCAGCTGAATGCCAGCTTGCACGCTGCCATGAACGCACACATCGCAAACCTCAAGATGCTGGCACTACCCCCCGACCAGCTTCAGGCTCAACTGCCACCTGCACAGCCACCAAAAAGTAAGACGTGTATTTTGCTCGTTGATTTGGTACTGTGTGTTTGGAGGAAGTTCTTGAGCCTTGGAATAGCAGAGGGCTTTTCTATGTCTCATACTGTTGCCCTCAATCCTTTCTTCAAATGTTCGACTGATTACTCGGCAGTGTTAGTGTGTTGAATATTTCTTGACAAGCTTTGTCTGGCTCACCAACCTCTTCTTATTTTTGCTTTTGTGTATTAGTTATGTGTTTATGTCCATTTGTCTTGGAATTCTCAGATTGCATCATGTGTAACGTGTACAATTGGCAACAATGATAAATGTGTCTAGTACGGTGGAATCCCCATTTGTCTTGGAATTCTCAGATTGCATCATGTGTAACGTGTACAATTGGCAACAATGATAAATGTGTCTAGTACAGTGGAATCCCCATTTGTCTTGGAATACTCAGATTGCATCATGTGTAACGTGTACAATTGGCAACAATGATGAATGTGTCTAGTACAGTGGAATCCCCATTTGTCTTGGAATACTCAGATTGCATCATGTGTAACGTGTACAATTGGCAACAATGATGAATGTGTCTAGTACAGTGGAATCCCCATTTGTCTTGGAATACTCAGATTGCATCATGTGTAACGTGTACAATTGGCAACAATGATGAATGTGTCTAGTACAATGGAATCCCCATTTGTCTTGGAATACTCAGATTGCATCATGTGTAACGTGTACAATTGGCAACAATGATAAATGTGTCTAGTACAGTGGAATCCCCATTTGTCTTGGAATACTCAGATTGCATCATGTGTAACGTGTACAATTGGCAACAATGATGAATGTGTCTAGGAATACTCAGATTGCATCATGTGTAACGTGTACAATTGGCAACAATGATGAATGTGTCTAGGAATACTCAGATTGCATCATGTGTAACGTGTACAATTGGCAACAATGATGAATGTGTCTAGGAATACTCAGATTGCATCATGTGTAACGTGTACAATTGGCAACAATGATAAATGTGTCTAATACAGTGGAATCCCCATTTTTAGACCTCTACAAATCTAAGAAAATCATGTTCGGAAGAGAAAGTCTTCGAAAGCCATTCTGACACGGTTGGGTTTTTTGCTTTAGTGATATTAAAAAGTGTGTTAAAAAAGCGTTTTGACGAACACGCTTTTTCCTGAAACATGGTCTCCAATGTGAAAGTGTGTGTGTGCGTGCATGTGTTGTGTTGTGTTGTGTTGTGTTGTGTATGCGTGCGTGCGTATGTGTACACCAGTGGTGAATTTCAATGTGTGACTGACAAGCGGTGTGCTATGGATGTTGTCAGGCCCTGAGGATGAAGAAGTTATGACAGAGATGCGTCGGCTGCTGAGCAAGGTGGATGAGATGAAGAAGCAGAGGGGCACGCTGGAAAACCAGTTCAGGGAGGCTATCCACAAGGACGACATCACCACAGTTCTCATGGGCTTAGACTCCAACAGAGATGTTAGTATGTTGATTTGGGGGGGGGGGAGGGGGGGGGGGTGTTTGTGTTTATAGGGTTTAACCTAAATTAGAATTTGTGAGGTGAAAATGTTGTTCCTGTGTTTACTCGGTTGACTATGAGTTTTTAAAAAGTGAATGTGTGTATAGCTGTATGCTTTTTGAAAAGAAATGGACTGCCTGACACTTATTTTCCCCTTTCTTTTCAGAATGTGTATAAAGACCAGTTGAAGAAACATGACTCTTTAATCAACGTCATTGGTCAGAACCTGATTGCACAATCAAACATTCTGCGAGCACTGACTGATGCCAACGCCAGGTTTGCAGCTCTCAGGCAGGGCTTTACCCAGCAGGTTTCTCAGTGAGTCTTTTTCACCATACAACAGTACTAAGAGATCAAAGTAACTCGTCTGCCTTGTGCTTTGCTGTCTTGTGCTTTGCTGTCTTGTGCTGTGTTGTCTTCTGCCTTGTGCTTTGTTGTCTACTGCCTTGTGCTGTGTTGTCTTCTGCCTTGTGCTGTGTTGTCTTCTGCCTTGTGCTGTGTTGTCTTCTGCCTTGTGCTGTGTTGTCTACTGCCTTGTGCTGTGTTGTCTTCTGCCTTGTGCTGTGTTGTCTTCTGCCTTGTGCTTTGTTGTCTTCTGCCTTGTGCTGTGTTGTCTTCTGCCTTGTGCTGTGTTGTCTTCTGCCTTGTGCTGTGTTGTCTTCTGCCTTGTGCTTTGTTGTCTACTGCCTTGTGCTTTGTTGTCTACTGCCTTGTGCTTTGTTGTCTTCTGCCTTGTGCTGTGTTGTCTTCTGCCTTGTGCTGTGTTGTCTTCTGCCTTGTGCTGTGTTGTCTTCTGCCTTGTGCTTTGTTGTCTTCTGCCTTGTGCTGTGTTGTCTTCTGCCTTGTGCTTTGTTGTCTTCTGTTTTGTGCTTTGTTGTCTACTGCCTTGTGCTTTGTTGTCTTCTGCCTTGTGCTTTGTTGTCTTCTGCCTTGTGCTGTGTTGTCTTCTGTCTTGTGCTTTGTTGTCTTCTGCCTTGTGCTTTGTTGTCTTCTGCCTTGTGCTTTGTTGTCTACTGCCTTGTGCTTTGTTGTCTTCTGCCTTGTGCTTTGTTGTCTTCTGCCTTGTGCTTTGTTGTCTTCTGCCTTGTGCTGTGTTGTCTTCTGCCTTGTGCTTTGTTGTCTTCTGCCTTGTGCTTTGTTGTCTACTGCCTTGTGCTTTGTTGTCTACTGCCTTGTGCTGTGTTGTCTTCTGCCTTGTGCTTTGTTGTCTTCTGCCTTGTGCTGTGTTGTCTTCTGCCTTGTGCTGTGTTGTCTTCTGCCTTGTGCTGTGTTGTCTTCTGCCTTGTGCTTTGTTGTCTACTGCCTTGTGCTTTGTTGTCTACTGCCTTGTGCTTTGTTGTCTACTGCCTTGTGCTTTGTTGTCTACTGCCTTGTGCTGTGTTGTCTACTGCCTTGTGCTGTGTTGTCTTCTGCCTTGTGCTTTGTTGTCTTCTGCCTTGTGCTTTGTTGTCTTCTGCCTTGTGCTGTGTTGTCTTCTGCCTTGTGCTTTGTTGTCTTCTGCCTTGTGCTTTGTTGTCTTCTGCCTTGTGCTGTGTTGTCTTCTGCCTTGTGCTTTGTTGTCTACTGCCTTGTGCTTTGTTGTCTTCTGCCTTGTGCTGTGTTGTCTTCTGCCTTGTGCTTTGTTGTCTTCTGCCTTGTGCTTTGTTGTCTACTGCCTTGTGCTTTGTTGTCTTCTGCCTTGTGCTTTGTTGTCTTCTGCCTTGTGCTGTGTTGTCTTCTGCCTTGTGCTGTGTTGTCTTCTGCCTTGTGCTTTGTTGTCTTCTGCCTTGTGCTTTGTTGTCTTCTGTCTTGTGCTTTGTTGTCTTCTGCCTTGTGCTGTGTTGTCTTCTGCCTTGTGCTGTGTTGTCTTCTGCCTTGTGCTGTGTTGTCTTCTGCCTTGTGCTTTGTTGTCTTCTGCCTTGTGCTTTGTTGTCTTCTGCCTTGTGCTGTGTTGTCTTCTGCCTTGTGCTGTGTTGTCTACTGCCTTGTGCTGTGTTGTCTTCTGCCTTGTGCTTTGTTGTCTTCTGCCTTGTGCTGTGTTGTCTTCTGCCTTGTGCTTTGTTGTCTTCTGCCTTGTGCTTTGTTGTCTTCTGCCTTGTGCTTTGTTGTCTTCTGCCTTGTGCTGTGTTGTCTTCTGCCTTGTGCTTTGTTGTCTTCTGCCTTGTGCTTTGTTGTCTACTGCCTTGTGCTGTGTTGTCTTCTGCCTTGTGCTGTGTTGTCTTCTGCCTTGTGCTGTGTTGTCTACTGCCTTGTGCTGTGTTGTCTTCTGCCTTGTGCTGTGTTGTCTTCTGCCTTGTGCTTTGTTGTCTTCTGCCTTGTGCTGTGTTGTCTACTGCCTTGTGCTGTGTTGTCTTCTGCCTTGTGCTTTGTTGTCTACTGCCTTGTGCTGTGTTGTCTTCTGCCTTGTGCTTTGTTGTCTTCTGCCTTGTGCTGTGTTGTCTTCTGCCTTGTGCTGTGTTGTCTTCTGCCTTGTGCTTTGTTGTCTTCTGCCTTGTGCTGTGTTGTCTTCTGCCTTGTGCTGTGTTGTCTTCTGCCTTGTGCTGTGTTGTCTTCTGCCTTGTGCTGTGTTGTCTTCTGCCTTGTGCTGTGTTGTCTTCTGCCTTGTGCTGTGTTGTCTTCTGCCTTGTGCTGTGTTGTCTTCTGCCTTGTGCTGTGTTGTCTTCTGCCTTGTGCTTTGTTGTCTTCTGCCTTGTGCTGTGTTGTCTTCTGCCTTGTGCTGTGTTGTCTTCTGCCTTGTGCTGTGTTGTCTTCTGCCTTGTGCTGTGTTGTCTTCTGCCTTGTGCTGTGTTGTCTTCTGCCTTGTGCTGTGTTGTCTTCTGCCTTGTGCTGTGTTGTCTTCTGCCTTGTGCTGTGTTGTCTTCTGCCTTGTGCTGTGTTGTCTTCTGCCTTGTGCTGTGTTGTCTTCTGCCTTGTGCTGTGTTGTCTTCTGCCTTGTGCTTTGTTGTCTTCTGCCTTGTGCTTTGTTGTCTTCTGCCTTGTGCTGTGTTGTCTACTGCCTTGTGCTTTGTTGTCTTCTGCCTTGTGCTTTGTTGTCTTCTGCCTTGTGCTGTGTTGTCTTCTGCCTTGTGCTTTGTTGTCTTCTGCCTTGTGCTGTGTTGTCTTCTGCCTTGTGCTTTGTTGTCTTCTGCCTTGTGCTGTGTTGTCTTCTGTCTTGTGCTTTGTTGTCTTGTGCCTTGTGCTTTGTTGTCTTCTGCCTTGTGCTGTGTTGTCTTATGCCTTGTGCTGTGTTGTCTTCTGCCTTGTGCTGTGTTGTCTTCTGCCTTGTGCTGTGTTGTCTTCTGCCATGTGCTTTGTTGTCTTCTGCCTTGTGCTTTGTTGTCTTCTGCCTTGTGCTGTGTTGTCTTCTGCCTTGTGCTGTGTTGTCTTCTGCCTTGTGCTGTGTTGTCTTCTGCCTTGTGCTGTGTTGTCTTCTGTCTTGTGCTTTGTTGTCTTCTGCCTTGTGCTGTGTTGTCTTCTGCCTTGTGCTTTGTTGTCTACTGCCCTGTGCTGTGTTGTCTTCTGTCTTGTGCTTTGTTGTCTTCTGCCTTGTGCTGTGTTGTCTTCTGCCTTGTGCTGTGTTGTCTTCTGCCTTGTGCTGTGTTGTCTTCTGCCTTGTGCTTTGTTGTCTACTGCCTTGTGCTTTGTTGTCTACTGCCTTGTGCTTTGTTGTCTACTGCCTTGTGCTTTGTTGTCTACTGCCTTGTGCTGTGTTGTCTTCTGTCTTGTGCTTTGTTGTCTTCTGCCTTGTGCTGTGTTGTCTTCTGCCTTGTGCTGTGTTGTCTTCTGCCTTGTGCTGTGTTGTCTTCTGTTTTGTGCTTTGTTGTCTACTGCCTTGTGCTTTGTTGTCTACTGCCTTGTGCTGTGTTGTCTACTGCCTTGTGCTGTGTTGTCTACTGCCTTGTGCTTTGTTGTCTACTGCCTTGTGCTTTGTTGTCTACTGCCTTGTGCTTTGTTGTCTACTGCCTTGTGCTGTGTTGTCTTCTGCCTTGTGCTGTGTTGTCTTCTGCCTTGTGCTTTGTTGTCTTCTGCCTTGTGCTTTGTTGTCTTCTGCCTTGTGCTGTGTTGTCTTCTGCCTTGTGCTTTGTTGTCTTCTGCCTTGTGCTTTGTTGTCTTCTGCCTTGTGCTGTGTTGTCTTCTGCCTTGTGCTGTGTTGTCTTCTGCCTTGTGCTGTGTTGTCTTCTGCCTTGTGCTTTGTTGTCTTCTGCCTTGTGCTGTGTTGTCTTCTGCCTTGTGCTTTGTTGTCTTCTGCCTTGTGCTGTGTTGTCTTCTGCCTTGTGCTGTGTTGTCTTCTGCCTTGTGCTTTGTTGTCTTCTGCCTTGTGCTGTGTTGTCTTCTGCCTTGTGCTTTGTTGTCTTCTGCCTTGTGCTGTGTTGTCTTCTGTCTTGTGCTTTGTTGTCTTCTGCCTTGTGCTGTGTTGTCTTCTGCCTTGTGCTTTGTTGTCTTCTGCCTTGTGCTGTGTTGTCTTCTGCCTTGTGCTTTGTTGGCGCCATATTCCACAACCATTTTTTGGTTGCTTGGCCTTTTAAAAGAAGACCAGAAAAACTCCCAGAAGGAAAACAATGTGAAAACTGTCGTCATTTCTACTTTGATGCAGTTAGGAATGGTAGGAAAACAATGTGAAAACTGTCGTCATTTCTACTTTGATGCAGTTAGGAATGGTAGGAACACAATGTGAAAACTGTTGTCATTTCTACTTTGATGCAGTTAGGAATGGTAGGAAAACAATGTGAAAACTGTTGTCATTTCTACTTTGGTGCAGTTAGGAATGGTAGGAAAACAATGTGAAAACTGTCGTCATTTCTACTTTGATGCAGTTAGGAATGGCAGGAACACAATGTGAAAACTGTTGTCATTTCTACTTTGATGCAGTTAGGAATGGTAGGAAAACAATGTGAAAACTGTCGTCATTTCTACTTTGATGCAGTTAGGAATGGTAGGAAAACAATGTGAAAACTGTTGTCATTTCTACTTTGATGCAGTTAGGAATGGTAGGAAAACAATGTGAAAACTGTTGTCATTTCTACTTTGATGCAGTTAGGAATGGTAGGAAAACAATGTGAAAACTGTCGTCATTTCTACTTTGATGCAGTTAGGAATGGTAGGAACACAATGTGAAAACTGTTGTCATTTCTACTTTGATGCAGTTAGGAATGGTAGGAAAACAATGTGAAAACTGTTGTCATTTCTACTTTGATGCAGTTAGGAATGGTAGGAAAACAATGTGAAAACTGTCGTCATTTCTACTTTGATGCAGTTAGGAATGGTAGGAACACAATGTGAAAACTGTTGTCATTTCTACTTTGATGCAGTTAGGAATGGTAGGAAAACAATGTGAAAACTGTTGTCATTTCTACTTTGATGCAGTTAGGAATGGTAGGAAAACAATGTGAAAACTGTTGTCATTTCTACTTTGATGCAGTTAGGAATGGTAGGAAATAAACAGGTGGCCATTGTTTGCTGACATTCCAAGTTAGTTATCGCTTTATGTACAGTCCAAAATCACTTGAGATCAAACATTCATAAATTTAATGGATGTCATAATTGTTTAATCGTGCAGATGCTGAAGTTGTCTTTGAATGGTTTGCAGGTGTTTATGTCATCTGCCTGTTAAAGCCCCTGATACTGGACTAGTTTTTGTTAATGGATTAGTAGTCTATCTTGCTTGTTTGATTCTTTCTCCACAATGTCATTGGATTAATGTGTTAGTCATTATTTCGTCTGTCTTGCTTGTTTGATTCTTTCTCCACAATGTCATTGGATTAATGTGTTAGTCATTATATCGTCTGTATTGTGTGTTTTCTCTTGTGTCTTCCTCTGCAGGCGAGAGGCTAAAATCAAGGACCTGTTCATCTCATTTGAGAAGTATGAAGAATTGCTGGCCAAGTCTACGAAAGGACAGGATTACTACCGACGTCTGAACGAATCCGTGCTGAAAACTTTAGAGAGATGTCGCAGCGAGTGTAAAGTACGCCAGGAGGAACGAGACTTGATCATGTCGAAGTATATGCCAAAAGGTGAGCAGCTGAAAGGTTGTGAATGTCATGACAGCATTATCACTCTTGTAGCTAGAGCTAGGTTTTGAGTTGGTTATTCGGTACTAGTGGCCTTATCATTGCAAACATGAAAAATGGGAGGGGGGGGGGGCAGAGTGTGTTCGTGTGTGTGTGTCTGTGTGTTGGTATTGGGGACAATGCAATTTCAAATAAGAGTTTATGCACACACAGCTTTATATGTTGATAAACCTTACATGATTCCAAAAGATGAGAAGGCAATTTAGTCACTGATGCATACTGTGGCCCAGACATTGAGCGTTAACTATTAATAAGAAACAATTACAGTGGAACCCACATTTAAAACCTCCAAAATTCTGACAAATCAGTCTTTTTATTTTTTAATTTTTTTTTTAATTCTCTTTTTGTGAAGTTTTTTTTTTCTACATGTATACACTGTACATTACAGGACATCACCTAAACAAAGGGACAGAAACATACAACAGAAGAACACTTGAACAATTACAACATACATGGGGTTGGAGGATGGGTGGGGGAGGGGGGATGTTCAGGGCCTGGTGGTCGCCGTATCAAAAGGATTTAAGAAAGAAAAAACCTAAGGGTTACATCAAAATATGCATATACAGGCGCCAATCCTTGTAGAATTTATCTACTGCATCATTCACAACTGCATTATACTTTTCACAAATAAATCTTTGCTTAAAATTTCTACTAAATGTCTGAAAATGAGGGGTCTTTTTGTTCATTTTGGAAATATATACGTGGTGTTTGGCACAGATTACTAACACATCAAAAGCTTTATCGGTGACTACATTGTTCGCAACTCCAAGAAGAACCAGTTCTTTAGACAGTTTTAAATTGTCACAATGGGTGCAGTTCACCTTTAGCCAATTTACAAATTCTATCCAAAAAGTCTGCACTTTATCACACTCCCAAAACATATGTAAAAGGGTTTCTTCATTTCTACCGCAAAAAGTACACAATGACGTATCCACAATTTTTCGCAAAAATAGAAACCGTTCTGTGGGCAAAATTCTGTACAATAATCGGTACTGGAACCATCTCAGACAAGTGTCTTTTGTTGTTTTAAAAACATATTGAAAAATAGCCTTCTTATCTAACAAACAGTCTAAAGATTCAGACCATTTTTCGATACATTTTGGGACCGTAGCATGTTCAATCAGTTTTTTGTAAATAAGTTGTGTCTTACCTTTACAAATATATTTCCACACAATGGGCTCTGTCAGTGTCATAATAAAATGTTTATCAAATTCTAAGCCGATTTTTCTCTGATATTTTTTAACAGCCTTAAAAAGGAGGGATTCTGAAAACGCAGGTAAATTCACAGAGGTTATAAAAAAAAATCAGAAAAATCAAGGTCTCAAAAGGGGGAAGTCTTTAATTAAAGGGGGTCTCAAAAGGGGGGTTCCACTGTATAAAAGAATGGCTGTTCCAAGCCAAGGTCAGCCCCATGCACATGCCCTTACCACTACCTGACCACTACCGTACCACTACCGTAACACTACTGTAACTCTACCGTAACTCTACCTTAACACTACCTTACCACTATCTTACCACTACCGTAACACCACCTTACCACTACCGTAACACTACCATAACACTACCGTAACAATACCTTAACACTACCTTAACACTACCTTAACACTACCTTACCACTATCTTACCACTATCTTACCACTACCTTACCACTATCTTACCACTACCTTACCACTATCTTACCACTATCTTACCACTACCTTACCACTACCTTACCACTACCTTAACACTACCTTACCACTACCTTAACACTACCTTACCACTACCTTAACACTACCTTACCACTACCTTAACACTACCTTAACCCTTACCACTGCCTTACCACTACCTTACCAATACCTCAACACTACCTTAACACTACCTCAACACTACCTCAACACTACCTTAAGGTGTTCGCCCCGTGATCGGGAGGTCATGGGTTCGAACCCAGGCCGGGTCATACCTAAGACTTTAAAATTGGCAATCTAGTGGCTGCTTTGCCTGGCGTCTGGCATTATGGGGTTAGTGCTAGGACTGGTTGGTCCGGTGTCAGAATAATGTGACTGGGTGAGACATGAAGCCTGTGCTGCGACTTCTGTCTTGTGTGTGGCGCACGTTATATGTCAAAGCAGCACCGCCCTGATATGGCCCTTCGTGGTCGGCTGGGCGTTAAGCAAACAAACAAACAACTCACTACCTTACCACTACCTTAACACTACCTTACCACTACCTTACCACTACCTTACCAATACCTCAACACTACCTTAACACTACCTTACCACTACCTTACCACTACCTCACCACTACCTTAACACTACCTTAACACTACCTTAACACTACCTTACCTTTAACTTGGTGCCAGTAAAAGTTGATTTTCTTGTAGGATTGATCCGTGAAATGTACATGTTTGTTGACATTGTGAGAAGCACCTCCCTCGAGACCCACGGCCCCCAAACCTGGACATGGCAGTCAAGCGGGGACTCCCAGCACTCCTGACCCAGCCTTCACTGTGGGACCCCAGCCGCTAATGGATCCTTCTCAGTTTGGAGCGCTGCCTCCCGCAGTGGCAGATTCTGCATCCTTGCCTAACTTTGAGGGCCCCAAGCTGAAGGATTTCCTGCCTTTCATGAAGCCGCAGAGCTTTGGGCCCAAGAGGTCGTCTCCCTCAAGGCTGCCGCCTGGTGGGTTATGGTCGTTGAATATTGTAGGCTGGGGTCTTTTTTCTGTGGTTGATGTGGAAAGAGAGATGTTGATGGTTGGTTAACTGTGTATGGGTCAAGTAGGGAGGAAGAGAAAAGAGAGCCTCTTGTAGCAATGCTTCTCTCAGGACTGCATGTACTCAGCATTGCAATTCTGCAACAGAAGAAGAAAAAAACTGATGATGAGATTATTCAAAGACCTTGGTTGAGCTAGCAGAAAGAATGTCCTCCCAATGAAGTATGTGTGAACACATGCACACAAGTTCACATTGAAAACGACGTTAAACACCAAATAAAGAAAGAAAGAACACAAGTTGACAGCGAAAGTCTCAGGGCTTGGAAACATGAATACAAGTTGACAGCGAAAGTCTCAGGGCTTGGAAACATGAATACAAGTTGACAGCGAAAGTCTCAGGGCTTGGAAACATGAATACAAGTTGACAGCGAAAGTCTCAGGGCTTGGAAACATCAATACACACATGCAGGAAAAAGAAAAACAAAAATGGGTAGCGCCGTAGCGTATGGCAGCTGGCTTTCCGCAGTGAGAAAGCCGCCCCAATTTCCATGAGGGTCACCTCACAGGACGATATCAGCCCTGAAAGTGGCGAGTAGAAACATGTAACTGGCGAAGTAGAAATGTTCATCTACTCGCCAAATGCGAGTCAAGTTGCGGAAACAAATGGTTGGTTTGGCAAGCCGTTGCGATATAACCTTGAATGGTTGAAAACGACGTTAAACACCAAATAAAGAAAGAATGGTTTGGCAAGTAAAATTTGCTTTCTGGCTAGCAAATTTTGAGAAGCACAAGCCAAAGTGCACCATTTTTTGGACTTTCAGGGCTGTATATGCAATCTTGTCCTTATCCTTATCCTACCTAAACCACTTGTACCACTTTTCAGGCTCTCCAGATCCAATGTTGAGTGGCCCTCCCTCCTTCGCATCTTCAGCCTCCGACTCTCCGCAACACCCAACGCTGGCTCAGTTGCCCCCCAACATGACGCTGGCTCAGTTGCCCCCCAACATGACACTGGACCAGTTACCCCCTGTGGGACCCCACGGTGTAATGGGGTATCATCCTGGCGCACCTGGCACCGCTCCTGACGTAGCTGCTTCTGATCACCTGCCTTCTGTCAGGTGAGAGGCCATGGACTGCTGTTATTATATGTCATGTTGTGTGTTGGTGAAATGTAGAGAATAGCGGCTTGGAGTTATGTTGTTACTTTCTGCATACTTTGTTCTTGGGTGAATTATTTCCTTTTTTCTGTCTTTTAAAAAAAAAAAAATTAATTTGTACTTTATTTAAAAATTCTTTCCTCCCTCTGTACTCTGTACCTTTTTATTCTCCCTCTGTTCTGTTATGTTCTTTCTGTTTATACTGCCAGGTCATTTTTGTCTGCATTGTCAAATTTTCCTTTCTTTTTCCACTTGTAATTTTAATGTTTGCAAGGTTGATTAAATTACATATCTTATCCCAACTCACATATAGCAGAAGAACGTGAAGACGAAGACCAAGGTGAAGTCTGTCTAACTCACATATAGCAGAAGAACGTGAAGACGAAGACCAAGGTGAAGTCTGTCTAAGTCAGAAGCAGACAGAAGGCTGAAAAGCCGGAGCGTAGCTGAAAACGCGTCCGCAGCATGCGGTCGCTGAAGAGAGAATGATTCAATATGGCCGCGCAGTGTATGCGCGCGCAAGTAGGAAGGTAGCCTCAGTCTGGCCTATGTCCTGTTTATAGGTCAGGGTCGTTCTTTTTTTAAAGTTGCCTCCCTTGTTACCAAGGTGATGCGTAGTACAGCGTTCTAGCACTAAACTGAAGTAAATTGCTATACACTCTGCAAAAAAAGTTAAGGATCGGTTGAAAAAACGGATCTAATTATAAAAAATTGCCAACAAATTAAACATTGACATAATAATTAAAAGATTAATGTGTTTGAATTAACAAATGAACAGTGAGTCTTGACCTAGAATTTTGTTTGGCAGGCAGAGTTATTTCCCTTTGTGGGACTTCTCAAATTTGCGGAACGCATGCCAGGGCAAAAGGTTGTGATGCACGTGCTACAACAGGGTCCTGGCTATGAACATCGCTCACCAACTTGTGTTTAAAGGTTGACACGCTGACACAATTATGCACAGTAGCAACATGCCCACACGAAGAAAACTGAGCGATTTGGATAGAGGAAGGACAATAGGATGGCTACAAGACGGTGTTGCTGCCAGGCAAGTGGCCCAGAGGCTTGCAGTGGCTCCCTCTGTCATCATCAGACTAAAACAGAGATTCCAAGCAACTGGAAGAGTGCAGGAGCGACAACGTTCTGGTCGGCCCAGAGTCACCACACAAAGAGAGGATTGCTTCATTCAGAGGCAGGCCATGCAACAAAGATTGGCAACGGCAAACAACATTAGGCAACGCCTACAAGCTACCACCAACACTGTTGTTAGTGGTCAGACGATCCGAAACCGCTTACACAACTTTGGCTTGCGTGCAAGGCGTCCAGTCCGAGGAACAACCCTGACTGGTAATCACCGAGCAGCTCGCCGAGCCTGGTGCACTCAACATGTGAGGTGGCAACGTCAGCAGTGGGCTCAGGTGTTGTTTACAGATGAGTCCCGCTTTTGCTTGGAACCTGCTGATGGTCGCATCCGAGTGTGGAGGCGTCGCGGAGAGCGCTTCGCAGAAGGCGCTGTTCTGGAACGACAGCGTTTTGGCGGAGGCTCTGTGATGGTCTGGGGAGGGATCAGCACACGTCTAAGGACACCTTTGTACCATGTAGTGGGCAACTTGACCGGTGTCCGCTACCAGAATGAGATCCTGCAACCCCTGGTCGTTCCAGCCCTCCAAGCGACCGGCCCTCGTGCGATTCTTCAGGATGACAACGCACCTCCCCATCGCTCTGCAGCTGTAAACACCTTCATCCAGCAGGCCAGGGTCAACAGGATGCTGTGGCCAGCCAACAGCCCGGACCTGAACCCCATAGAGCACATGTGGGACGAGCTTTGTCGTCGGGTACAGCAACATATCACCCTCCTCCTGCCAATCTGGGTCAACTGCTGCAATGGCTCCAGCAGGAGTGGAATGGAGTTCCCAGAGCATTCATATGCAACCTGATCCACTCTATGCGCCAACGATGTGTTGAATGCCTGGCACACAACGGATGGCACACACGTTATTGACACCGATTCACATTGTTGTGAATTCCATTTTCGAGGGTTGTCACGTTTGACACACTCTAGCTAAATTGTCGCTGCCGCGTTCGATCTTTGCTTTGTTTGTCATTACTCCTTGGTTGTTCAATTATATAATTTTTAAAAAATGAAAGAATTCGGTCTTGTCTGTTTTTTTGTGGCGTGCTTGTAAAAAAGTGATCCTTAACTTTTTTTGAAGAGTGTATATATGTATATTAATCAAATGAAAATTTATTACTAAAATTTTCGATTAAAGATTACTACAGCCATATCTGCTTGTCTGCTATTGTACCAGCTCTTACCCCCCGCGGGTTAGGGGGAAGAATTTACCCGATGCTCCCCAGCATGTCGTAAGAGGCGACTAACGGATTCTGTTTCTCCTTTTACCCTTGTTAAGTGTTTCTTGTATAGAATATAGTCAATGTTTGTAAAGATTTTAGTCAAGCAGTATGTAAGAAATGTTAAGTCCTTTGTACTGGAAACTTGCATTCTCCCAGTAAGGTAATATATTGTACTACGTTGCAAGCCCCTGGAGCAATTTTTTTATTAGTGCTTTTGTGAACAAGAAACAATTAACAAGTGGCTCTATCCCATCTCCCCCCTTTTCCCCATCGCGATATAACCTTCGTGGTTGAAAACGACGTGAAACACCAAATAAAGAAAGAAAGTAGCAGCTCTTGCTGGACAACTCCTCTCCGACTGGCACGTTTTAGTTCTCAACTTGAAAGAGTTGTCTCTCTTTAATCAGTGCATTCATTTTCTTCGTCTCATATGCAGAGTGTTTGCTTAGCTTGTTTTTTTATTCTGAGCTTTTATATTTTTGTCAGAGTATTTATATTTTAAATGGTTTTTGCTTCTCACACAATGATGATCATGGTCCTTGTTTTTGTTTCAGGCATGGCAGAGCCAGCTCACACCAACCACGCCCAACACCCCCACCTGATGTGACAGCTAACCTGCCCGTCAACCCAGGCCTCCAGCCCCAGTACAGCAGTCTGCCTGACGTCTCCAGTCTGCCCTCTTCTAGAGATGGCTCCTACCCACAGCCTTATCAAGTGAGCGGGCAACCACCTATGGGTGGCTTTGGAGGGGCTATCCCTGCCGTTATGAGAGGGTCGGCAGGGCCACAGGGGTCTGGATTGACGTCCAGCACAGAATCACTGGCATCCACAGGATCCTACCAGCAGGGATTTGTACCGGGTGCCCAGCAAGGTCTGAACCAGGCACCTCTACCGGCTGGTTTCAGTGCGGCGCAGAACATGAGTTCGGGTCAGCATAACGTTCCGCAACATCCTTCAGTGCAACAGTACCGTCAGTCCCCTCAGCCCAACCCTGCGGTTCCCTCACAGCCTGGGCAGTACCGTCAGTCCCCTCAGCCCAACCCTGCGGTTCCCTCACAGCCTGGGCAGTACCGTCAGTCCCCTCAGCCCAACCCTGCGGTTCCCTCACAGCCTGGGCAGTACCCCATGCCTCACGGCACCCAGGGTCAGCAGAATATGGTCAGACCGTCTCCCGCAGCGTCACCGTCAGCAGGCCTTTCCCCTGCCTCCTCCCCTGCCCCTTCAGCCACTTCTGTCAGTGGTCAGCAGGGTGGGTATGTCCAGGCGGGGTACAGCATGCCCTCTCACCCTGCTTCTGTTACCTCTGCTGCTGTCAGACCTGGAACGCCTCAGCAGACGCAGCCTCACCCTTTTCAACACCAACAACAACAGCCCTTCCAGCACCAGCAGCAGCAAGCGTACCAGTCACAACAGCAGCCCCAGCAACAACAGTATTATGCAGGAGGATCTCAGCCACAGCAGACTACCCAGCAAGCACAACAGGGACAACAGTATCAGCAAGTTCAGCAACCACAGAATCCAGGCGTGCAGCCTCAGGCCAGAATGCAGGGTCCAGTCGGTGGCCAGATGGGTCAGTTCCCTGCCCAGGTCAGTCAGCAGACGCCACAGTCAGTGCAGGGCTACGGTCAGCAGGGACAGACACCTTTCGCCAGACCTAGTGGCCCCACCTCACTGCCTCAGCAGTCGTACACACAGATGCCTTCAGGAGCAACAAGTGCAGTGCCCGGTTCCTCCTTTGGACAGCAGCCTTACGGTGTTAGTTCAGCTGCTGTGCAGCCACAGTACAGTGCCGCTGCTGTCTCTTCTGGACATGGGCCTGCTGGCACAAACCAAAGCCAGACGCAAAGTGTCTCCAGGCAGCCATACACAGCCACAACTAGTACATACTCACCCTCTTCTGGACAAATACAGACACAACAGGTGCCTGGTGGACAACTACAGCAAATACCAGGTGGAGCTCCCCAGCAACAGTTTCCTCAGCCACATTCCCAAGCACCTGCTCCCAGCCAGCCATCCCACCTTCCCTCCCAACAACCATTCCAGCAACAACAAGGTCAGATGAATCAGAACCAGACCTCGTTTCAGGGTCAAGGGCAGTACTCGGGTCAAGTTCAGGGTCAGGGTCAGAGAAGCGTGCATGGTTCTTACACGGCATCTCAGGCAGGGTACTACCCTTCCCCTGCAGCCTCCCCTGCTCCCTCTCAAGCTGCAATTCCTGCAGTCCCCAATCAGCAACAGTCCCAGAGTCAGCAGGCGTTTCCCACACAGCAACAGCAGTACCAGCCCCAAGGGCCTCAGCAACAACAGAGATTCCCTGCAACGGGTGGTCAGTACCCAGGCTACAGTCAAAGCCAGCCTGGGTTCAGTGACCAGCAGTTCCCTCCCGGACAGGCCCCACAGGCAGGCCAGGTACAGCCACGGCAAGGACAAACCGTCAACCAAAGAGCATTTCCAGGGCAACAGGGGTACCCCACCGGTACTCAGCAACAGCAGCCAACCCCACAAGAACAGTTTTCCCAGCAAGGCCAACAACAGTATCCCCAGCAACAGCAGGCACCTCAAAAGTTGCAACAGTTTAGTCAGCAGCAAAATCAGCTGCCCCAAAACCAACAGTTACCACAGCAACAACAGCAACAGTTATATCAACAACAGAGACAACTGCCTCAGCAGCAGCAGCAGTTTCCACAACAACAGTACCAAAATCAGCCACAACAGTATCCTCAACAGCAACAAGCAGGACAACAGCAGTACTCCCAGCAACAATACCCTCTGTCACAGATGCAGGGTCAGCAGCAGATGCTGCCGCAGAATCAGCCTCAGCCTGTTGCTGGACAGCAGCAGGGTCCTCCCTCCCAGCCACAGTATTCCCAGCCTCCACAACAACAACAACAGTTCACACAATACCCTACGCCACAACAGCCCCAGCCTCGCGTGCCACCAGCAGAGTCCCAGCTAATTTTCCCAACCCCTCTTCAGCCGTCAAGAGCCCAGTCGGTTGATAACCTCCAGCCCCAACCCACCACCTCTCAGCAGGCAGGAGGAGTGGCTGCACCCAGTCAGCCCCAAGCACCCAGCGGGCCTCACTCCCTGCCTCCCCAGAACCCTGACCCCCGACAGTCCACATCCTCTCCAGCCATGGCGCGGAACCAGTCCTCCCTCCCTGCCTCTCTTCCTCCCCAGGGCACCACCATCAACCAACCTCCTTCCTCCCAGCGGGGGTTGATCACAGGGCCGAGCCTGACCCGCCAGCAGTCTTCACTGGACGAGCTGCTGTCCTCCAGCCCTGAAGGGTCGAAACACACGCCCATCCCTGCCCCCATCATCACGCCCATGGTGCTGACAGAGCAGGAGAAACAGCAGCAGAAGGAGGACGCCATGAAGAAGGGAGCCATCGTGGAGGCAGTGAAAGACCCGTACCAAAACAGCAGTGTGCTCAACAAGTTTGTGTCCGATGTGGAGGCTTTCGGCAAGTTTGTGGACGACCTGTCCATCACCATCTTGGGCGTGTCTCGTCTGGATACTGTGTGGAAGGTAAGAGCTTGGGCTTGTTGTTGGTGGTGACAGTAGTGATTGTGAAGTATGTTGGTATGTTTCGTTACGTACCTGTCCTCATGTCAAGCAAACCCAAACTAACAGGACACACGTTATAGGAAATTTGCTGTGCAATGTATGAACATTTGTACTCCAGAGTTCATTATTTGCTTTCAGTTTTCCACAGTTGCAGTGGCTGATGTGTACTGTAGCCTAGGTCTGAAAATGGATAGTTTTAGAATGTAAGCATAGTCTATTGTTTTTGGTGCATTTTTATAGGAATGAGTGGAAAGGGAAACAGGATGTCCGATTATTTTCATGAGGTTTGTATCAAGTGCTGTGCAGTGCGTAACAAACTAAAATTACTGACGCATGTGCACACAGTCACAAGTAACGTAGCAAAATAAGGAGAAATGAAGCAAGAAGTGACCAAGAAAAAACTAAGAACATTGTTTGCACAGAATTGAAAAAAAAATAGAAATTTATAAGATCACATACTAAAACAGCTTTGCATAATGTTTGGAGGAAGTTTCCCTGAGGGGTATATCGCATATATAATGTTAAATTTATAGTGGAAAGCATGACAGTATTTGCAACGGGTGTTCTAGTTATGCTTGTTGGGTTACGCCTTGATCTAGTGAAAAACATGGGCACAACAAAAAAACAAAAAAATTGTCGAAAGAGCAATTTAAATATATATATATATATACGACTAGTGTCTGTGTGTCTGTGTGTGTGTCTGTCTGTGCGCGATACACGGCCAAAGTTCTCGATGGATCTGCTTCAAATTTGGTGGGCTTATTCAGAGAGACCCCGGACACAACCTCATCGATGAGATATTTCAACACGTGCTCTCAGCGCGCAGCGCTGAACCGATTTTGGTTCCACCTCAGCTATTTTGGTTCCACCTCAGCTACCCGGGCCCCCATACCGACACACCAAAGCCAAAGTTCTCAGTGGATCTTTTTCAAATTTGGACACCGTATTCAGCTACACCCCGGACACAATATCATCGATGAGATATTTCAACACGTGCTCTCAGCGCGCAGCGCTGAATCGATTTGGGTTTTTGTGTTCATTTCACCATTATAAGTAACTCTTCCTTATCTTCTCATAATCTCCAGGTTTTCAGCGTTTACCTCCCTTCCTTCGTAATGGTGCACTATAGTGTGAGTGGAGCGTCTTCGGATATTCCCGGCGTTCTGTTACTGTTACTATTTTTAGAAGGTCAACGCAGTGTCCAGAACGTAAATTGGACCCGTAAATTATCCTCACTGTAAAAGTGCAAAGGTCGAATCAATTTATAGCCACGCGAAAAATACACTGTCATCTATCTCTCTATAGATACGGCTTCTCTGTGTTTTTGTGTGTGTGTGTGTGTGTGTGTGTCTCTCTATGTGAGCAACACCTGTGCATTGTTCAGTTCTGTTTGTGATGTGGTCTGGCGGCTTTTGTGTAAATTTATGTACTGGCCTTCCTTTTAGAAGCCATAACTTGCTCAGTCCTGTTTGAGTGGAGTTCGCCTCCAAAGGTGATTAACACGGTTACATTCGTCGACAAGGATGGGACTCGATATGGTCAGGAATGGCATTATGGCCACTGAATCATTTTCGTGCTGTTCCCATTCCACGAATCTGGGAGGGACCTAAGCTTGGCGGGTCCATTGTTCGGACCCGGCGAAGCCGGCGTACGGCTCTAAGTACTTCTTTTGGCGAAGCCGGCTACCCGGCGAAGCGGGTATTCATTCTAGTATATATATATATGCATTGAACCAGTGTAAATTATGCTTACGGTCCAGAATGCGCTTGATAATGATATACTGTCATTTGTTTTATTTTGCCATCATTATCATTTCATTCTTTGTACAGAACACCACCTCAAACTAATCGTTTTCATAATCTATTAGTTAATACTACATGAAGGTTGTTGTTACCTTCTGCATACACAAATCTTCTGACTTTGACTAAACATTCTGACTTTTACTAAACATCAATATAAATGAAACACACACACACGCACACACACACACACACACACACACACACACACACACACACACACACACACACACACACACACACACACACACACACACACACACTCTCTCTCTCTCTCTCTTTCTCTCTCTCTCTCTCTCTCTCTCTCTCTCTCTCTCTCTCTCTCTCTCTCTCTCTCTCTCTCTCTCTCTCTCTCTCTCTCCTGGAAACTGCATTCAACAGGCTTGTCATGTTATGCACACATGTATGCAATGTCTTGTCAGCTTTAAAACTAAGTGTTCCGGCACAAATGTGTGTATGCACACGCATACCATTACTCATTCTCGTGATTTGGGCATACTACTTTTGCAGAAGTAGATACACAGTGTTTTATTCGTAAGATGTAACAAATAGTTTTAAAAATCATCGCATGAGATATGTAGTAATAATCCTTATGGTTTTTTCAACTATACATGTATGTATTCATAATGCATTCAATCAATATTGAAAACATGTTTTACTAGTTTTAATCTTGACACACTCACAGTAGCAGTAATGAGTCAAGGTTTGTATTTGAATAGCCCTATTTGTCTTTGAATAGCCCTATTGTCTTCGTGCAGAGTCTGATTGACAGCCAGGACCATGACGTCAAGAAGCAATCCATTGCGATAGCTCGCTGCTATCCTATGAAAAACCGCGACCCTGACATTATGCCATGTGAGTATCCATTTCACATTTTTTCTTCCTGTTTCTGGGTCATGAAACTTATCAGTTCATGTCTGAACTGATTAATTACAGCTGGTGTACTTTGATTTCAGGGTCACAGTGGGTTATAATTTTTTTCTCAATAAATAGGTTATAACTATGAGTGACTGTGTGTGTGTGTGGGGGGGGGGGTAATATGCCTCTTGCACATTTTCTGCATTAAATTGAAACAATCAACATTCAGTGGCATGATAAGTTTTTCTGCTTGTCTTCCGTTTACACCCTTTTTTTTTTTCTTCTCTTTAAAAAAGTTTTTGTTTTGTTTACATTCATTGCACTTTTTCTGTCTGAGTATGACTGACAAGATGATTAATATTATGACTCAAAGTCTTATGTTGTTCATGAAAGATGATTAATATTACGACTCAAAGTCTTATGTTGTTCATGAAAGATGATTAATATTACGACTCAAAGTCTTATGTTGTTCATGAAAGATGATTAATATTACGACTCAAAGTCTTATGTTGTTCATGAAAGATGATTAATATTACGACTCAAAGTCTTATGTTGTTCATGAAAGATGATTAATATTACGACTCAAAGTCTTATGTTGTTCATGAAAGATGATTAATATTACGACTCAAAGTCTTATGTTGTTCATGAAAGATGATTAATATTACGACTCAAAGTCTTATGTTGTTCATGAAAGGGGACTTTTCTTTCCATTAGAAAAGGATCATGTGTTACAAATTGGAGAGCTACTTAGACTGACCCAGTGATCTTGAAATTAGCATAGATTGTACAAAGTTATGATTAGGTGATCAGTTTTGTGTTGATCATCCCAGCTTTAACTCAGATGCCTTAATATTGTGTTGTGAAAGATGAAGATCGAGTTGCCAGTTCACAGGTGCTAATGCCATAATGAAATGACATTGACAGCTTGTGCGTTCTATTGCCATACTCTGTTTAGAATCAGCTTGTGCATTCTATTGCCATACTCTGTTTAGAATCGAGTGTGCAGTCCGTTGTCTTATTTATACAATGTACAGATACAGAAACACAGCCTTGTTTTTATAGCACTAGCAGTCAAAGGTTTGCTGTCTACAGAAAGTGCTGTAGTCACCATGATCCTTGTGAGCAGGTTAAGAGTACAAGTAGGATTTGTTGAAGAAGGAAGAGCTCATTGACATTGTGGCAAGTTGTAGAGGTTGCAATATGGTTCTTTCAGGCAGGGAACATCATTTCTTGAAAGTGAGATCAGCTGCTGAAAGTGGTATTGAACAAGTGGTTGTGTTGTGCAGATTGACTTTGTTAATAATCATTGAACAATCTTTCAAGTGGTTCTCATGTACATGTGATAGCACTAGCTGTGTGATAGTTTGTGTTTAGTCTCATTTGTATGGAAGGAACAACAGCATTGACAACAACAAAAACAACTATCAGTGAATCACAAAAACAACTATCAGTGAATCACAACAACAACTATCAGTGAATCACAAAAACAACTATCAGTGAATCACAAAAACAACTATCAGTGAATCACAAAAACAACTATCAGTGAATCACAAAAACAACTATCAGTGAATCACAAAAACAACTATCAGTGAATCACAAAAACAACTATCAGTGAATCACAAAAACAACTATCAGTGAATCACAAAAACAACTATCAGTGAATCACAAAAACAACTATCAGTGAATCACAAAAACAACTATCAGTGAATCACAAAAACAACTATCAGTGAATCACAAAAACAACTATCAGTGAATCACAAACTAACAACTATCAGTGAATCACAAAAACAACTATCAGTGAATCACAAACTAACAACTATCAGTGAATCACAAAAACAACTATCAGTGAATCACAAAAACAACTATCAGTGAATCACAAGCTAACAACTATCAGTGAATCACAAAAACAACTATCAGTGAATCACAAAAACAACTATCAGTGAATCACAAAAACAACTATCAGTGAATTGACAACAACAACTATCAGTGAATCACAAAAACAACTATCAGTGAATCACAAAAACAACTATCAGTGAATTGACAAAAACAACTATCAGTGAATCACAAAAACAACTATCAGTGAATCACAAAAACAACTATCAGTGAATCACAAGCTAACAACTATCAGTGAATCACAAAAACAACTATCAGTGAATCACAAAAACAACTATCAGTGAATCACAAGCTAACAACTATCAGTGAATCACAAAAACAACTATCAGTGAATCACAAGCTAACAACTATCAGTGAATCACAACAACAACTATCAGTGAATCACAAAAACAACTATCAGTGAATCACAAAAACAACTATCAGTGAATTGACAAAAACAACTATCAGTGAATCACAAAAACAACTATCAGTGAATCACAAAAACAACTATCAGTGAATCACAAAAACAACTATCAGTGAATCACAAAAACAACTATCAGTGAATCACAAAAACAACTATCAGTGAATCACAAAAACAACTATCAGTGAATCACAAAAACAACTATCAGTGAATCACAAAAGCAACTATCAGTGAATCACAAAAACAACTATCAGTGAATCACAAAAACAACTATCAGTGAATCACAAAAACAACTATCAGTGAATCACAAGCTAACAACTATCAGTGAATCACAAAAACAACTATCAGTGAATCACAAAAACAACTATCAGTGAATCACAAGCTAACAACTATCAGTGAATCACAAAAACAACTATCAGTGAATCACAAGCTAACAACTATCAGTGAATCACAAAAACAACTATCAGTGAATCACAAAAACAACTATCAGTGAATCACAAGCTAACAACTATCAGTGAATCACAAAAACAACTATCAGTGAATCACAAAAACAACTATCAGTGAATCACAAAAACAACTATCAGTGAATCACAAAAACAACTATCAGTGAATCACAAACTAACAACTATCAGTGAATCACAAGCTAACAACTATCAGTGAATCACAAGCTAACAACTATCAGTGAATCACAAGCTAACAACTATCAGTGAATCACAAAAACAACTATCAGTGAATCACAAGCTAACAACTATCAGTGAATCACAAAAACAACTATCAGTGAATCACAAAAACAACTATCAGTGAATCACAAAAACAACTATCAGTGAATCACAAAAACAACTATCAGTGAATCACAAAAACAACTATCAGTGAATCACAAAAACAACTATCAGGGAATCACAAAAACAACTATCAGGGAATCACAAAAACAACTATCAGGGAATCACAAAAACAACTATCAGTGAATCACAAAAACAACTATCAGGGAATCACAAAAACAACTATCAGTGAATCACAAAAACAACTATCAGGGAATCACAAAAACAACTATCAGTGAATCACAAAAACAACTATCAGTGAATCACAAACTAACAACTATCAGTGAATCACAAGCTAACAACTATCAGTGAATCACAAGCTAACAACTATCAGTGAATCACAAGCTAACAACTATCAGTGAATCACAAGCTAACAACTATCAGTGAATCACAAGCTAACAACTATCAGTGAATCACAAAAACAACTATCAGTGAATCACAAAAACAACTATCAGTGAATCACAAGCTAACAACTATCAGTGAATCACAAGCTAACAACTATCAGTGAATCACAAAAACAACTATCAGTGAATCACAAACTAACAACTATCAGTGAATCACAAGCTAACAACTATCAGTGAATCACAAGCTAACAACTATCAGTGAATCACAAAAACAACTATCAGTGAATCACAAAAACAACTATCAGTGAATCACAAACTAACAACTATCAGTGAATCACAAGCTAACAACTATCAGTGAATCACAAGCTAACAACTATCAGTGAATCACAAACTAACAACTATCAGTGAATCACAAGCTAACAACTATCAGTGAATCACAAGCTAACAACTATCAGTGAATCACAAGCTAACAACTATCAGTGAATCACAAGCTAACAACTATCAGTGAATCACAAGCTAACAACTATCAGTGAATCACAAAAACAACTATCAGTGAATCACAAGCTAACAACTATCAGTGAATCACAAAAACAACTATCAGTGAATCACAAAAACAACTATCAGTGAATCACAAAAACAACTATCAGTGAATCACAAAAACAACTATCAGTGAATCACAAAAACAACTATCAGGGAATCACAAAAACAACTATCAGTGAATCACAAAAACAACTATCAGTGAATCACAAAAACAACTATCAGTGAATCACAAAAACAACTATCAGTGAATCACAACAACAACTATCAGTGAATCACAAGCTAACAACTATCAGTGAATCACAAAAACAACTATCAGTGAATCACAAAAACAACTATCAGTGAATCACAACAACAACTATCAGTGAATCACAAAAACAACTATCAGTGAATCACAAAAACAACTATCAGTGAATCACAAAAACAACTATCAGTGAATCACAAAAACAACTATCAGTGAATCACAACAACAACTATCAGTGAATCACAAGCTAACAACTATCAGTGAATCACAAGCTAACAACTATCAGTGAATCACAAAAACAACTATCAGTGAATCACAAAAACAACTATCAGTGAATCACAACAACAACTATCAGTGAATCACAAGCTAACAACTATCAGTGAATCACAAGCTAACAACTATCAGTGAATCACAAGCTAACAACTATCAGTGAATCACAAGCTAACAACTATCAGTGAATCACAAGCTAACAACTATCAGTGAATCACAAGCTAACAACTATCAGTGAATCACAAGCTAACAACTATCAGTGAATCACAAGCTAACAACTATCAGTGAATCACAAGCTAACAACTGAAGGATTGTAGCTTTCTCATTGTGTTGATTTTTACAAGTATTTTGTATCTTCCTCTCATTTTTTTGTTTTGTCTCTAGTTATTTTCAATTTTCTGTGCTTTTGTAATTCTAAATAGATTCAGTACTAACTACATTTCTAAGTCAACAAATTTCAAAAACTGATACTGAGAAGAAAGCTCTTTTACTAAAAGCTCCTGACAAAATTGTTAACATAAAAGATTAGAGCAAGAAGCATTTTTTCGATTTGAAAAGGAATGGTACTGAGTAAAATGGTAAAGTGCAAAGAAGACAGCACCGCTCTCAGAGAGGCACGTTAAGAGTTGATAAGAGCACATCCCTGCAAAGCGCTAGCTGTCGAAGTGACATTTAATTTGACACAATAGTCGTAGAGATATTGAACAGTTTCCTTGTAAGCTGTTGACACAGAAAAAAACACCTGACAGAGATTTGAAGTCTGGCTGTAAAAAAGCATTTGATGACCTTTCATTTTCTCAGTCTTTTTCTCTTTTTTTTTCTCTTTTTTTATCAACTTTGAGGGCAGTCTGAAAGGTTGGAACCTGCCGGCAGAAAGCAGGAAGAGTTTCAAGTGCTCAATAAAGGTCAAAAATGATGGGCTGCTTTTTTTTCTTCCGTGTGCACTGCGTTTAGTACATGTATAAAGCTCAGACTACCCAGACGCTGCTTGACACGATTATTATCTTTTCTGGAATCTAGGCCAGAGATGGTTCTTATTGGAATTTAGTTTTTGACTCAGTGGACTTTTTAAAAACATTTTTTATTCAGCATCTACATGATGATGCATGCAAAATAAAAGACTCAGCAACAAAATCTGGGGAAATGATAGGATTTGGTAAGAATGATAGGTAATACTGAATGTCTTTCTCAGCATTTTTTCTGTGTGTGAGCATGTGTGTTTGTGTGTGTGTGTTTGTGTTTGTGTGTGTGTGTGTGAGTGTTTTACATCGTTGCGTACACATATTTGCGCAAGTATGATTCAGAACCTTGGGTAAGGCAATGGTTGTGGTATTTGACTGACCGACTTTAAATCCAATCCTCTTTTCTGATCTGTAAGTTGCAAGCATCACTCAGTTGACAAGACTTGCTTCAACAGGTTTGCTTGTCATCAATTTCCTCGGTGGCATTGGGTTGAAAGGCTTCACTACTCTCAATTGTCTTACTTGATTTGATATCTACTAGATAATCGAGTCAATGGGCAGGAAGAATTTTCATTATGTGATTAATCTTGTCTGGAGGTGCTAAACTTAATGGAAAGTCTTGATGCATTGATGTTTATACTGAAGTTCGATAGTGTGCAAGGTTTTGCGTCTAAACAAGTAAGCAAGTATGATGTACCTCAGACAAACAAACAAATACATTCACGCAGCCTTGAACCTGTTTATGCAGGTAAGTGATCTTTGGTTCTGAATGAGGGAATTGGTTGATTAGTGAGGTAAGCTTCATCAGCAGTTTACAAGCCAGACAGTTAAAGGTTTGCTGTAAATTATGTTGTGACAAATAAAGATAAGAGGCAGCTGTAATCATGTTCTATTTTAAAGGCCAGAGACAAAATTTAATTTAGAAATAATTCCTTTGTTGGCTAAAAGATACAGTGAACGCCTGTCTTTGTCTCTCTTTCTGACTGGCAGTTGGTCTCATAAAAACGAAGATATTATAACTAGTTTACTGCAGGGGGAGACACAGTGACAGGCCAAGACACTCAGTCATGCAAGCGTCGACTCTCTCTCTCTCTCTCTCTCTCTCTCTCTCTCTCTCTCTCTCTCTCTCTCTCTCTCTCTCTCTCTCTCTCTCTCTCTCTCTCTCTCTCTCTCTCATTATCATTATCATCATCATCATCATCATCATCATCATCGTCATCGTCATCTTTATTATCACGTGCTGAAGTTTTCCGACCTCCTTTTGTTGGTTAACTTTTTAAATTTTTAATTTTTTAATTATATAATTGTGTGTCTATGCGTTCCAAGGACAGATTGTAAGAAAAGGCGTAGCCTTAAATCTTAATCCTTGTTAAATAAATAAAGTTCAATTCTCTCTCTCTCTCTCTCTCTCTCTCTCTCTCTCTCTCTCTCTCTCTCTCTCTCTCTCTCTCTCTCTCTCTCTCTCTCTCTCTCTCATTTCAGGATTTGTCTGGACAGAAAGTTTGGTCATTCAACAAACTCTTATTAGCAGTTTTGAATATGTGTGGCTTGCGACCCATAGTTGTGCTGTATAAACTTATTTGAGGACAACAATGGCCTTCTTTCTTCTGCAAGTTGAAGGAGTGTAATTTATCAAATGTTACCAAGCAGGAGTCTGCTCTGTTGAGACAGAAAGCTGTAAAAGTGTCACTTTACCCAGCTGAAAAGGGCAGCACATGTTGAACACACCCACAGAGGCATGCCCCTCTCTTAACTGTCCCTTTGCTCACTTCGCTGTATGAACCACCATGGCCCCCCTCCACCACTTCTTTACTCTTTACTGTTCTTACTCCAGTTTAAAATGGGAAGAGCAATAAAATTCAAGTCCCCAGATGACGCTGGGTTAAATTTCATACGTCATATGGCCTGTGACAGTTTCCGACAGAAGTGCTCAATCTCCCTTCTCTCTATCCACTCTCTCTTTCTCTTTTGCTCCCTCTCTCTATATGTCTCAGCCAGTGCACCACCCCCTGCCCTGCTGAAAATAGACTGTCCTGGCCTACTGCCCCACTGCCCCACTGGCCCACTGACTGGCATTTTCCTCTCAAGGTTCTAATTACAACCCCCCTCTGATACCGATCTGTCCCTTTATTCATAGCCAGTGGAGCCTTCAACCTGTGACACTCTGTGGTGTGTGTGTGTGTGAATCAGAATCAGAATCAGAATTTATTGTCATTAAAGCACATAGCCTATTGACACATTCAAGATACATAAGTACAGGAAAAATAGCAATATAAACATAACATACATGTAATACAAAACCAAGTGGAACAGGGTGAACAAAGAGGACCTGAAGATGAGCATAGGTTATTGAGGACAGTCGGAAGACGCATTGCATCTGTGTAGTTGGTGTGTGTGTGGGTGTGCGATGGTGCGTGTAAGGGGGTGGTATGTGATGCTTAATGTAGGTGAAATCAGTTCTTTTATATGTCCACAAGCTGCTGTCTTTGTAACTGCATAAAGTAGTATGTTGTGTCTTTATTTAAAAAAAAAATGTTTTAACTGGTTATTGGTTTACCGTCTTTGCACTTTGTTCTCTCTCTCCCTGTCTCTGAATCAGTCCGCTGCTGCTTAGAATAAAAAATGTAACAAGTTGCCCCCTTTCAGAGTCATTAGGGCATGGCCAGAATATAAATGGTTGTTTGGGTGGGGGAAAGGGATGAGGGGGAGTCAGAACAATTGACATCAGAAAATGGCTTGTACTTGATTTCTTTGTGTTGGTGGGGGGGGGGGGGGGGGGGGTAGGAGGGAGCATGGGATGAATCTGGAACTTATTCTCGTACCTGATGCTTTTGTGCACTCACTTTCAAACTGTAAAAGTGCATTAATTGGACTGTAATATTGTGATAATAGTGCTGTATCAGCAAAGAGCAACACATGTACATGTAGCTGTTGGTGTTACAAAATGCAAGAGTGGTCTTATGCATACATGAGTGTGTCTGAGTCATTTTATCAAACTCAGTGTGTGTGTGTGTGTGTGTGTGTGTGTGTGTGTGTGTGTGTGTGTGTGTGTGTGTGTGTGTGTGTGTGTGTGTGTGTGTGTGTGTGCGTTCATGCATGCATGTGGGAGCTTTCTGTGCCTCTGTGTGTGTATACCCAGATGCGAAAGCCCCCCAGATTTTGTGTTTCAGCCAGCTTGCTTGACTTGCATTTTCTGTTTCCTGATCTGCGAAGCAATCATTTCTCATTATGTCTTGATGGTATTATTCTCTTTGACTCTGACTGCCATCCTCACAAAAAGTTTTCTTTCACTGGCCCAAGAAACGGCAAAACCATTCAATTCTTATACCTCAACACCTGAATTTAACAAGCTATCGCATCAGTCATCTCTCTCAAAAGACTGTGCTGACCCTTCTTATTGTTCATACATCCTACTTATCAGAGCAAGGTGCCCAAAGTAAACTTTACTCTGATGGCCAAATTTGACCCTGCAGTGGATGTGTGTGTGAGTGTGAGTGTGAGTGTGAGTGTGAGTGTGAGTGCGAGTGCATGTTTCAGTGTGGAAATGAAATGTTGCTTGATTGTGTTGTTGGTATTTGTGCAGATGATGACACTAGAGTAGTTCTGACAACAACTAAGGATGACTACATTAATGCCAGCTGGATAAATGTAAGTGACAGCTTCAGGAAATAACTATTACATCAAGCACCGTATCTTATGTTGTAACTGAAGTCAACTGTGTTTTTCAGATAATTGACCAAAATGTATAATTCCTCCTTACACACACACTCTCTCACACCCCCCCACACACACACACACACACACATACACCCCCCCACACACACACACACACACACACTCACACACACACACTCACACACACACACACTCTCACACACACACACACACACACACACACACACGCTGCCACACTCAAGCACACACACATGCACACACCCATGCATGCATGCACTCACACAAAATGTGAAATGAGTGTAAATGTAAACATTAAACATTGAATTACAGTGCTACAGTTGCAGTGCTATTTACCCTAAATTAAGAAAAATAGATACTATCACATCTTAACTACCATCATACAATGATATCAGACTTGCAGCAATAGTTCAAGCTTAAACATACATTCCTTCCCATGTCAGCTATGGTGCACACTGGTGTGGTGCACACTGGTACAGACGTGGTGCACACTGGTACAGATGTGGTGCATACAGATGTGGTGCACACTGGTACAGACGTGGTGCACACTGGTACAGATCTGGTGCACACTGGTACATATGTGGTGCACACTGGTACAGATGTGGTGCACACTGGTACATATGTGGTGCACACTGGTACATATGTGGTGCACACTGGTACAGACGTGGTGCACACTGGAACAGACGTGGTGCACACTGGTACAGACGTGGTGCACACTGGTACAGATGTGGTGCACACTGGTACAGACGTGGTGCACACTGGTACAGACGTGGTGCACACTGGTACAGACGGGGTGCACACTGGTACAGACGGGGTGCACACTGGTACAGACGGGGTGCACACTGGTACAGACGGGGTGCACACTGGTACAGACGTGGTGCACACTGGTACAGACGTGGTGCACACTGGTACAGATGTGGTGCACACTGGAACAGATGTCCATGATTGTACTTGGGATAAGAGCACCCTGTCCCTTGCTCACACTTACAATAGCAACAGCCAGGCTGCTTCCTATGCAAAAGGAGATTGTTTTGGTCTCCTACACAATTGATTCCTCAACCAAAAAATCCCAAATCATTAACTGTGATTACTGTTTGCCATCTTGTAGGACCTTGCACCATCCTGTCCCAAGTTTGTGGCCACCCAGGCGCCTCTGAACGTCACCATGACCGACTTCTGGGCCATGGTGTACGAGTTGGGTTCCGAGGTCATTGTGCAGATCACCAGCGAGTACGAAACTGGCAAGGTGAGTGGGAAACCAGGGGCATGGAGAAAAAGGTTTGCTTGACTCTTATGAGTGATCGATGGGTAGGATCTAGAGCTGGGTGACGTTGTTTAAAAGGGTGGAGCATGAGTTTAAGGGCTCCAGTGACTACATGCTGTATCTGTATTGTGTCTGAGGGAATACATTTATATGTTTTCAACCAAAATTTGACTACTTTTTCTTTGCTAATTTGTTTGAAATTTTACTTTGCTAAAAATCGGCTGATTGAAAGCCACCATTTTGTGACATTCCTCTCTTGAGGAAAAAACAGACGTTCATCTCCAGTAAACTAAGAGTGAAGAGTGCAAGCAAAGTGTGCAGGTGCAAAGAGATTATGCGCATGTTTATGACCACAATATCCGTGTTTAAAAAAAAAATGGTTGCTTTACTCAGTAATTTGACCGGGTCCAAAATGCTGTTCGGTCGAGGGCTTGTGTCAGGAATTACCCGGCACAGATAACCACTCATGGGCACACAATAACAATGTGTTGGATCTACCTTGCAGGGACACTTTATTTGTACACATGACTGCTACACAAACACAACTTTTGTTACTAAATATATAGTTTGGTTTGCCGGTAATTGCAACATGAATCTCGGAGGAGGTCATGGTGTCAGACATTTTGGCCTCGACCGAACAAGACGTTTTTGCATTTAATTAAATAATGAACAATATTTTTAAAAAACTACTTGAACACAATTTCATCCTGTCATGAGCCTGGAACCAGAAATGCTTACAACAGTAGAAATGGTTGGTTATTGAGCGCGAGACTTGCAGTTTTACTTTCGTGTCTGTCAAATTGTCAATGCCTTGACCGAACATGGTTTTGGACGGTTACATACTTTGCCGCTCCATATAAGGGAAACCAACAAGTTTCTTTGAGCTTTTTGTCCATTTATAGTTTTATCACACTCTATTATTTTGCACATGAAGTTTTCAACGATATTTTTAAAACTTTATTTTTCAATGACTATGTGATAATGTCATGCTTTTGGACCATGACTCTGAGAATGACCCTATAATGAGAAGACTTCTTTTGTTAACCTTTGTTAAACCAGCAGCAGAAATGTGTATGTAGAAGGCTGTGTCTGTTTGAAACTTTTTATTTGTTCATGGAGTGTGATTTTTCCCCCTTGCAGAAATTCCCACTGTACTTCCCCACAGAGAAGGGTCAGCAGATGGAACAGGGCCCCATCATTCTCAACCTGCAGTCTGTCAAGTATCGACAGCTTTGGACCGAGCGAAACGTCTACCTCAAGCATAGCCAGGTACGCATTTGCAACGTGTGCAATGATGGGTTGGCATTAATATCTGAGAGGAGTACGGTGACTACACAAATATAATAATATGCACTTTATTGCTGCCATTATGCTGGACCCCTACTGGGAGTGAGGTTTCAAGCTTTGAAACATGCATGAAGCGGCAATTGTTTGCACTTTAGTGTTAACTTTCTTCTTTTTAAAAAATTTCTTTACTGTATTTTAGGTTGTTTCATTTATGAAATATGACATGCAACAACGAATAAATGTCCTTTATATCATATGAATTATTCATGCATACATGCATAGAAATTGACACTGGTGTTTGCGCTGTATGGTCCTGATGACGGACGGCTTGATATCGGCGTGATAAGAGAACATCATTTGCATTTGGTAGATCAGATGATAATGTGTTATTCATTTTAAGCTTACTTTTTAGCGGGTAATTTCAAAGATGTGCAAAAGAGATGTGTGGATAATGCACATAAGGGTGTTGTCTTCATTATCCTGTAGATGCTGACTAGGGTGAATGTGGTGGCAATAGAGTTGTCTTCATTATCCTGTAGATGCTGACAGGGGTGAATGTGGTGGCAATAGTGTTGTCTTCATTATCCTGTAGATGCTGACAGGGGTGAATGTGGTGGCAATAGAGTTGTCTTCATTATCCTGTAGATGCTGACTAGGGTGAATGTGGTGGCAATAGAGTTGTCTTCATTATCCTGTAGATGCTGACTAGGGTGAATGTGGTGGCAATAGAGTTGTCTTCATTATCCTGTAGATGCTGACTAGGGTGAATGTGGTGGCAATAGAGTTGTCTTCATTATCCTGTAGATGCTGACAAGGGTGAATGTGGTGGCAATAGAGTTGTCTTCATTATCCTGTAGATACTGACTAGGGTGAATGTGGTGGCAATAGTGTTGTCTTCATTATCCTGTAGATGCTGACTAGGGTGAATGTGGTGGCAATAGAGTTGTCTTCATTATCCTGTAGATGCTGACTAGGGTGAATGTGGTGGCAATAGAGTTTGCTTCATTGAGTCAACTTTTTTTTAACCCCACCTGTTTTGAGCTTTACTTTTTATGTTTGTTCTTTTGATGACAGCTTGTTGAGAGTACATTTTCGTCTCTTAATTTGATACTGTCTGTAGTGGTGATGAGGGTTTATGAGAGTAAGAATGTTAAGAAACTACAGAATACAGCTGCTGAACATGATACTGTCTGTAGTGGTGATGAGGGTTTATGAGAGTAAGAATGTTAAGAAACTACAGAATACAGCTGCTGAACATGATACTAGTGTGAGTGTTGGCAGTCTGCATACCGGCAAAATGAACAACACAATGTTAGTACTGTACATGTAGCACGGATAAGCTGGTTGACATTAGTATCTCAATTGAATTATCCCTCTGTGTGTGTGTGTGTGTGCGTGCGTGCGCGCATGCATCTTTTGCCTTTTTCCAATCGGCATCTTTGGCTCCTGTAAGCTTTGTAAAGATATTCCTATAGGGAACCGTGTGTTTCTAGTGAGATCAGCAACAACAAACTTACCTTCAAACTATTTTTTCTGTTCCTTAAAAATTGAGTCTTTTGCAATAAGTGTTGAATGAATGCTTCAAAACTGAGGAGAAAATCTATGTTGCACTGGTTACAAGAAAATAGTAATTTTTGTGGCAGAGGAAAACTGTGAAATGTCATGATTGTGAATTGTTTGGAAGAAGAGAAATGAATCCCGAATGCAAAATTGGTCATGTTCTAAGAATTACCTCATACCAAAGGAAACTTTCTATTTTTTTCAGACAAAGCAAGGCAGAACTGTAATTCATCTGCAGTTTAAAACTTGGCCTGTCAGGTATGAATCGCACATTTTTCTACAGAGATGATGAAGTTGTCTTTTGTCTGTCATGGATTTTGTTTAGGTGGAGGTAATAATACTCTCTCAGTCTGTCCATCTGTCAGTCCATCGATCTGATTTCTGTCTGTGTCTGTCTGATTTTTTTTAGTTAAAAGTCAGTTCCTTTGTATCCTCCTTTGTGTGAAATGGGCATTTTGAACTCTTTCAGGTATAATTGATCTTTGAAGTATAATTTTCTATTGGTATTTTTTATGTTGATTTTTCTCAGCAATAGCAGCTAAATATTTGAAAGCAAATTAGTTGATTGCCAATTCATGCTATTCACCTCAGTAGAACAAAGACAAGCCAACCTTCTTTCAACACACAACTATCTTAAATAAACTTTTTGTGTCCGAAATACACACGTGCTAAAGAAACGGGCAAAAAGTCATCAGATAGATGCAGTGATCACACCAAAAGCTAAAAGAAATGTTTGAGAAAGAGAAGAATGAGCTCACTGTGTGTGCCCAATTGCTGCAATAGCCTTGTTTCTAATTTAGAAAGGAAAAGAAAAAGGAGCAAGAAGATGGGAAGAAAAGAAATTGTGCCAGTTAAAATATGGCTGACACAAAGTCATTGGGGTGAAATTGATTGCAGATACTCTTTTGCCTTAGAAAAATTAGTTTTTTCAGAAAGGATTTTTTTCTCCTGTTTAGCTTTAACTGTTGTTGTTTTGACTGAATTATTCCTTTTTAAGTTTTATTTGTTGTTATATGTGGAAATATTGGGAAGTAAGAGTAGTTTTTTGTAATGTGATCTCTGTCTGTCCTCCGTGTTGTGTCTGTCCTCCGTGTTGTGTCTGTCTGTCCTCCGTGTTGTGTCTGTCCTCTGTGTTGTGTCTGTCCTCTGTGTTGTGTCTGTCTGTCCTCTGTGTTGTGTCTGTCCTCTGTGTTGTGTCTGTCCTCTGTGTTGTGTCTGTCCTCTGTGTTGTGTCTGTCCTCTGTGTTGTGTCTGTCCTCTGTGTTGTGTCTGTCCTCCGTGTTGTGTCTGTCCTCTGTGTTGTGTCTGTCCTCTGTGTTGTGTCTGTCCTCCGTGTTGTGTCTGTCCTCTGTGTTGTGTCTGTCCTCTGTGTTGTGTCTGTCCTCCGTGTTGTGTCTGTCCTCCGTGTTCTGTCTGTCCTCCGTGTTGTGTCTGTCCTCTGTGTTGTGTCTGTCCTCTGTGTTGTGTCTGTCTGTCCTCCGTGTTGTGTCTGTCTGTCCTCCGTGTTGTGTCTGTCTGTCCTCCGTGTTGTGTCTGTCCTCCGTGTTGTGTCTGTCCTCCGTGTTGTGTCTGTCTGTCCTCCGTGTTGTGTCTGTCTGTCCTCCGTGTTGTGTCTGTCCTCTGTGTTGTGTCTGTCCTCCGTGTTGTGTCTGTCCTCTGTGTTGTGTCTGTCCTCTGTGTTGTGTCTGTCCTCCGTGTTGTGTCTGTCCTCTGTGTTGTGTCTGTCTGTCCTCCGTGTTGTGTCTGTCCTCTGTGTTGTGTCTGTCTGTCCTCCGTGTTGTGTCTGTCCTCTGTGTTGTGTCTGTCTGTCCTCCGTGTTGTGTCTGTCCTCCGTGTTGTGTCTGTCCTCTGTGTTGTGTCTGTCCTCTGTGTTGTGTCTGTCCTCCGTGTTGTGTCTGTCCTCTGTGTTGTGTCTGTCCTCCGTGTTGTGTCTGTCCTCTGTGTTGTGTCTGTCCTCTGTGTTGTGTCTGTCCTCCGTGTTGTGTCTGTCCTCTGTGTTGTGTCTGTCCTCCGTGTTGTGTCTGTCCTCTGTGTTGTGTCTGTCCTCTGTGTTGTGTCTGTCCTCTGTGTTGTGTCTGTCTGTCCTCCGTGTTGTGTCTGTCCTCCGTGTTGTGTCTGTCCTCTGTGTTGTGTCTGTCCTCTGTGTTGTGTCTGTCCTCTGTGTTGTGTCTGTCCTCCGTGTTGTGTCTGTCCTCTGTGTTGTGTCTGTCCTCTGTGTTGTGTCTGTCCTCTGTGTTCTGTCTGTCCTCTGTGTTGTGTCTGTCTGTCCTCCGTGTTGTGTCTGTCCTCTGTGTTGTGTCTGTCCTCTGTGTTGTGTCTGTCCTCTGTGTTGTGTCTGTCCTCTGTGTTGTGTCTGTCCTCTGTGTTGTGTCTGTCCTCTGTGTTGTGTCTGTCCTCTGTGTTCTGTCTGTCCTCTGTGTTGTGTCTGTCCTCTGTGTTGTGTCTGTCCTCCGTGTTGTGTCTGTCCTCCGTGTTGTGTCTGTCCTCCGTGTTGTGTCTGTCTGTCCTCTGTGTTGTGTCTGTCCTCTGTGTTGTGTCTGTCCTCCGTGTTGTGTCTGTCCTCTGTGTTGTGTCTGTCCTCCGTGTTGTGTCTGTCTGTCCTCCGTGTTGTGTCTGTCCTCCGTGTTGTGTCTGTCCTCCGTGTTGTGTCTGTCTGTCCTCCGTGTTGTGTCTGTCCTCTGTGTTGTGTCTGTCCTCTGTGTTGTGTCTGTCCTCTGTGTTGTGTCTGTCTGTCCTCTGTGTTGTGTCTGTCCTCTGTGTTGTGTCTGTCCTCCGTGTTGTGTCTGTCCTCTGTGTTGTGTCTGTCCTCTGTGTTGTGTCTGTCCTCTGTGTTGTGTCTGTCCTCTGTGTTGTGTCTGTCCTCTGTGTTGTGTCTGTCTGTCCTCCGTGTTGTGTCTGTCCTCTGTGTTGTGTCTGTCTGTCCTCTGTGTTGTGTCTGTCCTCTGTGTTGTGTCTGTCTGTCCTCTGTGTTGTGTCTGTCCTCTGTGTTGTGTCTGTCTGTCCTCCGTGTTGTGTCTGTCCTCTGTGTTGTGTCTGTCTGTCCTCTGTGTTGTGTCTGTCCTCTGTGTTGTGTCTGTCCTCTGTGTTGTGTCTGTCTGTCCTCCGTGTTGTGTCTGTCCTCTGTGTTGTGTCTGTCTGTCCTCTGTGTTGTGTCTGTCCTCTGTGTTGTGTCTGTCCTCTGTGTTGTGTCTGTCTGTCCTCCGTGTTGTGTCTGTCCTCTGTGTTGTGTCTGTCCTCTGTGTTGTGTCTGTCTGTCCTCTGTGTTGTGTCTGTCCTCTGTGTTGTGTCTGTCCTCCGTGTTGTGTCTGTCTGTCCTCTGTGTTGTGTCTGTCTGTCCTCCGTGTTGTGTCTGTCCTCTGTGTTGTGTCTGTCCTCTGTGTTGTGTCTGTCTGTCCTCTGTGTTGTGTCTGTCCTCTGTGTTGTGTCTGTCCTCTGTGTTGTGTCTGTCCTCTGTGTTGTGTCTGTCCTCTGTGTTGTGTCTGTCCTCCGTGTTGTGTCTGTCTGTCCTCTGTGTTGTGTCTGTCCTCCGTGTTGTGTCTGTCCTCCGTGTTGTGTCTGTCCTCTGTGTTGTGTCTGTCCTCTGTGTTGTGTCTGTCCTCTGTGTTGTGTCTGTCCTCCGTGTTGTGTCTGTCCTCCGTGTTGTGTCTGTCCTCCGTGTTCTGTCTGTCCTCCGTGTTCCGTCTCAATGACCTCACTTTCTTCTCTTTTCTTTATTTCTCTTGTTCCTGTCTGTCGTTACTATGTCATATGTGAACAGGTTGAAGAGATAAACAGAGATAAGATTTTGTTTAAAGAAAAATAATTACAAGTATTGTGTTAGTTATCTACTGGGAGAGTAGTTCCATACATGTGAACTGTACATGAAACCAAGGTGCAGCGGCTGAGTCGTTATGCTTCGTTTATGTGTACATGTACATTGTGCTAAGCAGAACAGTGTTGTGTGTTTGTGCAGTGGTTTCCCAGACGAGGCTCTGCACATCCTTCGCTTCATCTCAGAGGTCCACAGTTTCTACCAGCAGCAGCGCAGCCTCCTGAAACCTGTCATTGTACACTGCGGGTGAGTGTACTCCTCTTGCTCCTCATCTTTTGGCCTGTCATTGTACACTGCGGATGAGTGTACTCCTCTTGCTCCTCATCTTTTGACCTGTCATTGTACACTGCGGGTGAGTGTACTCCTCTTGCTCCTCATCTTTTGACCTGTCATTGTACACTGCGGGTGAGTGTACTCCCCTTGCTCCTCATCTTTTGACCTGTCATTGTACACTGCGGGTGAGTGTACTCCCCTTGCTCCTCATCTTTTGACCTGTCATTGTACACTGCGGGTGAGTGTACTCCCCTTGCTCCTCATCTTTTGGCCTGTCATTGTACACTGCGGGTGAGTGTACTCCTCTTGCTCCTCATCTTTTGGCCTGTCATTGTACACTGCGGGTGAGTGTACTCCCCTTGCTCCTCATCTTTTGGCCTGTCATTGTACACTGCGGGTGAGTGTACTCCCCTTGCTCTTCATCTTTTGGCCTGTCATTGTACACTGCGGGTGAGTGGACTCCCCTTGCTCCTCATCTTTTGGCCTGTCATTGTACACTGCGGGTGAGTGTACTCCTCTTGCTCCTCATCTTTTGGCCTGTCATTGTACACTGCGGGTGAGTGTACTCCCCTTGCTCCTCATCTTTTGGCCTGTCATTGTACACTGCGGGTGAGTGTACTCCCCTTGCTCCTCATCTTTTGGCCTGTCATTGTACACTGCGGGTGAGTGTACTCCCCTTGCTCCTCATCTTTTGGCCTGTCATTGTACACTGCGGGTGAGTGGACTCCCCTTGCTCCTCATCTTTTGGCCTGTCATTGTACACTGCGGGTGAGTGTACTCCTCTTGCTCCTCATCTTTTGGCCTGTCATTGTACACTGCGGGTGAGTGTACTCCTCTTGCTCTTCATCTTTTGGCCTGTCATTGTACACTGCGGGTGAGTGTACTCCCCTTGCTCCTCATCTTTTGGCCTGTCATTGTACACTGCGGGTGAGTGTACTCCTCCTGGCCTGTCTTTGAAGAAGCAGTGTGTCTCATGCTCGACTGGTTTGGTTTGGCGCCACACACCTGTGCATTTTCATTTAATTTACTTTACTTTCTTACCCCAATGCTGGGAAATTTGGGTCGCTTCCTCCCAGTGGAAAGCTAGCAGCAACAGAGTGGTGCTACCCAGGTGTGTGTGTATTTAGGTGTAAGGCCAAAAAAATAATAGGTGTGGTTACGGTAACATAGCCTAAAAAAATGGGGTAAAAAGGTAGGCAATCACTTTTTTTTTTTAAACTTTTTTTTCTAATGTGTACAAATTAAACCTGCTTGACAGGGAAATAAGTGTGCGACTCGGGCGCTTTCGCTTTCATTGCGTTTTCTGCACTCGTTTACTTGTTTTTTGGGGTATTTTTTTGACAAATGTAATAAAAAGTTATAGGGTCGGCCCCCAAAAATAGGGTAGGTCGGGTTACCGTAACCACACCTATTTGTTTTTTAGGCCTAATCAGCAACTGCACTTATGGCAGAATGACCTAGGTCTTTTATGTGCCACTGTGGTGATACGGGGGTGGGACATTTGCTGCAAGCCGTCTGTCCTTAGAAAGATTGGAGTGAAAATGTAAACTAACCTTTCTGTTCTTTTCATGCATCATTGCATTGCCATACTACTAAAATGAATACATGTAAAAATTCCTGTCTTTTAGTCACAGGTGATAGCTAACATTGTAAAGTTATGAAAATGTTGAAATGGTTATATTGCACTGAGATCTTAGGTAGAGTCTCGGAGGGGACTGTGACAACTGCTTCTTGGCAAGGACAATTTATTTAGGTAGACTGCTCAGCATTTCAGACAGTTTCCATCGCCTGACAATCTCATGCCTTTTCATGAAGCACAATCAATCAATCAATATGAGGCTTATATCGCGCGTATTCCGTGGGTACAGTTCTAAGCGCAGGGATTTATTTTTTAATTTTAATTTTATGCAATTTATATCGCGCACATATTCAAGGCGCAGGGATTTATTTATGCCGTGTGAAATGGATTTTTTTTACACAATACATCACGCATTCACATCGGCCAGCAGATCGCAGCCATTTCGGCGCATATCCTACTTATCACGGCCTATTATTCCAAGTCACACGGGTATTTTGGTGGACATTTTTATCTATGCCTATACAATTTTGCCAGGAAAGACCCTTTTGTCAATCGTGGGATCTTAAACGTGTACACCCCAATGTAGTGTACACGAAGGGACCTCGGTTTTTCGTCTCATCCGAAAGACTAGCACTTGAACCCACCACCTAGGTTAGGAAAGGGGGGAGAAAATTGCTAACGCCCTGACCCAGGGTCGAACTCGCAACCTCTCGCTTCCGAGCGCAAGTGCGTTACCACTCGGCCACCCAGTCCTCTAATTGAACCCATCAGCACTCATGTGTCATTAAAAACACGACTGAATACTTTTTCATGTTGCTTTACTGCCTTGGTGTTGGTTCACTGAATGAGTTCTTGTGATGTTTTACTGTCTTGCAGAAATGGTGTGGGCAGAACAGGAGCCTTCCTGATGATCTACACAGGAATGCAGGAGCTGCTCCATGGCAACGGGCTGATTGATGTGCCTGCTCTGGCCAAGCGCATGCTGCAGAAACGCAAAAACATCATCCACAAGAAAGAGCAGCTCAAGTTCTGCTATGATGCCCTGCTCTGCTTTGCTGAGGAATTCCTCAAGAAACGTGAGTCGAACGCTAACAGTTTTTCATGCATGGAATCAGGGGGACTGTAAAAAATTTCATGAAGTTATCGAAAAATCCAGAAAAGTTCCGAAAACAAAGGCTTGCTGCCTCCATCTCGCATTGTAGTTTATTGAGCATGCATTTAGTGTGTTGGATGGTTGGTGGGTTGGTTGGTGGGTTGGTTGTTATTTTTTTATCGTCTCTTCAGCTGATGTTGATATTCGACACCGATACAAGTGGTGTGTTGGAATCACTGCATGTTAAACATTTGACTGACTTGTCCTTTGCAGGTAACATTCTAGTCCAACACCCTCATTTCGAAAAGAAGACCAAGATTTCAGCTCACACACCAAGCACCTCCAGCTCTGATGACATCGTGCTGGGTTCGGTCAACCTGCACACCCTGCAGCAGACCGTGGGGCGCCTGCATGTCCACGAGGACGGTACCCACCCGCACTATGACCAGCAGGGCCACATCTTGCTGCAGCAAGGCAAAGAAGGGGAGCCTGTTTCGGCCCTCCCAGACCTTATCCAGCAGCAGACAAGAAGCGATGCCGGGATCGGTCAAGGGGGAACTTCAGGCGGAGGCCCTGGCATGAGCTCGTCTTTCATCGCCCAAGGCTCCAACAGCATGGGTGATGTAAGAGCAGAATTTGCCAAGACACACAGTCGTTCTGGGTCTAACGCCTCCCAGCAGAGCATGGCCTCTTTGGCGGAATCGGGATCATCGAGAGCTTCACCTCAGCACGGCCCAGCGTCCTTCTCCCATTCTCCCTCACCCTCGGCGAGCGGGACAGCAGGAGTTGCCCAGACTTTGGCCGACCTTCAGGACCCCAGCAAGTTCACCATAGGAAAAGGGGAGCAGAAGAAGCGCATCACCAAATCCAGTTTCGACCGGAAGGGATCAGGCGCTGGCATGGAGACGAAAGCGGATCCTGCAGATCCTCTCAGCTCCCTTGATCCCATGTGGACTGTTCACAAACCTGGCCAGACTAAGCACTAACTTTTTCCTGATGATTGAATGGACAAGGTTTGTTTGCTGAGTCACAAAAGCTGATTGGTACTGGTTGTGACAAAAAGAGAAGTGGTGTTAAGCTGAAAGAAGTGTGAGTGTCAGAAGGTAATTGCACCGTAAATAACTGAAGAAGGGGGTAAAAAGAGATTGAAAAAGGGGATTGGGCCAAAAGCAGATCAAACGGTTGAAAAGCTGTGGAGCACATCAGGGTCTTGTTTTTTTATTTCTTTTTCTAACTCTAAAGTGAAATGTCTGTCTCTCTTTTTTCTTTGGGGCATTTTGTCTGTTCTTTTTTGTGGCATTGAATCACAATGAGCTGCATCTGTTGGTGTACAACTAATTTATGGATGCTTTTTTCCTTGCACTGTATACCCTAAAGCTGAAACACTTGTAAAATAAATTGTAAAGATAAAACCGATAAACTTTTTCTTAAAGTGATTGGATTGTATACTGAGATTACCTTCTTTAACAAAAAGCAAAGCTGTGCATGACTTATAATGTTGTCTTCACTGGTATGTATCTTTGTGTGTGTGTGTGTGTGTGTGTGTGTGTGTGTGTGTGTGTGTTAAGCATGGATAAGATGTCATTCATGACAGTTGATGACAGGAAAGATGATGGGCACGAAATGTAATAAAAGGACAAGAAGTGAGGACATTCCATATATATGCGAAAGCGATTTTGTGCACAATGATTCACATTTTCTGTTTGCGTGTAGTCCCTTACAGAACATCCACTAAAGAATTTTGAGACTTTGGTGTTTGCTTTTAACTTAAATTGTGCTTGTCTTAAAAAAAAGTGTTTCTTTCCCGACCGTTATTATCCATGTTACAAAATCCAGTGTGCTTTGAAATGTTGTCATTGATGAAAAAAATAAATAATTTGATAAGCTTGGTTTTTCTGATCGTCTTTTTAAGTTGCACAAGAAAGAAGCAGAAGAAGAAAACGTAAGTCCGTATCAACTTTGTGGTACATGTACATGTAATGTTTGGACTCAGGCTCACCATTTTTTGGACGGAAGTGTTGTGACATGTGAAAAGTGTACTTAGATGGTATTGGTTTGTAAATTGGTATCCTGTTTTGCAGAAGACTGTATTATTGAGCCAGCAACATTGTATTATGTTAATACACCTGTATGTATATAATATGTGTTATGAAATATCCTTGATGTGATGACTGTGCATGAGTATTAAACCGACCTCATTATTTGTTAATCTAGGTTTTTTAAATGGATCAGATTTTGGCAAGACTTTCTTTAACTCTATCACTCTTTTCAAATGTACTTGACACATTAGACACAGCAACTGTTAATTCTTTAAACCATACCTGGAAAGTCACACAGTACAATTTTTTCTTTCACCGCAGATGTTACCTGCTGCAGGTGAAAATGAGGTGAGAACCACTTAAGTTGGCATAATTGGCACTTTTTGTTGTAAAGGCCAATTGATGTGACACTCAGGTTGTACTCTCTCATTGTTAGCATCAAATCTGCGGTGTCATGTGAACTGATTTTGTGGTTGAGTTTGTGCATTAATTTTGACAT